>NC_137197.1:6353521-6356021 GCF_960531495.2 Zeus faber
CAAATAAAAGTGAAACTATTCCGACACTATTCTATAGATTTAAACGGATCACACCAATCAAAAAGAAGCCAGGTCTCAACCCGGACGACCCCAACCACTACCGCCCGATCTCCAACCTTCTGTTCCTTGGCAAAATCCTGGAACGAGCAGTTGCCGCCCAACTACAACAGCACATGTCCAACATGAGCTTCACGAACCCTTTCAATCCGTATTCAGAACCCGCCACAGCACAGAGACCGCCCTCATTAAAATCACCAACGGCCTCCTCATTGCTGCTGACCCAGGCTACACCAGTATCCTCGTCCTCCTTGACCTCTCAGCTGCCTTTGACACAGTCTCCCACACTATCCTGCTCAACCGTCTATCCGGCTACGTTGGCACTCTCCTGGTTCCAATCCTACCTCACCAGCAGGAAGCAGTTTGTCTCTATCGGAGACTCCTGCTCCTCCCCTGGCCCAGTTGACCAAGGCGTGCCTCAAGGCTCCGTGCTTGGGCCCCCCCTCTTCACCATCTACACGCTCCCCCTTGGTCAGATCGTACACCACCGCGGTCTGTGCGTGCACACCTACGCCGATGACACGCAGCTATACCTCAGCACCAAACCATCCACCCCCCCCCCCCCCCCCTCCAGTCTCCTCTAAGCTGCCTCCACGACGTCAAAGTCTGGATGTCTTCAAACCTGCTCAAACTCAACAATGACAAAACCAAACTCATGGTTGTGGCTCCCAAGGCTCTGCTCAGGAAGGTTGGAGATCTCGTCCTGGTTGTTGATGGCTGCTCCATCTTCCCATCCCCCGGAGTACGCAACCTAGGCGCCATCTTGGATTCATCCCTTTCGTCCCACTCACACATTAAATCCATCGCCCAATCTGCCTTGTTCCACCTCAAGAACATCTCCAGACTCTGCCCCTCAACGTCAGAGTCCTGGGCTGAAACATTAATCCACGGCTTCATCACCTCCCGTCTGGACTACTGCAATGGAGTCCTGTCCGGGGTTCCAAGCAAAGCCCTGGACTGGCTCCAGTATGTTCCAAAACTCTGCTGCCAGAGTTCTCACCCGCACCAAGCCCCGGCAGCACATCACCCCCACCCTCATCCACCTCCACTGGCTCCCTGTCAAATCCCGTATCTCCTATAAAACCCTACTTTTAACCTACAAATCCCTCCACGCCCCCGCCCCGCAGTACCTAGCCGACCGCCTCCACCCTACACCCCGCAGTACCTAGCCGACCTCCTCCACCCCTATGCCCCGCAGTACCTAGCTGACCTCCTCCACCCTTACGCCCCGTCCCAGAAGCTGCGGTCCTCGGACACGGCTCTGCTCTCCACCCCCCGCATGAGGCTTCGAACCTTGGGGGACGGAGCCTTCAGTGTGGCGGTCCCCACCCTCTGGAACTCTCTCCCCGCTGAGATTGGGAATGCTCCATCCCTGGGCACCTTCAAAAGCCTGCTCAAAACCTACCTCTTCAACGAGCCCGACTGCCCCCGACCCTTCTTTGTTTTCTTGTTCTGTTATTTATCCTTTTTCGATGTTCTACCCTGTCTTCTTTTGTTATCTGCCCTGTCCTGTTTGTTTTGTGTTTTTTGTTTTTCCATTGTAAAGTGTCCTTGGGTTCCTGAAAGACGCTATATAAATCCCAGTTATTATTATTATTATTGTTATATAATATTACTTTTATCCATCCTAGAGCAGCACAATGAAGGCAAACTTTAAGAAAATAGACTTGCATTCTTGTATCACAACCTTAATGAGTGATAATATTAATAACAACATTTTAATTACAGAGGTTAAGCCTCCATTGCTCAACACTTTTGCATTCACAACAAAGGCAGGCGTCAGCGACAACGCTGCAAAGCCTGAATTCCAAGGGATTATTGTGTTCATTAATCTTTTTGTTCTCAGATTCGGCCGAGGGTCAAAACGATTTCACGCAACGGCGATTCAGACAATTTCCCTCAGTATCGCTTCGATGTATTTATAATTGTTATTGTGGATGTGTGCAGGGTGGGTCGTTCTACCAGAGCATGTGAAGGGTCCGCAAAGTTTGGCTCTATTGAATTGGCTCCTCCAATCAAACCAAAGCACGACTAAGACCTAAGCCTCCCTAATGGGCTGGAAAACGGTGAGTGTTGAGCAAAAGTATTTTTTGAAATGAAATAATAAGGACGGACGGGCAAGGGGGGGGCGGGTTCCATTTGGACCCCACGTGCGCTTTACGCTCGCCAGCCGCGGCTGTGTAACCGGGCTGACACGGCCTCGCTTCAACACAGTTGATCCGCTGCAGACGTGGACGGCTGATTTACTGCGCATCTCCAGATATCCTGGCACCGGAGGCCGCCGCCCCCAAGTGGAAACAGTTCTCGAGGCGCAAAAACCAAGTGAGACGGGGTCGGTGCGCAGGGGGAAATACGTTTTTTTTAAACCCCGGGCGCGTGGGATCCAGGGGACCGGCCGCAGTGAATCCGACTTCCTAATTGAATGAGCCACTTAAATAGGGGC
>NC_137197.1:6361021-6453521 GCF_960531495.2 Zeus faber
TTATATTTGTAAGTAAGAAACTTCTCTACGAACGGAGGAAAGTGGAAAAGAGTGGAGTTCCCCTTAAAGCCCCTTACCAAAAAAAAAAAAAAAAAAAGATGCATAACATTGAATTTGTTATGCATTTAATGATTTTCAAGTCCTTTTACATTTAGTCAGACAGCACCGAAGAACTGCAGATCACAAGGTATAAAGAAACAAAACTAAAAGTACAATAAAGATAACGCTGCGTCGCTCGCTGGAAGGGAGAGATTAAGCGAGCCCCCCGCCCCTTTCCTTTGTCAACAGCGGAACGGAGGTGCAGCGTGGTTATTCTCCGCGGAGCTCAGAGCCAAAGCGTGCCTCGCTGCGCTCTCCCTTTAAAGCCACAGGAAGTGCATTGTGCTCCGTCCGCCTAGCGCCGCTCTTTGATTACCGGGCCAAATTGTTTAATTAGGTCTAAAACCACAAGAAGGCCGCGGCGCTACACTGCCCCGGGACACAGGGGCCTTTTTACTGGAGCCTTTTCTTCCGCCCTATCTGGATGCAGGTGGAGACGGAGGCTGCGAGTTAATCTCCGGCGGCCTTGGCTCGGCGCGGAAGCACACAGCGTGCGCTTGTGTCGCGCTGGCGCCCGCCTTCGACTCCCAAATTGGGGACGTGGCGGGTTCACGTGGGAAAACGTGCCTCGTCGCGCACAGAACCGAGTGTCCTCACCGAGGCCACACGGACGCTTGAAAAAAATGCAACCTCCTGTTTTGTTGTTTTTTTTTTCGGAAAAGCACAAAGGGGGTTGCGGCGGGAGTGCGCCTGGCAAGTCGGACGAGTCGGAAACCCCCGGGTTCACTGATGACGCCGCGAACGGTGGACAAAGTTCCCTTTGCTGGGGCTTTGACGCCTAAACTACTCTGCAGTAGTGTGAAATTCATGGCGAACACAAACTCGCCGCGGCGGGATTTACTCCGTGTTTTTACCGAGCCACGGCAATGGAACGGAACGGGACGGAACGGAATGGAGTTAGCTGTGAGTTTCCCATTTCCGACATCCAATGGAAAGCAGCGTCTTTTCGTGCCTTTCTCTGCAGCGCTGGTTGATTTATTTAGATGTTTCTCAACCTGCGCTCCTCTCCTGCGCCTGCTTTGAAGACGTCCCGACGTGAACGATGCGCAGGCGCCCTGGCGGGGCATCAGACGCAGCCGAACGCACGGAGGAAGTTGCGTGGAGCCCGTACCGCATCGCGGTCCGAGGGGCCAATCAAAGAGGGGGAGCGGATGCACACACTCTGCCTCCTGCAGCATCTGGAACCTCTGCGGTTTATGTGGGAAAGACTGGGAGGCCGGTGGGAGAGCCAACGTGGGCACAGCATCTAAACCAACGCACTGAAATGTTCTTGGCTTCACCACAGAACATTGTGTGTGTGTGTGTGTGTGTGTGTGTGTGTGTGTGTGTGTGTGTGTGGGTGTGTGTGTACATAGGAGTCAGAGAGTCCGGCTAGACCCAGTTAAAGTTTACGGTGAATATTTTGCTCAATTTTATTTTCCTTCAAAAAGAATCAACATGAACAGCATCCACACAAATGCACACACACACACACACACACACACACACACACACACACACACACACACACACAGTAAAGGTGAGGCCCGCGTAAGGTGCGACGTCGCGGTTCGTTAATACTTCTCTAAATCCTGTTGCTGCCCCTCTTCTGAGCTGGCAGCTGAGTGCTGGACCAACCGGTTAGCCTTTGTGCTGCTTCACACACACAAGCACACACACACACACACACACCCACACACACACACACACACACACACTGACAGACAGACAGACAGACAGACAGACAGACAGACAGACACAGACACAGACACAGACACACACACACACACACACACACACACACACACAGACACACACACGGCCCCCGGCGTCTCTCACCTTGCTTGTCCTGAGGAAGTTGCTTTTCTAGGGGTTTAATGGCCGCTTCGTCTCTAACAGGCGGTGTGGACGTAATTGGGACTAAGGGCAAAATAAACCTGTTTTCTCGATGGAGGGACGACATAAAACTGGCACCGGCTGTAACTTCTGAGCAAACTGCCAAACCCACACGAAATGACACAAACTCACTGGAAGAATTACACTCGGCGGTAAATCCAATGCAAAAAGCCAAAAGGCCCTGTTAAACGTTACGATGATCTCACTGAGCAGGGAGACCTGCGAGGCGTTATTAACTGACATTATGTGCCATTTAATGTCAGATAGCGCTAATAATTACAGTGAAAACATTCAAACTGCTATGAAAACGTTGAAAGCTTCTCAGAGAGCCGTTAACTAAATTGTTTCTCAAATGTTTTCACAACCTTGACAAATTACTGTATATATATGAAGGGGGGGGGGTGTCTAGAAATACTACCCACGCTGCTTTTTTAGGTTTGTGTGTTTTGTTTTTTTCCTCTTTCAGCCGAGCAGGCGAGCTGGCCTCTGCACTCAGGAAACCACAAGTCATTTTCCAATCCTTCCACGTGTGGAATTTTTCATGCACTAGTCATGCCAGCGAAGGCCTTCACAGTGCACGCTGGATCTACGAATGACGACCCGCTTCCAAATTTATCGCATGATGTCATTGATCTGGCACCTGTTGGCCAATCAGCGGAGGGGGAGTGTTAGAAAAAAAAAAAAAAAAAAAAAAAAACACGGTTCATGTGCGATCGCGTGAAAATGTCTTTTCCCGAAGCCCGAAAGTAGGCTTTTGTTTCTTCGAATTCCGTAGCGGCGGAGACCTACTTTAAATAGTCCCTCCGTAGGAAAAGGTTCGCTCATGGTCGAGCCGAGCGGTGGAAAAAGTTTTTTTTTTTTTTTTTCCGTTACCGTGCCTTTTCTAAACAACGGGGGAGCGTCACACGTATCCTTTCAGGAAAGTCTCCTCGGCCCCGGCGCCGCCCAGGGAGCCGCTTCCCCTCAACTCGGCCGTCTCGCGCTCCGAGCGTCGCGGGCGAGTCTGAACGGCGCTGGTCTGAGGTCGCGTCGTCGCCGACCCGGGTCCGTTTCGAAGAAGGCCGCGCGCCACCCCCCTGCCCCCCCGTCTACGCCGGCGCTCGCGCACTTGCGGAAAGGTCGGACGTCTGAGGTGAAAAGGTCAACGCCACGGCGTTTCCTCCACGGGCCCCGACGGTTCTTTTACGTCCGAGTCTCAAACGGTCTCGCCCTCCCTTCTGGGGCTTGACGAGCACAAAGACAAACAGCTCCATAGTAAAAGCAGCGGGGAAACAAGAATCTTTCAAAAAAATAAAATAAAATAAAAAGACCCAAAAGACTTAACATCCCGTCTCTGGAGCCTCCACAGCAGTGCTCATACAGATGTGTCCTCGGTACAGCTGACAACCTGTGTGTGTGTGTGCGTGCGTGCGCGCGTGGTAATTTCATGTATGATGTCATACTATAACCCCGTCTCTGCCAAATAAATCATCCTCAAACATCTTAGGCGCAACGTTTCAACATCATGAGAATTTCTGTGTGCGCGGACGACACAATACGACGCTACCTGTATTTCTTCACGCTGTCTTCAGTTTCACGATACGATACGGTGGAAACACTCCAACCGCTACGAGCACGCTGAGCGCTTTCCAGAGAGCCGGGAACCAAATCGTTTCTCAAATGTTTTCACAACCGCAACCGCAATATGATACCACCGAAAGACAATAAACAATAATATTGAAATATCACTGGGTCCCTCGTGTGTGTGTGTTATGTGTGTGTGTGATGTTTGTGTTTGTGTGTGTATGCGTGCGTGTGTGTATGTGTGCGCGTAGTGAGTAATGTGTTGCGGGACGTAGATGACGTGTGTGTTGAGTGTGCACGTAGGTGTGTGTGTGCAGTGTTTATATGTGTGTGACGTGCATGTGTAAATAGGTAAGTAACAAAGTGATACACATAGCAACAGATGGTGTGCGTTTGCGTACGTGTTATGCAATGTGGGTTCTACATGTATACATGATCTATATGTGTTCGTCCGTGTGATATGTTTTCTGTAAGCAAAACTTTATTTATATACCACGTTTCTAAACAACATTTATGTGCTTGCAGGACGTGTGTGTGTGTGTGTGTGTGCGCGTGTGTGTGTGTGTGTGTGTGTGTGTGTGTGTGTGTGTGTGTGTGTGTGTGTGTGTGTGTGTGTGTGTGTGTGTGTGTGTGTGTGTGTGTGTGTGTGTGTGTGTGTGTGTGTGCGTGTGCGTGTGTGTGTGGTGTCGGTGCTGCCTCCATCTTGACAGCCCTAAACAGGCCTCCTTCAGTCCAGAGAGGGCGCAGCTGTCTGGGGTCACGATGAGTGTCTGCTGGGAGATACTGACCCTGAGGGGGGGCCACGGGGCCTGGGAGACAACAGCTGAGGGGGCCTGGTGGAACGTACACAAGTCATATAAAGTTAAGCCTGTTCTCCATCCTGGAGGTTATTCCAGCCTACTGCAGCCATACTGCAGGGAGACGCCCCGGATTGGACATCAGTGCATCACAGGGTCTCACACGCACACACACACACACGCACACGCGCACACACACACACACACGCACACACACACACACACACACGCACGCCAAACGCACGCACGCACGCACGCACACACACGCAACCATCCCACCAGTTGGCAATTCAGGGTTCTCTCAGCCAAACCTGCACGTCTGCAGCACACAAACAAGGTAACGTCCAACCAGGCAGACAGGACCCATAAGAGTCTGACTGTGATTCACAGTCGGTTTAATGTCAATGAACAAATGTACTGATTAGTTGCTAATTATGGTTAAAGGACAGGTTCACGGTTCTTCAGCCCAGGCGTTAAATCTCCTCTTTTTTTTTTTTAAATGGCAGAGTTGTATTATATATAAAACTAATTTTTGCAATTGCCGCAGTACATGCAAAGCGTGGAGGTGGCTACAGAAGGTTGTCAGTAGGAAGTGACGCAATTTCCTGTTTCCCCTCTCTTCCATTTTGCTGTCAGTCGATAAAACCCGAAATAACTGTGTGGATAAAATGCAGTGTTTGTGACATTCTTTTTGGTATATGACATAAACACGGTATGATTATAATGTCAGATTTAACGCATCAGTCAGCTCCGCCAGCACTGAGAAACCTCATGTAATGTGTGAGTGGCTGGTCAATAATTACTTAATTACTAAATCTGATGTATATAAATTGAGGTATTTGTGCGACGATGCCCCTCGAATAAATTGGGACGAGACTTAAGTTGGACATGGACGTCGCTGGGCGCTCCGGTGGTTTATACAGCAGTGTATAAACTCACGGGCTCCCAGAGCTGATGAATGCTCACATTGACCAATCCCATGGAGTGGGAGTCATGGGGAAACGCTTGGCAAACACGTGTAAGTCTGTTGCACAATATTTCCAAATCACCAGAGTTTATTATTTTTTTTCTCGAGGCACTAAAACGGTCTAATACACACGGCATTTTTTTTTTAATTCAACCTGAATTTCCTAATAGTGTTTCCCTTGGCCAAACAATATTTGTTTCATTAAAAAACTCTGCACCGCAACAATGACAGTTTGTTTCCATTCACACTTCCAGATTTCCAAAAAAGATTTATTTCAGACCGTCACGTGGGCATCGACCGCCACAGTTTCGGTTTTAACTGCGCGAGGCAACCCGGACTCGTTGGAACTCCCCAAAGTCAGCGTCGAGGGGCTCCGCAGGGAGTCTTTTGGGAGACCGTCTCCAGGTGACGCTCCACCCGCAGGGCAGCAAACCCTCCCTCAAAAGAGAGACCGTGTGGGGGCAGGAAAGAGATCCCGCGTGGAGGAAACGGAGCCTGGCGGCGATTCACAGTTTCCCTTTTTTTTGGGTCCCTTTTTTTTTGTCTTTCTTTGTAATCAATGGCAGGAGATCTCCACACTCCAAACGCATTAGTCCAGAGAGAGGACCTCTTTCAAAGCCCACCGTCCCGTTGGAGACATCGGGGCGGCGGAGCGGAATGGCCCTGCCTGACGGTTCTGGGCTGCATGCTGTTTAAGCCTCGGTTTGGCAAGATCACCAAACTATTCACTTCACAAGGAGTTTCATCTGGGTGCCATCTTGGTAACGCTGCCAGGCAGGATGTTCGTGAATACACACTAGTTTTCTACACGGTATCTAAATACATGTCGTACATATCACCGTACATATCTCCAGTTCACATATAGATGCGGTGGGTCCCGATCCAAAACGGCGTCATTTCGAGCGGTTGTATATGTCCTGCGTGCACAACATCCCTCTATATATTCATTTCCAATGACGTGCTTTTATTTAGAAACAGATTCCAACTGCGGCACGTGGCCGTCTCATCTAATTTTCATTTAACCGGTCACACCATCCTCCAGCTGAACCAGGCCGAATGAAATCCAAGCACTTCTTACCAGACTGTCACTCACTCCACTCTGAGCTTTCCAACTGTTCACAACAGCACTGTGGACGACTGGAGGAATTCATTTTGGGAGAAAAAAAAAAATGCTTTTAAAAAGGCTGAAATCTTCAATTATTTGGGTCAATGTGAGGCTGGACCACTTGAGACCCACTGCTCTCAGGGACATACAGGACATAAACAAAGGGAACACATCCCATATTAACCCGTATTCAGAAATATTTCCATCAAAACAAAGTAGGCACGCCGGTGACGGAGCCAACGTCCTGGTGTCAGCACATTGTTTGGAAAACGCCGGGAGATAAATAGGGATTTGGCCACGTCTCCGACGGGCGAACCGGCTCGGCTTTCATTGGCGGCTCTCAACGCGGCCAAACCCGTGAGCGCCCTGACTGATGCCACTCCGGGCGGGAGGGCTCGGCAAAAAAAAATAAAAAAAAATGAACCGGGGACGTCCGTCTTCACACCTCCGCCACGCAGGCCGTAAGAAACGCACGACGGGCAATATTCACAGAGGATTGAAAGGAAAAACAAGTGAGGTTTTAGGTTTTTTAGGTTCTTCTCCTGAAGGCGATGGCGGTCGCAAGTGAGGGTTTACCAGATGAGAGGGTCCATTGCAATTTTCTGGTCGGGTGGAATCGGGGGGGGGGGGTTGTTTTTCGGGCCAAAGAAAAACAGTAACAAATACTCTCGCGGGGGGATGAGGATCTGGAGCGTTCCTGTGATTGCGGAGTCTTATTGCGACGGCGGAATAACAAACATTGTTTTCATCCCATAAATCTTTGCTGGCGGGCTCCCTATTTATTCCCCAAAGATGAGGCGCTTGTAATCAGTGTTGACTTTCATAATACGTACAGGCAGGCCATTGTTTGAATAAAGGAAAACTCCAGGGAATTCAAGGCAGTTAAACGGAGCGTGGTGATGTTTGGCACCGCTAACCAAAAATTATATACATGAAAGAAATTTAAAACGGGATAATACAAATGGGTTTATAGAGGTTTATGTCTGTACTGTACCAACATAACCATAATATGTATATAGGATAATAATATGACTTCTGAATCTAAATAGACCCCAATGCTTTTTAATCCTGAAAAGACCAAGGTTTGTAAATGTAGGCGTAGGCACATTACAATATGTATTTAAATGTAAAAAGCATAAAAATCTAAAATGCTGTGACTCCTGTTAAATTGCTGGCTGGCATAAGGCGGCGTGCTTACCGATACAATACACACTGCACATTTTAATGCCAGTCATGATACATATGCTGCTTATTCATCTTTCAAATACAGGCTTTTGTGTGGATTTATTCCACACACAAAGCACCCTGTGACTAATGGCCCAAAGCTGGCAACAGTTATTCAGTTATTCCTCACTTCATAACCAGCTGTTGATGAAATCTCTGGACATGCATCAGTGTTTCAGCGTGCGTGCGTGCGTGCGTGCGTGCGTGCGTGCGTGCGTGCGTTTCTATATATTTGTGCGTGTTTGCATGTACATTCTCACATGCGTCTACACGCGCATAAAAATGTGCGAAAAAGGCATTACGCCTGCAGCGCCAGCGCCAAGCACTTCGTCACCCCCCACCTCCCTCCCCCGGCTCCACCGCTCTGGAAACGGGATCCAAAGAATGTGATTTCTTTTCGCTGGACAATGTCATCATAATGAAGCGAGCAGCGTTGTTATGGTTGATACGGCCGACCATCTGGCCCCCATCGTGGCCGGGGTCGTAAAATGAGGTCTCTGTGTCCCGGGCTGTAAAGTAAGAACCGCGAGCATTGTGCCTCGTGTGTCTGAGCCGCTGCCAGCTCTGTCCTCTTGTAACACAATCATCCTCCAGGTTTTATTATGGTTTGAATATTTTCGATTCAAAACACATGTCGGCCCGACTGCTTTCGTCGGCAGTGGAGGCTAAGTTGACGCTGACACCGTGATGTAGGGCTGTTTGTTCAAGCCAAGCCATACAATGAGGAAAAGCCCAATCCAAGTATTTAGCCAACAGCCGCGTGGATAAATATACAACACGCTACTCAAGAGCAACGGTGACTCTGCCTCATGGAGAATTCTCAAAAAAAGGGTTTAGAACGAGTGGAAAAAAAAAAAAAAAAAAAGAAGAAAATCCGCGAAAACGCAAATCTTCAAGTCGTCCAAATATTCTTTAAATCTGTTCAGCCCAGGGGAGTCAGATGCGGTGCAGACGTTCCTCCGTGTTGGTATTGACGGAGGCGCTGACGAAGCACCGTGCTTGAGCGCTGTGGCTATTTTGGATTTTCGAGGGGGGGGGGGGGGGGGCGATATTGCGAGAAAAGCCGGCGCGGAGAACCTCAGCCTCCTGTCGACAGCCTCTGGAGCCGTAGCGTCACGGATGTTGGGTGCGAAGAGGACGGACCGCGGCGGAACGAGGTTCGAACCGTCCGCCCAGCGCGTGCGCGCTGCCAGGGGCCACACGCAGGAGCATCGACGCCGAGAGCTGCGGCGGCGTCACGCGACGGCGTAACCCGAACCCAAAACGGTGTCTGCCCAAACCCCGACGGGGCCGCATCACGCCGGGCCGAGTATTTACTCTCTGCCCGACGGCAACAATGGTCCGGCGTGCCTCGTAATTTTAACCGGGTCCCGCCGGGTGAGCAATATGTAATCGGGGAGTGCACGAAAACGAGAGTGCACAGCTCGGGCATTCTCCAGACGCTGGCCGGGCGGGGGCCGGGCCGGCACCTGTGGCCATCAATCCAATGCACGTTGTCCCAGGACCCGAGCCTTTGGTGCTGGATCGGCTTGCACGCTTCCCAAAACACCAGAGAGACGCTGCGTGAAACACAGCTAGGGGCGTCCGCGACGTCAGCGAGGGTATAAATATCCACCGAGCCGCGTGGCGGTCCTTGATACACATGGAAGTGTAACCAGTGAATTGGGGTTTTTTTTTGTTATTTTGTCAACAACAAAGCCTGAGCCGTAAATAAAGATTTTACAGCAAGTGTAGGAGCGGGTTTGGAGTTTAAAACCGTTGATTCCATTACTGGGCCAAGGGAATCCATGTAATATAACTTAAAGACGTGGGAAAATGTACTTGCATCTAAAAAAACTCTGACCAAAGAAACGACTTGTGCACAGCTTATTCAGTCCAAGTTTTATAACCAAAGCATTGCATTTAAAAAAAAACGGTTTCAAATTCATAAGCTGTGCATGATTCATTTACCTTTGAAAACGTCCGCATGCATTATTTATTGGCGCCGTGCCATTGTTCCGACGGCCTATCATTCTGAAACCCAAACCTAATAGTCTGAAAAATGTCCCATTGGACATGGAGGACAGCCTGAACTTTACCATCTATAACATTATACGTACACTTTACCATCTCCAACCTGACATTCTTCGGACTATTGTGGTGTCAGAACAATGGGCGGCCCTCCATTTATTTGGCCCTATAATGACACTGGGCCGATGACGGACACATATAACCAGTCGAGTCGGTAAAGGTCCTACCTGCTCCTGCGTTGGTCACCTTGCTGAACATCTGCAACACAAAGAAAGACACGGGCGTAAGAAAGTAATTTCAGAAGGTCGTCGCAGGAATTCACATCCGCGCGTGTTGATCTGTGAATGATTGGGAGAGCTTCGTTGTGAGGCAGTTTCGTAATGAGGTGAACAGGAAATCGGACGGATTTCCGATACCGCAGAGCGGGAATGAAGCTTTTTGGTTCATTTGAACAGGTCCAGAAAGGTGAGGTGCGGTGCCGAGAAAACCGCTCAGTCGAAACCTGGAGGTCAGGGTCATTTTTAAGAAACGCGCCCCACTTTCTGATTTTTAAAATCGTTCCGCCGCGATTAAATGATTTCCTGTGCAACCGGGCCCCCCCGTGAGCGCAGCCGGGGTCCCCCTCGTTTGGGACGGAGGCCACGCTGAGCGATCCCCCAAAAAAAACCCCTCCCAGCTAACAGCGCGCCCTGGTGCGCCGTGGGACGCCGGGAATTAAAACCATCACGGGATGGGTCCATTTGGGCTGAAGGGGAATTAGGAAACCCGGAACCTTAAACCGCGGAACCATGGATGCACTGGTGCAGAGATGCGTTATGAGAGTATAATGAGCTTTTGGTTCGATTTCAATATTTGCTTCTTTCATTCCCGCAACCCAGGCGTGCCGCATGTGTCGGGATTTTTATAGAACAAAGATAAGACGCTTTGCATCTGGCGTGGTGGTGTTTATACTGCCACAGGCTCTCGTGGTTTGTCCCGAACGCACAACGTCAAGTATCAACCACCAGGGAGAAGATTTAACATTGTTTTTTGAAGGTTTTATACGTTTGCCCCATCGGCACGGTGGGGGGGGGGGGGGGGGGTGGCTGGTAAGTTCCACCGAGGACGTGTCCGTGAGCGTTTGTAAATGACGGGCGCCAGCACTTTTATGAGGCCCGGGTTGAAAAACAGCGAAACCCGGGCTGTGGAGGTGAGGGGCGTGGCACCGACGTCGTGGCTGCAGCGTACCTGCTTATTGACCGCCAGATTTCGCACCGACCGGTAGAATTTTCCGTCACGTAAAAAGTGCCCTTCTGTCAAGGGCTTCAAAGGCAGAGATTAGGGTCCGGGAATGGGGGGGGCTTATTCTCCCCCTCCCCAACACACACACACACACACACACACACACACACACACACACACACACACACACACACACACACACACACACACACAGCGAGCTTCCAAGAGCAGGAAGTAGGACTGTACAAATCTGACGCTTCTGTAAATATGAGCGACCTCATGGCTCGGCCTCCCACGGGCTGGGGCCCGACCCACTTTTCAAAAATAAAACTTGTGGAGATCGGCGCTGAGAAAAATACCAGGTGCCGCGCCCCAGAAGAGATGTGCCCATTTGACGAGGCTTCAAAAGTCTCTCTCTCTCTCTCTGTCTCTCTCTCTCTCTCCTTCAGACAGACATTGCCCCAGCTCCTCCATCCAATCCGAGTCAGATGCTGGACACATGTCAGGGGTTGCAGGTCACCAGAAGTGATCCTCCACCTCCCCTCCCCTCCTGTCGCAGCAGCACAAAGTCCCTTTCAGCGTCTGAGGGAATGCTTCCCCTCGCATACATCAGGGAGGATGTTTATGTGGAGCGACAGGCCGCTGTCAGTGAATGATGGCCGACCTGTTACGTGACTGGTCGGACCAAGTGACGGAGCGGAGGCTTCCTCCGCTCCGTCAGCCTCTGTCAACACCACTTAAAGCCAGGAATCCACAACCCAAATAACTCCCTATTGACAGCCAATAGTAAGCCGCACGGTAAACAGGAGGCCCAACACACTTTCTATTGCAAACAGCGAGGTTAAAATGGCAGCCGTGCTTTTATGAAATGTAGAATATAGAACATGTTACTGAGCACAAGGGCACAGATTTAAGATTCAATACTTTATTTCCCACCTTGTTTGTTATGAGGGAATCGAAAACAACAAGGACATCGAGCCTTCTATGAAGGACGCTGGAACATGGGCAGGTGCGGCACATGTCCGCTTCTGGGGTTTTGCACACGAATCACACGTTTTCGGCTTAGATTACACAACTATTAATGTGCGGATTTGGAACAACGAAGGGAAACAAATCCCCTTCCCCTCGGGCCCCCCGCGGTTTAAAAACTTAAGAGCGTGACCTCTCGTGTCAGGAGATCTTTCGCTCCTTAATCGTCTTTATTTGCCGGGCACGGCTAAACCGGTACAAGTTTACTCACAAAGCATAAAAACCCGCAGTGCGCGGTCAGCGTTATGTAACCGGGGTCATGGGTTCCAGGTCCCGTCGCCAGAATGGGAGCCATTGCGCCGACTTGTGTGCTTTGGCCACCAGCGGGACCCTGAAGCCCCGTCTGGGTGTTCAGGGTAAGGCCTCTGACCGCGGACAAAATAAAAGATTGTCAGAACCAAACTGGGTTTCCCTGCTTCCCTGTCGCCCTCACCGGGCCTGCAGTTGGCTAATGGACCTTGCGGTTCGCGGGACACTTTTACTTTGAGGGGAAAAATAGAGAAATCATTTAAATAGAGCAGCCTATAATTTATCAGAGTGACTCAGCAGCCGGGAGCAGGGCCACACGTCGTCCCCGGAGCCCGGCTCTGATCTAGTTCCATATTAAAACCGTCCGGTAGGAAAACGTGGCCCCGGCGTATATTTAGACAAGGACGGCCTCATTCATTTAGAACCAGTGAAGTGACGGAATGTCCCCCGAGTTGTACCTTCCTTTTCATTTGTATTCTTATTTTGTTTATATTCATTTATGTTAATTTATGTATAAACGTATATCGTGTTTTATTTTTGTGATATGTCAATAGTTAATTTGCATTGTAAAGCATTGTCCCATTCATCCTGGCATCTGGAGTTCCATCAGAAAAGCTTTATACAAAATGCCATTTTTTTGTTTGCAGTTACGTGTTTTTGTAAAATATTTTTTTCTTTTTGTGACTTCACATGTATTTTTTTTTTTTACAGTATATATACTACTACATAAACAATATATAAAGAAGATTTTAGATCTGCGTCCTATTCTTTTAAACTAACTTTTGTTTAAATCCTGATTTTAACACAAACTCCTGGAGTGGCTCAGGCGGCAGAGCACACGCCCAGCGATCAGAGGCTTCCTGGCCCGGTCCCCCGGCTCCTCCACGGTGCGGCAGCGTGTCCAAGTGTCCTTGAGCAAGGCACCGAACCCCCGACGCCACCTAATGGGAGGGCTGGCGCCTTGGCACGGCTGCCTCCGCCATCGGTTTGCGTCAGTGGAGTAGATGTTAAATGCAGTCGATTTACCTTCCCTTCTTTTGCGTATTGCCAGTACTTTCAACACTGCCTTGCATGCAACACTATCATCTAATACGTGGGCAGCAAATTATGTTACAGTAATGGTTGAAAAGGTGACTAAAATGATGAGGAAAATTACAAAAACACCATGAAAAACTCGTATACTCAACAAGACAAAATCATATTTGGTGTGGGCTAAGCCTACGGGAGGCTGTGAGAAACATTCCAGGGGCGGTTTTGGGAGATCGCGCAGAGGCCGGGGGAGGTCAAAAGGGCACGGGCAGGTGGCGGGATTGTTGGCCAAAACCGTCCCGCAACACATCTCTCACTCAGCTCATAACTGCCGATCTGCAGCCGTCAGCGTGGGTTCACACATTCGGGCGGTTTATTCTTAGGCCCCCGGGGCCAACGAGAGCGAGCACGCGTCGCAGGCCTCGCGCTCTGCTGCCAGAGGTTTCCCGAGGCGGCTCCGGAGCTCTTATGTAAGGGGGGGACGGGGGGAAAGAGAAAGAGCTCCACGTGGGACCGGGGGAGGGGAGTCCTGCGCTACGCCAAATGACGCAACCGTCTGAATGAAGACGAAGATGAAGGCCACAGGGTCGCGACACAAGCGGCAGCTTCTTGCAGTGGGCTGATCAACCCCTGGATCATCCGCTGATCGCTGGCGGAGCAGTGCATCTTCAGGACAAGCTGCTTGTACGCATTATTCATTTTAAGTTTCCCTTTCCAACAGCTGGCAGCTTTGAGCAGTGTTTTTTTGTTTTTGGTTTTTTTTACAACCCAATGTTATTTCATCACCACGGGAACGGTTTTAACGGTTTCGCTCCTGTGAACTTGGATATTTACAGTGTCATTTTAAAGGGAGTGGGAGGGAAATATCTGATGTTATTCTGGGTCTTGTAAAAGCATTTACCGCAGGCTGACATGAGCCCTCTGGGTCAACGCGAGAGACCCTAGTTCACATGGAAATGTGTTAAAATAGGCTGGCAACGCACAGCAAATGGACGCTTGTCTTCACTTCCACTGGATAAGACGTGCGTCGCTGACGAGTGTAGCTCAATGACAGCCCGCAATGCGGCCCAAATACTGTCAAATGTCCGTCAAGATATTTCTGATCTTCTCCAGCTGTCTGAGTGGGTCAGGCTTTGACCTGGGCCGCTGCCATTCCTTAGAGGGAGAACGGGATCTGGATGAGACAGGTGGACCCTGGGATCTGTGCTGTGGACCAAACTCATTTTTGGTCGGAGGAATAAAATGTAGTGTGTCCCATATATCAGAAAAGTCATCGTCATCATTCATCCTAAAAAACTCTTGGTCTTTTTTAACCCTAAATTCGAGACATGTCAGAAGAAGAACTTCACCACTAGGCATGGAATTAAATTGTGAATTATTATTTTATTGTTTTATATTTATATATATATATATAGAGAGAGAGCGAGAGAGAGAGTCTTGCTGCCTTATTTCTGCAATCTATTAACATCTCTCAGGTTGGATGGGGAATGTCCAGTAGACGCTCTCACAGCCTTTTATTTGTCGGCCAAGATCTTCACAAGCAAAAATTCAACAAACTAAGTAAAATTCCACCTCAGGCTGACTGCCAAGTGAAGAATCCCCATCCGCGCACAGACCGGAACATGGAATTAGCAGGAGAACACTGTTGCAGCGACTTTCTGTTGTGCAGGAGGTTTGCTTCAAGCAGGTCATGGCCGTCACAAAAATATAAAAATAACTGAATGTTTTGGAAAAAAAAGTATGACTTGTGTACTATAGCATACTGGGTAATATAACCCTTATGCAAAAGAAATGCTTTTTCCATGTATGGAGATTAAACAAAAACAAAAATAATACATATCCATCAGAAAAAGTTGGAAAGTCCAAAATACGTTATAAGCACAGATTTTGATGATTTTGGATGTCGTCACCATTAGGCCTATTGAAATTGGGCCCTAAGTTTTTAGTAACAGTTAAAAGATTTTATAAACAGAATTTTGCAAAAAACAATATTTTCAGCAAGAATTCTAAAAGTAATATCAAGAGATGACACAGGCCTATGTTGAAACAAATATTATCTTATGAATTATAATTTGTAAGATTATAATTCATGATACATTTGCTGTTTATGCCAAAAAACTTTTTTTAATATATGGGAGACTGTTTACACCTATTTTAAAAAATATATGTTTGTAATTTGCTTGTAATTTGTAATATTTAAAATACTGTAATAACAGAAAGGTATTTATATTTTGTAATATATCGTATAAAAATACATATTGTCCTATATGGCTAAATGTATGTGGAGTCCTTCCATATATTCAAATATATTCTTGATATATTACATAATATTTTAAAATATACAGTAGTCATTGCATGTTCCGTAATGGAGCCCCGAGAAAGGGAGCGTACACTGGTCATTAGACAACTTGTGTGGGCAGAGAGGGATTAAAACAGCAGAGTGGCAGAAGGACTCCGAGCCTCTGTGCAGCTTACCGTCGTCCTTTTGGTTTTTGTTCTCGGCCCGAGCGACGCGCCGTGAGGAGCAGGGGAGCTATCTTGGCGCGGGTGTTCTCCTCCGCCCGGTCTTTGGAGGGTTCGCTTGATCGGGGACTGGTGTCGCGCGGACCTGGAGACAGCGCCGCTCTGCAACAAACAGCAGAACAATAGTCAACCCTGGGTCCGTGTCCGCCCGCCAGGCAGCTTGGTACCGAAAGAACTCAACGGCGGCCGAGGGAAAAGAAAACATGAGGGTGAGGTCAACTGGCTGGGGAAGTGAGATCTCCACTCTGAATCCAGCCTGACAGCGACGGACAAAGGGGCCTGTATGTGTGGACCGTCCTTTTGAGAGGACAGAGATTATGACCCTGTCAAATATCCCTATAAAGATGTCTTGTCCTGCCCGGACGCCTGTCATTAGTTAATGCTAGTAACAGTGGATGTCTGGGATGGTTATGCAGATGCCTTGGAGGCACGCACCACACTCTCAGTCATTCCTAATGGACCAAATCATACAAACGCCCCTATTATGTACAAGGGTCTCTCTGTGTGGTAAACACATACGAGCGCCAAAGGAGGACTTTTGTTCTCAAACGCTAACTCTAGTGGGATATTTCACCATGCACGCCACTCTGAGAGGAGCCTTTTTTTTTTTTTTTTTTTGGGACAGAGTGGCATGGTCCCACTTGTAACCTCAAAGCACAATGGCCGCCTGTTTCTGCCACGCCATTCCGCCCAGACTGCACCGCGGCAGCACAGACCCCACTGTCCCATGCGAGGGTCGTCCCATCGTAAAAAGAAAAAAACGCGGGTTAGTGAGGCGGGCTGAGAAAAGCCAGAGCGTCGCAGACGTCGCAGACATCTCCACCACTTTCAGACGCAGAGCCGGAGCGGTGTCGCGAAACGGCCTTTTCAAACGCCAGCAATGCCGAATGGAGACGCTGCAGGCGATTGTAGGCCACGCATTTGCGAGGCGTCGCCGATCTTGCGCTTCTAAAAAAAAAACAACTCTGAGATATGATTCTGTGCACCCGCTGTTGCGCACCCGGTGTTATGTAACAGCGGTCCACATGGACTGTGTCACTGTTCTGGGTTGTTCGGTGTTACCGTATGGCTGCGCCGTACTGTTGTATACTGTGCTGTATTATCCCACAAACACTACCTCACCTTATTCACATGCCACTTTAATGCACATATCTGTATTTACATAATTGCCTATCCCAAATACATAAGCCTATTCCCTTTATCTATTCCATTTTATTTTATTTTATTGTATATATTTTTATTTGATTCTATAAGTATACGACTTACTGTATTACGTTTTAGGAATCAGTTAGTTGGTCTAGTAGAAAGACATTTTCTTAGGTAGCTACTGTGTTCAGTCTAGGACATATTGTGTGTAATCACCCGTTGCGTGGCATTGACATTTCTCTGCATATATGTATAAAAGTATGTATACGTTTGTGACGATTAAACCTCTTGAATCTTGTAAAGGACACGGGCCGCCCGGCGGAGTCGGCACTGATAACAGCGACTGACCCTATCGAAGGGGCGGGCTCTGACCTGCTTCTTGCGGGCGGGGCAGGGGGTGTGGGACGGGGAGGATCCGGCGCTCAGAGCCTCCTCGATGTCCAGGTTGAGCTGGTCCAGTTTCTTCATCAGCCGGTTCATCGACTCAGGCCAAGGGGACTTGACTTGAGGAGACTCCTGTGGGAAGAACAGTGGACAAAGTCCCTCTGTGTTCAACTACATTCCACTACATTTTATTACAAGTCAGAAAACTCTCGGGAGTAAACGGTGGATCGTATTTGTTTTCCTTTGAGATCAACTGACTACCTTAGAAATTTTATGTCTGTAGATAGCTTTGAGGGACAATGTCTTGAGGAACCATAAAATAATTAACTTTCATCTCGCTTTTCGACACTCCCTTTAAAAGTGACACCCTGTCAGTGTTTTTACTTTACTCATTTATTTGGTACCTGTACTTGTAATAAGGTTTGATATTCTGCGTGTAAAGGTGCTTTGGCCTGAGTACACATTTTCAATACTCCTTCCACCGCGGCAGATGAGGAAATTCGATCTCCCCATCCGTCCTTAGAAAGGGTGAAAGAGCCGACGGCGAGAGCGGCAGACATGTGTGGCATACGGAGTGTGACGGAATTCCCTGCCACCGGCTTTCACTGCTCCCCTGGCTCCCAGCGAGTGTAAATAGTCACACTCACGCACTCACGCACGCACACACACACCCAAGCAGTGTTTGACGACCTGCAGGTTCGGACTCATAAATCAGCAAGATCCACCTCGGTCACCGAGGCATAAATTAACATTGTTTGGTCTACTATCTGAGCAGGAGAAAGCAGTGTGTGCGTGTGCGTGTGTGCGTGCGTGCGTGCGTGCGTGCGTGCGTGCGTGCGTGTGTGTGTGTGTGTGTGTGTGTGTGTGTGTGTGTGTATGTGTGCGTGCGTGTCAGTCCCGCAATGTTTAGTGTGTCGGCCTTTTGTAAATTTAAAATTGAGCTAAAATGTCAATTTTTTTACCCTTTTTATATCCAAGCTTTTATTCTTCTTTGCCTTGAGATTTATTTTATTCCTTATGTAAAGCACTTTGAAGCATGTGAAACGTGCTGGATTCATGCCTTCCCTTTTTTATGTGTGTATGCGTGTATACATACACACATATATGCGTATATACATACACACATATATGCGTATATATATATATATATATATATATATATATACACACAGACTAATTTCCCGTGAATTGAACTGTGCAGCTTTTACCACGTGGAGAGCAGGGGGGCGTCGTGGTCTTAAGCATCGTAGTGACTGGAATCTTCTGGAATACGGACGCTCGGGGAAAGTTCCCCCTCAAATTCCAGGAAACGACAGAGGCCAAGTTTCCAGACAATTAGGAGCAGGAACCGTCTGATTAACTGAAGACTCCAATTCTGGTCGAGGAACGAGGGTTTAACGAGAGTCATCTTTACTGGCTGGGTGTTATTGTATCACCCCACCACAGAGAACAGAGTTCCAGTAAAATAAATAGCTTAGAATCTTAGTGACTTTCAGGTGAAATTCATGAAATAACAGCTTGGGCTCACTACAGTATAATAGAAATTCAAGTGGTTTTGGCATGAGGCCCTGGCCATTATCTTAAATTCTATCCAAATGTCCATCTCATACAAAGGGAGGGTTTAGTCAACAAGAAAATCTTATTAATGATATCTTAGATAAACGTACAAGATCCCGGGGTATTGAAGTCACGGTGGCCAGAGTGTCCTCTCTGGGTTTCCTTGAACCAGACACCCAACCCCCAACCGCCCCCACTGAGCTGTACTTGCAGGTACGAGTGACGCAATGAAAGGCCTTCATTGTAAAGCCGCTTGGAGTGGTTTGACTGGCAACAAATTCCATTTTTCCGTTTTGAATGTGTCTAAGTCAATTTGAAAATGTAAACCACGGGACAGGGTTTCCACTTTTAGAGGGTGGAGTGTAAAAAAGCAGAGGTCACCAGCAGCCTCGACTCCCTGTGGGCTCCAACATACCAGGATGCCAGAGGACCACCTGCCTCGGAGATTCCTCTGAGGCCCGCTGAGCTCGGCCGGCTTTAAATCCCCTCGGAGAATTTAGGCTTGAACTTTGCAACATAAAGGTCCTCATCACAATAGCACAAGTCACTACCAAAATGCCATAGCACAGCATTAGCATGGAAGTGTGTGTGTGTGTGTGTGTGTGTGTGTGTGTGTGTGTGTGCGTGTGCGTGTGCGTGTGTGTTTGCGTGCGTGTGTCTGCCCGTCTATGAGCTGTGTGTCCTGCATGTGAAGAGCTTTTTTGGCACAACTACTGAATTCAAAACACAGGGGGAAAAATAAACGATTCATTTATTTCCTGGAGTTAAACCTGGAAATAGTTTCGTGGCCCCGACAGAGTCTGTTTGGGCTCCTGGTCACAAGGACTTTCTGTACCAAGCATTATAATGTAGTCCCTCTGCTAACAATCATTCTATTTATGGATTATGGAATGTCACTGACGCAGAATTTATTGTCCTTGTGTTTAAGTCCTCCAATCAACAGCCGAGCCTAATTAAAAAACAACAATTAATAATATTAAATTCAAATACAAAAATAAAAACTTATTTAACATCATGACCTGACAGGAATGAATTAACCCGTAAAAACTTTTAATTGTTGTTAAAAACGTATGGCCCAGTTTCAATAGGTCTAATGCTGACGACAACCAAAACCACAAAATCTGTGATTATTATGTATTTTGGGCTTTCCAACTTCTTCTGATGGATATGTATTAACACATTATGTATTAACACACTTTATTCATATCAAGTGTCACATTAGTTCTTGATTAAATGTCACGTTGATTGAAGCCCCCACCATACATCATAACCAACGCAATATGTGCCGCAGTAACTCCGCGTTCCCATAATTCCACTGTCTCTGCTGACCACCCAGGGTCAGCTAGTCGAACCGACACCGGGGGAAAGTGACGTTCTCCTCCCAATCCCCAAGCAATGACCAAGATCTGGCCAATCCTGCGTTGACCTTTCGGGGTGTTTGAGGCCAGGGGTCCGGCCGGGGGGGGTCACAGAGAGCAAAGCAGAAGAAGAAAGCGTAAAAAAAAGAGCCGTTTTCCACGCACGAGGCCAAAGAAGGAGATTCTAACACGAGGCGTGGGATCAGTTCACTGAGGCAGCGCAAACATGCTGCGTCTGCCCAAGACGTCCCAAAGGAAAGGGAGGGGGGGGGGAGAAAAGAAACCGACGATTTCATATTTCAACTTCTTAAGCGCAAGCAACTCTCCAGAGGACGTGCACCACACCTGTCCTGCTAACCATCCAACCGTCCTCCACCAAACCTCAAAACTGGGAAGCTGCTTGTTTGAAGAGCAATGAATTGGATTCATACGTGCCCTTCCATCCAGCCTTGTGTTTTGGCCTCACTGCCGCGAAATCGAATCCCTAGGCGGAATTTAAAAAAATAACGATGACTAAATATCGCTGCAGTCGCTGGTTATCCATTTTTTGAGGTCACCTACTGTGATTCAAGATTCAAGATTCAAGATTCAAGAGGTTTAATCGTCACATACATATACATACTTTCATACATATATGCAGTGAAATGTAATGCAACGCACCCGGTGATTACACACAATATGTCCTAGGAAAATGTCTTTCTACTAGACCAACTAACTGATTCCTAAAACGTAATACAGTAAGTTGAATACTTATAGAATAAAATAAAAATATATAGAATAAAATAAAAAATAAAAAAATGGAATAGATAGAGGGATATCTGTGAGAGATATTACAGGCAGACATCCCAGAATACGGGGTTGGGAGTAGTGCAACCTCATTTTTTGACACCCGGAGACGGAGGGCAGGTGGAGGAGGATTTAACCGGATGAATACAGGGAGGCGGTGCCACAGGAAACACTCGACGAAGGGAACACCATTAAAGCACCCCGCGGGGCAGAAGATTGATGGGAGGACCCGACTCAGGTGGTATCTGTTCGTCCTACTTCACATTTAAAAAAAAATAAAAAATCTCAATGCAGTTTTTACTTTGGTTTCCATTAACCACGAAACATCGCAAGCGGAACTCAATCAAGTCTCATTATGCTGCAACCGAAGGAAGAGCTTGCATGCAATAATCCTAATTAACCCCTCGGAGTCAGGCAAACACCAAAACCAGACGCCCCGTCTCTGGCAAGTGTTCAAGTTAAATTTGGAACACATTCATGCTGTCTCTTTTCACTTTCGTCCCCCAACAAGGTGCTGCGTTGGAATGTGGGCACTTCTACGCAGAATGAGACAAATTCCAGAGCGTTCTGGAAGCTAGAGTGAGACAGTGCCCCTGATTCATCCCTTTATTTCTCTCCCCATGCCGGACCCCAACAATTGTGTGAAGCCCCCACACCATGGCAACTGTGCTGGTATGAGTCCATCCCCTAAATAAATGCATTAATGTTATCTTCTGGAGGCAACAAAATGTAAGCGGACTATAACTTTATCAGCAATTTGGTCCACACTGAGGACTCGCAGCACAGTGCCTTTGACATGCAAATGGAGGGTGAAGTGCCCGGCCTTTGGGCTCGGTGCCTGTTCTGCACCACCCACAGAGAGTGCCACGGATCACCATGGAACTATTAGAATGTAACAGTCGGTCATGCGAAAGGGCAACGGCTACCTGGCGACTCGGCTGAATAAATTACTCTCCTGATGGTCGGTGACGGCGAGACAACTTTGCTCAAAGTATTTGCATAAGCGGGGAACAGTTTGAAAGTCTGTCGGGGAGCGTGTTCCCTATGAACACATA
Organism: Zeus faber; assembly: GCF_960531495.2. Classification (NCBI taxonomy): domain Eukaryota; kingdom Metazoa; phylum Chordata; class Actinopteri; order Zeiformes; family Zeidae; genus Zeus; species Zeus faber. The sequence goes on from NC_137197.1 coordinate 6,382,999, forward strand.
GCAGAATCATAGCAGAGCGAAGCGGTGCGGTGCGGGGTCTTGCAGAGCGGACGTCTGTGCCGACGGTGCCCCCATATGGTCAATTTGAAGAACTACACAAACAGTTTCAATTTCTATACTGTATGTTTTCAGGGCAGTCAAGAGTTCAACAGCCACACATACATGAAATGATGAATACATTTCACGGTTAGAATAAACCCCCAACTCATTTACTTTGATTTCCATTCCCAAGTGCAGGCCGCACACACTCTACTCTGCTGACCCCTAACACTGGGAACGGCTCCAGGTGTTGAGCACATTGTGAGACAATATTTGATAAGATAACATCCATTATCACCCCATCGAGATATTCGGGCTCTTTGCTCAGTGGTGTTTTCGACAGATTGTCTGGATTCTCTGCATACCTCCACCCTCCAAAACAATTCGCTCAAACGTTGTGCCATACACACCCCCACCCCCTCCGATAAAAACAAAAAACAATATTCCCTATACATAGGCGGTTGAAGTTGCCCCCGCCAGCCCGAAGCGCCGCCCCTTTTAAGCGTGAGCTGTTATCTGCCGTCTGTTTGCAGAGGCATGACAGTTATGTGACATTAGATAGGTTCTCTCTTGTCGTAACTGAAAACAGATCTGGCATGTGTGAGAATATTTATAAAACGCCCACGTGAGACGGGTAGATGCGGTCAGAAGACGGCTGCAGTGGAGGTCGGGGTAAAGGTTATGTTATGAGGGGGGGAACACACACACACGCACACACACACACGCACACAACAACAAAAAAAACAACAAAAAAAAAACACATCTGCCTTGACTGGTTAGAGAAAAGAGAAGTGTCGGCAATGGAGGCTAAGTTCAGTGCTAATGCTCCGCGCGATGAACTCTGTCAAGACAGTCCCGTCTGCCGGGGCGGAGCGGAGGCAAAGCAGGAGCTGTTTGCATTCCATCCGGACGTGCGTTTCACCAGTTAAAGTTCTTAGACATATGGGTATCAGTTTACCCCTACACACTTGGGCTGGGGTGAGGGTAAGGTTACGCGCCAAGTATGCCTTACCTCAGTGCACGATAATGTCAAATGGGGGGAGGTGGCCAAATGGAACAGGGCTTTTCCTGTGCAATAATACCGTAACCAAGGCCATAAGTCACGGATCGCTCTTCCCCTGAACCGGGCTTTCCACATCTGTTGTGTCGCTGTGTCGTAACCGCGTCAAAACCATAATCCCAGAGCTGTCGATAACGTATGTTTCAACGTGATGCGGCACACGTACCTCTCTACCGCTGGCTTCCCCCTCCGCTTCGTAGCCACATTTTATGGACCCGGGGGAGGCTTCTGGAGACGCGGCCCGGTGAGCGACGCCGCCTTTCTCCCTCAGTGCGTTCGCGTGACCGGCCGGGAACTCGGCGCGGCGGGGCGGGGCGGCGGGCGCATCGCCGTCTCGGCCGTCGTCGTCGTCCCCCGGCGGCGACTCTTCGCCGCCGTCGGTGCTGTCGTTCGTGAGAACCCGCCGGTCGCCGCCGGAGGAGGGACAGGGATCGGAGAAGGTGATGGAGCCGGGCTTGTGCTTGACGATGCGCGGAAGACTTGAGAACGCCCGGCCCAAGTCGGAGAGCCCGCCGTCGGTCGCAGGGAGGGAGAGGGCGAGGGTTGGCTCCGGTGCGGGCGTCGGAGCCAGGATGGGGCAAGGGTCCTCTTGGTGGGCCACGGGCCTAATGACGTGCCCATTCAGCAGTTGTCCGGACCTTTGGTGGTCCTCTGCCTTTGTCGTCCCTTCTGGTGCATATCCAAAGTTCACCCGTTGTGCCAGCCCGGAGTGGCTGGCCTCTACAGATACGTTGGGAGAAAAAAGGCTCTGAGGAACGTTGTTTGAATGCCCCTCGAGAACAAGACCTGTCACCAGAGCGCCACCGCCGCGGTCCTCAGCTGACACAGATGTCGTGGGAGTCAACCCGCCCCGATCGTGGAGAGCCGCGGCCGGTGGTTTTGGGTTCTGGGAAAGCTCGAGATGGACTCCAACGCGGGTTTCACTCCCTCGAACAAGCTCCTGAGTCCGACGGCAGCCGGCGTCGCACAAGCACCCGCTCCCTCTATGTTCCCCGCCGTTTTCGCTGACGGCCCCGCAGTACTTCTCCGGTTTCGAAAAACCCTGCCCCGGCTCCAACAGCCCGGAGCTTTGTTCTTGGTGCGGGTCTTCGTGCCGCCTCTGCTCTGGTGAGCCATCAGTTGAAGACGAGGTTAGTGGAGAGAACCCCTGCGTTGTCGGGGCTGTGGCGGGCGATCCTGATGATGACAGAAAACGACACCCGTCAGAAACCACCATCGGGGCGGCGTCCATTGTTACGGTCTCACAGTCTGCCATAATTCAGGACGTACATCCAAAGGTACTTGTGCTTGATGTATCGGTTGGCCATTGTTCTTAATCCGGGGGGGCAGTGGCGGCTGTTCAGTGTTCAGTCAGATCAAAAAAGCAGATTTTCTGAAATAAACAAATAAAATATATATATATATAAGCGTCACGCAGCATGAGGAGAAAACAAGTGTACAGAGAGAGTCTCAACAACATTGTCTATGCATGCTTGCGCAAGAGCAGGGAGTACACCAAATTAGAATCAAGCTACTAAATCCAGAAGCAACAGACTTCTCAAAGTATGTGCCATCCAGCATGGTTCTCTCTGTGAAATTGAACATCTGGCTCAGACCAGGCCGTTCAAGTCTGGATCTGTTCCCCACATGACTGTGGTGACATCACTGCACAGAGGAATCTGACTGCTCTTCCCCAGTAGGTGATTTACAATCCACTACACCATTCATCAGACAAGGAGAAGAAGGAGAAGGAGACGTCCTGGGTCGACTGTGGTTAACATCCCGCTCACCCCTTCATTAGGCCCTTTGTCAAAACACACCTTAGAGCGTCCCTGGCATCTGAGCGAACAACACACGGAAAAACAAGCAAACTGCGTTACTGTGTTACTACGAGGGATCGGTATTTCCCTCAACGCAGCCTCACAAACAGGCTTATAAGAGCGCAATCACAACCTGAGACCGACACAAGTAAATAGCAAATAAATGGGACCATGGCTGCTATGGCCAAAACCCATTTTGACAAATAAATGGCTTCTGTGGCGTTAATTATCATCACGTCGGTAAAGCCCTTCCATTGACCTCCAGTTACTGACACACACAGTAAAAACACGTGTGTACTGTATATCAGTGTATACACTAAATAACACTCACACACAACAAGTTACCAAAGTGTAAAATGAAGATGAAAATAAAAAAACATTAGATTGAAACTCACTAATCTAGATAGAAATGGGTTAGATCCACTCGCAAAAGCATCTCAAGTGAGGGGCCGAATGCGGACAGGTTGGTGGGCTTTCCAGGAATCTGCTCTTTTAGGAACACTGTGGAGGGAAGGCCTCCTTATTCCAAAATGAATGCAGAGTGGATCTTAATTGAAGTAGGAAGTCACAGAGTGAAAAACAGCCCAAAAGGAGCTGAATAACAAGGCGGGATCCCTTTCAACGACAGACAACCTATTCATCCCTAGAAGGGACCCAGTGCTGGGAGGTTTATCAGTGTGCCGTTAACTGTCTTACACGCAGATACTGTAAATTATAGACATATTGTCGACCTGATGACATGGTCTTACATTTCTGAAAAGTATAATCTACTCTGGAGATAGTTGATAAGTAGAAAATGAGTGATCAAAAAAAAACAAAAACAAAAAAAAACCAAAACCTTTTGTTTTAAAAAATACCAAAAAAGACAGGTTTAACAGATTGAGGCTTTTTTTTTTAAATTTAAATGAAACAATATTTATAATAAAAAAAAAAAATAATAATAACAGAATTACTCACTGACTTTTCCTTACGGTTCTCACCTTCACTCTGATTCTACCTCTGACACACAGGAAACCTGGACCACGGACTCACCTGCTGATCGGCAGCGGCAAAGGTCATCGGTGTTGTCCAAACAGCGGCACTGGGATCATGGCACAACACAGTGGGAGCGGGCTGGGAGCCGAGCGGGAGCAGAGCGGCTCCTGGTCAGTGCAGATGACGGTCGTCCCCGCCGCGGGACACTTCATCTGCTGTTCCGCTGCTCAACGGCATCCCCGGGCCTGGGGGGCGGGGGGCGGGGGGCCGGGGTCAGGCGAGCGGAGACGCCAGCAGGCAGCACTGTGCCTGAGAGCAGGGAGAATGTGTACTACTGTGGGGAGAGACAGGAGAGGTGGAGGAGGAGGAGGAGGAGGGGAAAAGAGGGAGGGGAGGGTGGAGGGATGGGAGAGGAGGGGGAGGAGGAGGGGAGGGAGGGCTGGTAAAGAAAAAGCCAAAGGTTTGCTTCGTGTGGGTTTTGAAACGCAGGAGAGAATAGTGTGTGGGGATTGACTGACTGGCTGAACCACTGAATGGCTGTTAGACTGACTGACTGACTGATTAACTGATCGGCTATTTGATTTTCTGTATGACTGGCTGATCGGCTGGCTGGCTGAATGGATGGCGGATGGACTGACTGACCGTCTTACTGACTGACTGACTGACCGTCTTACTGACTGACTGCTCAGTTGATTGGCTAGTTGATTTTCTGTATTACTGACTGTCTGACTATCTGAGTGACTGACTGTCTCACTGACTGACTGACTGCTTAGTTGATTGGCTAGTTGATTTTCTGTATGGCTGACTGTCTGTCTGACTGACTGTCTCACTGACTGACTGACTGCTTAGTTGATTGGCTAGTTGGTTTTCTGTATGACTGACTGTCTGACTGTCTCACTGACTGACTGACTGACTGACTGCTTAGTTGATATGCTAGTTAATTTTCTGTATGACTGACTACCTGACTGTCTGACTGACCGACTGTCTCATTGACTGACTGACTGACTGACTGACTGCTTAGTTTATTGGCTAGTTGATTTTCTGTATGACTGACTACCTGACTGTCTGACTGTCTGACTGTCTCACTGACTGACTGCTTAGTTGATTTGCTAGTTGATTTTCTGTATGCCTGACTGTCTGAATGACTCACTGACTGACTGGCTGGCTGGCTGACTGACTGACAGGCTGGCTGGCTGACTGGTGATTCTGTGGAGCTGCAGCACAGTCATGCCCTGTCGGAAGCAGGAATGCCTTTAAGTTAAATGGAATGTTGTAGAATAGTGAGAAAGGCTCCGTACCAGCACATTTCCTGAGGGTTTGATTTGCCACTGGATGGATCAGCCGAGTCAAGGTTATAAATCACAAAATGAAAGCACATTCCTCAAATACTGGAGCAACTGTTATGACAGGTATCCCTACAGCATCTGGTTAAAGCCCATCGCCGATGAGCAAAAGCGAAAAATCGCCGAAAGTTGAAAGCTGCCATTTTGAGAGTCTGGGGTGATTTCTCTTTTTGATTTTTATATATATATATATATATATTTTACATTACAGCAGAACTGCGGAAACGGGGGGTGAGATGCGGAACGTGAGATTAGCTGAGCGTGCGCATGAATAAAGGTGGAAGAGCGTGGAGCACTGGAGCGTATTTTGTAGTGACTATCCATCACGGCGTGTCAGACCCACGCCGCGGGCCGCTTCACAAGATCAATTATTTCTTGAATGTATTGTGAACACAGCTTCCCTTTGGCCTGAATAATAACCGGGGCCAAATCACTCTTCAGGGAGCGGCAGGACGCAGGTGGAGCTGTGCCGGCCCTGACGGTAGATGCCTGCGGAAGAAAGCTGCAGATGGAAGTGTCATATCACCCGGACATCTTCAAGGCGGCAGTGGACTGGAGCTCTTCTCCCGGCGCTGGGTGCACTGAGCTCAGGTTGGGCCCCCTGCGGTCCTCCTTCATTTGCATCGGTCATAAGAGCCACGATTACAAAACGCTCGGTTTCAACCTCCAGGAATTTCCCTGGCCCTTACGTCACGGAGAGATGCATTAATCCAGCTATTCATTCATCCGTCCGTCCATTCATTTATCCACTCATTCATTCATCGAATCATTCATTTATTCGCTTGTTCGTTCGTTCGTTCACTCAGAGCGCCCGGCCTCCCCGAGGATGTGGAAGACACAGCCAGAAATCACTGTGTGCACTCTGGACGACCCCCAAACCTGCCGGTCGTGGCCGTCGCTCTGCACATAAAAACAGCTCTTTTACGAGTTGTTTTATTATCATGTAAATCATGACCATCGCAATCTTAATCTCATCATGTAAATCAATGCAGCGTGGAATAATTTTTTTTTTTTTTAATTTGAGGTCCAGACAATGAGCCAGTGTCATCAAAGATAGATAGATAGATAGTTACAGTAGATAGATAGATAGATAGATAGATAGATAGATAGATAGATAGATAGATAGATAGATAGATAGATAGATAGATAGATAGATAGATAGATGGATAGATGGATAGATAGATCCTAATTTGACTTATTTTCCTATTTTTATGTTTCCTATAAAGCACTTTGTATTGCTTATATTTATTGATTTGAGCACTAATTGTTATTATTGATTTATGATTAATATTATTATGATTATTATATATATGATATAATATTATTATTATATCATATTATATATTATAAAAATTATATTCATTATGATTACATTAATAAACAAAATGGCAGTGTTTATCCAGTCAAGCCCCCACACAGCAAGCCGTACGCAGTGTTTGCTCGGGGAGATAAGGTGCGTGCGGCCGCGGTTCTTTGTTCTGACTGAATGACATTCCTGATATCCTCGCCCGGTATCAGTGTTTGCGTTTCCCTCCTCGGTCGACGTGTGAACAGCCGCTTCGGCAACAACGTTATGTAAAAGCGGGCGGAGAAACGCGACCTTCCCCCTGCGTCAGCCGGGGAAGGACGCCGGGCCCGGAGGGGAGGGGCGGGGGGTCAGCGACCTGCCGGCCCCGGAGGCGCAGCAGTGGTGGCGGATCCGCGGCCGGAACGTTTGACGTCGGACGCCGGAGAAGCCGTCGGAGCGCCAGGCGGCACGGAGACGTGACACCACCCAAAACAAGGGTGTTGACACAGCAGCTGACGGAGGATAAAAGAAACAAAAAAAAAAAAAACGCCGCTCTGTTGACGTTGGGGAAAACAGTCAGATCACACAATGAGGTGTGTGAGCGACAGAGGAGGAAGGAAGGGATAAAGGAGAAGAAAGGAGAAGAAAGGAGGAGAGGAGAGAGAGGAGGGGAAAGAAAGGAGGAGAGGAAAGAGAGGATGGGAAAGAAAGGAGGAGAGGAGAGAAAAGAGGAGAGGAAAAATGAGGAGAGGGAAAAGAGGAGGATAAGAGAGAGGAGGAGAGGAAAGAAAGGAGGAGAGGAAAGAGAGGAGGAGACAAAAGAGAAGAGGAGAGGAACGAGAGGAGAGGAAAGAAAGGAAGAGAGGAACGAGAGGAGGAGAACAGAGAGGAGAGGAAAGAAAGGAGGAGAGGAAAGAAAGGAGGAGAGGAAAGAGAAGAGGAGAGGAAAGAAAGGAGGAGAGGAAAGAAAGGAAGAGAGGAATGAGAGGAGGAGAGGAACGAGAGGAGGAGAGGAACGAGAGGAGGAGAACAGAGAGGAGAGGGGGAGGAGAGCAAAGAAAAGAGGAAAGGAAAGAGGAGAGGAAAGAAAGGAGGAGAGGAAAGAGAAGAGGAGAGGAACGAGAGGAGAGGAAAGAAAGGAAGAGAGGAACGAAGGGGTCAAAACTAGCACCGACCCGGGTGTGGCGTTTACATCAGGTTCGATTGGGACTGAGGACTGACCCAGGACTCACCCAGGACTGAAACCCGGGTGTAACCTTTCCCACGAGTGAAAAATACCGACCTCCCAGAATTCCACGCAGGAGGACGATGTTTTGATTCATCATCCATGCTCCAAATTTTGCCTTCTACCGAACGATTTTGAGAATGTTCATCAACATCAACAGTTAAACGACCACAACGAGCTACGCTTCTCTAGCTGCTGTAATTCAGCCGCGGGAGCCTTTCACTTCTTGCACGTCCGACCTTTGAACTCCTGCCGGGAGTGGCGGACTCCGCCACCAACAGTGGAATCGGCGTAGGGCACATGGATAACATTGAACGGCGGTTTCTTACAACGTGCGCTCTCAAAAAAGAATCAGACATTGTTTTTGTTTTCTTTCACAAAATAATGCAACGGATTACCACTTTAAGTGGTGAAGACCCGCAGCGTTTGGAGGACAGAATTCCCTGTGCACCTCCCCCCCATGAATGGCCGTCTTTATCTCCCCGGCATATCTCAGCGGTGGAGGTGAAGTGGCCAAGGCCGGCGAGTGTGAGAACATTTCCACTCAAACACAGTTGGATGCTCTGACGGAGTCCAGCGGGGGTGGGTGGGGGCTCTGGAAAACACACAAAAAAAACCCCCAAAAAAAACCCACAAAGCTTGCGACGCAAAAGAGTTTGCGTCGCAAGTTTAGAGGGAACGGAGGCACCTGGGCGACGGAGGAAGGAAAACAAAGGGAAGGCGGAGGGACCTCCGCCCCGGGGACCGGAAAAACTGTGTTTTTTCCGAAAAAACACCATCGCCGCTTCATTTTGGGTTCGAATGCGCGGGAAAAGAGCCGGGTTAGAAGCCGCCCTCCCGGGAGAGTCATTAGGAGTCTGTGCAGGCGGCGATTTGGAGTTTCAGAGTCAAGCTGCATCAGTCTTTACGCCGTCAAAAGGCTTTTCACCAAAAGAAACAGCAACGGTCGCGAGTTAAATTCACGTTAAACTCACAATCTGCAGAGTGCATCCCTCAAACACAAACACACTAATTCACATACGCACACACACACACACACAGCCGTATACACACACACTTATGTAGATATATACACTACACAAAGACACACTCTCACACACACACACACACACAGCCATATACACACACACTTATATAGACATATACATTACAAAAAGTCACACACACACAGAGCCGTATACATACACACTTATGTAGATATATACACTACACAAAGACACACAGACACACACACACTAAATACAATTACATAGACACATAGACACACACACTTCCACATACAAATAACAACACACACGCACACACCTATGACACACAAACACACTGCCCAGCAAACACACACAGTGGTATAGACATGTACACAAAAAACACACACACACACACACACACTAAATACACTTACATAGACACATAAAAACACACACTTTCCTGACACACAAATAACAACACACGCACACACACTGATGACACACAAACACACTCGCCAGCAAACACACACAGTGGTATAGACGTGTACACAAAAAACACACACACACACACACACACACACACACACACACACACACACACACACACACACCTGTGGGTGGGCTGATGTTTTTTTGTTTTCAATCTGATTTGAAGTCACAGCAGAATCATCCTGATTGGGCGTCATCATTTAAAGATGGAGGAACTTGAGGAGCAGCGCCGGAGCCTCGTTTCCTCAACGCCACCGCCAAGGCCGCCACCGCCAATGCCAATGCCGACGCCGACGCGGCCGTTTGTCTTCGGGTGATTTACGGTAACCATAACCATCGCGGCTTCCCGCCCCGGAGCGCAGGGTGGGGACTGACAGGGGTCGCGACCCCAAACCCCGGAGGAGCAGGACCCCGGGCCTACGAGGCCGCGGCTGGCGCATGGCGCGGTTGTCGCACGGATTTCGCTAGGAAGGTGAGACGTGGACGAGGAGGAGGGAACGTTCCCGGCAGCAGATGGAACGCGACAAAGGCAAAGTTGCACGTCGAGAGAAATGTTGAGGAAATACAAGATAAATAGGAACTAGATTGATAAAGTCATGCACAACAGACAAGGCACCACGGGTAATGGCACCGAAGAAACAAAACATGACGAAGCCACAGCTGCTGCTCCTTCTTGACATATGTAATAAAGTGTCATTTACAGCATTAAAAATGGAAAGTTGTGGGATCAACCAACTGATCAATAACCAGTTGAAATGCCTCTTACATTACTTACAGTACAAACTCTGACGTTTGGGAGATTTCTGTTTTTATTGGAGCCGTGCAGCATGTGACGGTTCCTCACCAGCAGCACGTCCACATCAAGCGGCTGCAGCGCGTTCCACTTCTGTGCACACGCAGGTTTGAAGTTTCACAATAAATTGAAAAAAAAAACAAAAAAAAACAAAGATAAATCCTGGTGCTCTGTGTTTTTTCCAGCCGCTCACAGGCCGCGCTGACGTATCTGTTCCTGTGGTAAAAACAAAACGTGCCGTGTAAATAAAAGCACCAGACTCATTCATCTAAAATGTGAAGCTGATAAAAAAAAAATTAAAAAAAAAACATTCCAAGAAGATGATATAAAGTCCAACTTCATGAAATAAAGCTCCATATCAAAGAGATTCATATCAACCTCGTCCAAAGATGCACAAATGACATCATGTAGTATCACAGGAGAGAAACTACATAAGTCACTGTTTTGTTGTGTATTGTGTGTACAACTTCATAAAGATCAAAGTGGAAAGACGACGCTGGGGGGGCCACTTGGAGGGTGCTCCAGGGGGCTGCTCGGAGGCGGCTCGGGGCGGCTCGGGGGCCACTCGGGGCCGCTAGGGGGCTGCTAGGGGGCCACTCGCGAGCGGCTTGAGGGGCCGCTTGGGGCCGCTCAGGGGCCGCTCGTGGGCAGCTCTGGGGGCCACTAGGGGGCGGCTCTGGGGGCCGCTAGGGGGCCCATCGTGGGAGGCTCGAGGGGCCGCTCGGGGGCCATTCGAGGGGCTACTTGGTGAGCCGCTCGTGGGCCACTCAGGAGGCCGCTCGTGGGCCGCTTGGGGGCCACTCGGGGCCCTTTTGGGGGGGGTGCTCGGGGGCCGCTCGGGGGCCACTCAGGGTTTTTTTCTCCGCCTCCGATGTGTAAATACGGTCGGGAAACGCGTCGTCGGAGACCCCTCGGGAGCGCCCGCTCCGCCCACCGGGCGCCGGGGGCCTTCGCCGACTTGGAAACGCGCCGTGACCGCGTGGATGTTGCGCAAACCGCGTCGAGAAGGTGAATCGGATCGGCTCCGCCCCGGAAACCCGGACAAGCGCGGGGCAAAAAAAAACAGAAACAAAAAAAAAACGCGGATCATTAGTAAAACATTCCTGCCATTCCACAGTCTGACTCCAGATCCCCGTCCCAGCTCAGCTCCAGCCGCGGATTCCCGGCATTCCGCAGAGCACGGCCACATGTTCCCCATTACCTCCCCTGAAACTCGCACCCGCTCGGTAGCCTCGAACGTTTCTTGACGGGGATACTTTTTATTTTTATTTTTATTTACTCATTTTTAAATCAAGCATGAAGGGAAAAAGCTGAGAAAATCAGTTCCCTCGGCGTGCCCAGCACGGGCTGTTGCTTACGTCACGGTGCAAATTGTGTCAGTGCGAGAACTTAGCGTCTGGAATGATGTTTGCCGGGTGTTAGGAAGCCTCCGGCGACTAATTCGGTATCTCCAAAATGCCCCCGGAGGAGAGGGGTTATTATGTCTCCCATGGAGCAGACCTCCACCGCTATTAATTATTCATCAGAAAACGCCGAAGGTTGATTGTGACGGAAAAAATAATCTCATTTCCCATCTATCTTATTACCACTCTGGAACACAAAAGGTTTGTTGCGTTAATAATAATTTGATATCCCTAAACATGTCGGACATTGAGTTGTTGAGATGAGGACGCGTTATTTGAGAGCTGTGTTGTGGAATCCGGTGATTTTACGACAAGACCGCAACCTGTTCAAGGGCGATTATGTCATGTACATTTTGTACTTATATGGTGTAACTTCAATGTTGGTTGATTATCATTAAACGAATCTGATCAAATTCTGTGCCTTGTTCACAACGCAGTGTGTGCTGTCGACAAACTGCCACCGCGACAAACACTGGAACTTAGTTTAGGTCATAATGGTAACTGCGTTGGAAGGATAAATAAGATAAATGACAGATAAATAAGATAAATAATGTGATAGATAAGATAAATAAGATGACAAATAAGATAAATAACAAATAAACAAGATAAATAATGTGATAAATAAGATAAATAAGGTGATAAATAACATAAATAAGATTATTAGGGTGAAAAATAACGTAAATAAGATTAGTAAGGTGATAAATAACATAAATAAGGTGATAAATAACATGAATAAGATAAATAGGGTGATAAATAACATGAATAGGATTAATAAGGTGATAAATAACATAAATAAGATTAATAAGGTGATAAATAACAAATAAGATAAATAAGGTGATAAATAACATGAATAAGATTAATAGGGTGAAAAATAACATAAATAAGATTAATAAGGTGAAAAATAATGTAAATAAGATTAATAAGGTGACAAATAAGATAAATAACAGATAAATGAGATAAATCAGGTGACAAATAATATAAACAAGGTGATAAATAATATAAATCATTTGATAAGTAAGATAAACAAGGTGATAAATAAGATAAATCATTCGCTAAATAAGGTGATAATATGATAAATAACATAAATAATTTAATAAATAAGGTGATGAATACGATAAATAAGATAAATAAGGGATGTATAAGATAAATAATGGATAAATAAGATAAATAAGGGATACATATGATAAATAAGGTGATAAATAAGGGATGAATAAGAGCGCGGCCGTCGGCTCTTTACTACAGTAAGAATGAATTCATCTCAAACAGCATGTCGCTCTCTCTCCTGCTGCAACACGCTCGACCAGCCCTCGCAATCAAACAGCGAATTCCTTACGTCCCGATAGCGACGGAGGCCGGGTCGGGGGAATCAGAGGTTGGGCTCTGGCATCACGCGGTAATTGACAGGTCTGTTTTGAACGACGTCCCTCCCCCCGACAGACTGAAAAACACCTTAATTTCCCGGAAGAGAGAAGGAAAAGAAAAAAAACAAAAACGGGCGGTGACGGGATGAGAGGGGCGGCCGGGAGACGACGGCCCTTTCCACCCGGCTCGACGCAGCGTAGGCGCTGCGTGACAACCGACAGCGGCCGTGCGTGAACCGGCTCTCTGGGCCCGTGCCCGAGCTGCCAGTCGGCTGTCGGGCCTTTTCAGGTCGAGCGGAAGTGGAAGGTGTTTGAGCTGGAGAGTTCATTCCAGATGATTCCAGTTGAGATGAATGAGGAACTGTCCGTCATCCGGGTTCCCTCGCTCCCCCTTCCCTGCTGTTGAGGTGGGGGAAGTGAACCAGCGTAGATAGGAGGAGCACAGCATCCCGGCCAATTGGAAGAATTGTGTAAGTGTAATTCAAAGTTTTCAAATTTAACGCGCCAAACTTTTATGAGCCAATCATACGACCCAACGCTGGAAGGGATTCTCTTCTCATCCCTGCCCTGTGTTATGAGCGGCTCCGGGGCCCTGCGCCCGGGGCCGAGCGACGGTCCGGTTTCTTATCTGCACCACCTTCCGCTGGGGATTGCATAATCCTCCTCGCCACAATGCACACATATACACACACACCGATAAATGACACTTAAACACACACTCTCTCTCTCTCACACACACACACGCACGAGCACACACACACACGCAGACGCACACACACACACACACACACACACACAGCGCCATTAACACACGCATACGTGCATGGGTGCATGAATAAATACACTTTCTCTCTATCATACACACAGGTAGGGATCACACAAACACACTCTCACACTGAAACACAAAAACACACCCTCCCTGTCCCTCTCTCACACACACTCACACACACACACACACAAAGAGCTTCTCATGGGACATGGCCGACAGAAAGCCAGACAGTGACCTTGAGCTGCAGAGGCAGATGGAGGAGCGGAGCCAAAGACAAACGTTGGGGGAAAAGACATATTGCATTGAGTGCAAAATAAGAACGAGAAAAAACACAGTGTTTGCTCAACCGAAACAAACACGTTTTACTATTCAGGAGGTGACAACTTGAGATGCAAGCTTAAAAAAAAAAAAACTTAAAAAAAACAATAATAGTAAAGAAATGATGAACCAGCAATACCTCCGAGTATCTGTTTGGCTGATGTGGAAACTGCTCTCCAGTCAAAATTGGCCGGATTTCAAACCAATATTTGTTTACCACTGATGAAAATATTTAGCAAATTCAGCACATCAGCATTGGCTGGAGAAATGCCTCCTAAATGCCTCCAGAAATCCACAACAGCTTAACGACTTGCAACACGCCACTTACCCTTTTTTTTACAGATTTCTTGACACTTATCGCTGGTGGAAGCCGTAAATCTCTCACGGTACCGACCCGGGGCCGACCTGTACCACGGTGAAGCTCTGCCAGGGTGGTGTCAGGGCGTCGCCCCCCCGCCCACCCCCCTCCTCCTCCTCCTCTCGCAGCACCCAGCACCACGCTCCGCTCAGTGGGAGGTGAACTGGGACGCCTGTAAAAGGGCATGGGAGGAGTGGATCGGGCTGGAAAAAAGCTGGAGAACAGCGGAGAGAGAACCAGGTGTTGCCTCTCACACACACACACACACACACACACACACACACACACACACACACACCACACACACGCACCTGATGGTGAAAGATAAACAAAGGCAAAGACAAAGATGGAGGAAAACAGGGTTTACATGAGCTGCCATTATGTCTCTACGTGTTTTTGATATTCACATGAACCAGAGAAGGTTAATAACTCTCACTGACGTCCATATCATAACCACAAGTGGTTAAATATATTTCTCCCCGAGTTCTACTTGGATCTTTTGTTGTTTTTGGACGGTGTTAAAATAATATCATTGGATATGATTTAATATGAATTGTGAACTGATAGGGTGTGATACATTGTACCACCTCCAAGAAGAAACCAATGGATTCGTACCCAAATTGTTTACGTAAGTTTCCTCACATATCTATTCACTATCACATTCAAAAGGACGAATCTTATTATTGTTCAGCCTATTTATGTTAACTTTAAAGGTTTTATTTGTTTGTGGGAGCACTTGCCATCAAATTGCACTCATCCATAAAGAAAATAAAACGACAACTTCTTAAAATTCTGATTCCTTACAGCTACCCTGCAGACGCTTTGATTGTTTCTCATGAATGAATGTATTTATTTGTGTGTTCTGCTTCTGTGTGGACCTCAGGGAGAAAAGTGCCCATTTTGGTTGCAAATAATGGGCATCTGAGTAAACAAACAATATTATTTGTATTCCCGAACTCAAGATTAATAAATAGACCTGCACACGGCATCCAGTTTGTGCTAGGATTTCAAAGTGTGACTGCTTGACCGCTAGTGTGACTGCTTGCAGAGGAGGATGGTGCAGATGACAGAGGTACAGACAGAGGTATTTAAAAATAAACAGGCCCTTCAGGCCACACGAGTGCATCTCGGTCCCTTCTCAAAATACAAGACCCATCGACAAAGAAATGGATGATAATTTGTTATTCTGAATGTCAATTATAATTATTTATTATTATTGATTATAAAAAATAATTCCTTTCAGGTCTAGGAGAATGGTTATTAAAAAGGCATTTGGGAACACAGGAAGAAAGAAAAGGATTTAGTTTAAAACCGATAGACATGATTCTATCGGGACACATGAAAAGAAAAATACAATTTAATTGAGATTAATCTCTGAATTCTGAGCAAAAAAAAAAGAAATGACCCACGTGGTCAGGTTGTAATTCTCTTGAATTGCCACTTCAGACCAGCAGGGGGCAGCAGAGTCCAACACTGGAGAGACTGAACAAAAACACATCAACCAAGAGTGGAAACTGCACTGTATTGTCATCCATAATATTTATGTATATTTATACATCTGGGGACGGATGAGAAATTTCTGCTGTTTTACTTTTTTAGTGAGTCAGTTACTCACCATGTCAACAAATCTAAAATTGTACACGTTATAATAAAACAGCCTCCATAAATTCAGAGCACATCTCAAAACGTCGGCCAAAAAAGGTTTATGTATCTAATCTGAAACACGAGCAACCAAGTACATAACAGCAACTGCCCCGTAAGGAATAAATCATTCGGTTGAATTTAACTGATCGCCCCTTAACTGGCCGACACATCCAAGCCCACGCAAAAAACGAACGGAAGAGAAAACAGAAACAGTTGTGGACAAAAGTGATTTAATAAACACAAAACTACAATAAAAACAACATCACACACACACACACGCACGGTTGGTCCAGACGCGCTGTACTGTAGGCGTGGGCATGTTCCTTGGCACAGTGAGTACAGATCCACGCCGTGTTTCAAGTTTTTGTCATTGGCCAACATGGAGCAGCAAGCAGCGGCATACTTGCAGTACAGTGCAATGTTGATTCACAGTATATATCAGGCAGTCAATACACACACACACACACACACACACACACACACACACACACACACAGAGCAGAAACACTGGTACCACACTGCACAGATGCTTTGGAAGATAGTGATTGATTTCCGATCGGATACATGTTCCCATCCACACACACACACACACACACACACACACACACACACACACACACACACACACAAAAATTGCTTCAGAAGTTGGCGCCTCCATGTCTGCTTTTAAGACGTGTGCAACCCCGCAAACAGGCAGACGGCCGGTCAGAGGGCGTCAATGTCTGCCTGTATCATTAAGATGTTCATCGCTACAGACGACAAATAAAAAAAATAATAAAAAATACAAATAAAATCAACTCCTACAGTGCTTGGAAGGAGATTTGGCGCAGCCTCTACAGATGCCAGATCCTCCACTATTACTCAAATGGCTGTGGAGGTGTGGATTTCAGTCCACTCCAGTCCGGTCCGTACTCTTACTTTGAAACATGATGGGCGGACTGCGAAGACGAAACTGAAATTTCCTTTGCTCCCAAAGCGCAGGCAGCATTTTGGGAAGAGCGGCGAATGTTGCTGACACAGGCGACACTATAATGCTGCAAAGACACTTAAAACCAAATGGAAGAATTTAAATCACAGAAAGTAATCTTTGGCTAAGAGTAAAAGTCTTGTGGAGGAAGAGACAAATTAAGTCCACAAGGAGCCAGGAGACGGGACTAAATAAATATTGTCAGCGGCTTTCCATTTGGTTAAATAATTTGATAAACAGCAGACACTCAGAAGGAACACTGCACCAGATACTGCTTGTTGGTCAATCAGACCAAAAACTATCAACACAGCTGAACACTACACCATCAAACCTCTGAAACGGGTCTTTTGACTGGGAGGAAATATCGTCAAATTAAACTTGTGCCTCGTCCGGCCGGATCCCAGACCATTCTTTGTGCTTTCTGATGGCTAAAAACTAAACATTTACACAGTTTTATTAAACTTCTGGAGGTGGAGCACAAACACAAACATCAAGTTAAAAAGTTCTGTGCACTATTTCCGTAACGGCTGCACCCTTGTAGAGCTGGAGTGTCGGGTTGTTTCAATCTAAAAACCTGGAAATGTCCGTCGAGGTTAAAAGCCGAGACTGAATAAAACGGCAAAATCATATTTTCCAAACCTGAATTTTCTCCGCCACCACACACCAGTTGGCGTGGTCAAAGTACGAGTTGGTGACGTGAAGCTCCTCCACGTGGCGGTCTATGAGCTCGGCCAGCTCTCCCTCCCTGAACACATGGTAGTACCTCAGGCAGGGGCCCATCGGGGGCCTCTCGCCCTCTTCCGGGCTCTCCCTGCTCCCTCGCCTTTCCCCCCACTTTACCTCGGGGTCTCCGCCCTCTCCCCCGTCCCCGGGCGCCTTTGCGCACTCCTTCTGGCTGGGGACCAGATCCGGCAGCGCCTCAGAGCCGAAGCCCTGGACCATCGCCGGGGGGATGCCGCGCTTTTTGGGGCCGGCGCGCGCGTTCTCGTCCCCGGCCTCCTTCTGCCGCGACTCGAAAACGTCCTCCTCCGAGCCGGCCGCGGAGAAGAAGCTGGAGACCTGCTTGATGAGACCCCGCCCCCGGTACCACCTCCCGGCCCCGCCCTCTTGCTCGCCACTCCGGGACGACAGGGAGCTCAGGTCTCTGGAGGACGAGCGGGAGATGGCCAGGCTCCCGAAGTCGAACACCGAGTCCAGCGACCGGGAGAAGAACCACAGCCTCTGGCTCTTCTGCTGGGGCCCCGCGCACGCCCCGCGCAGGCCGTCCCCGTCCATCACAGAGGATGTGCTTTTCACTTTCCTGTGCTTGTCGGCGTGGTCGGCGGCGGGGTCGCCCGCGCTCTGCGCGCCGGCCCTCGCGCGGGGCCCGCCGTGCGGGGGCGAGAGGGGGTTCGGGTTCCAGGGCACGAAGATGTCCTGCTTCTCGAACTTACGGCGCTTCTGCTCCATGGCCCACACGTAGATCATGATGCGCCCGCCCACGCGCAGCGCCCGCGCCATCTCCTTTATTGCTCGAATACGCCGCTCTTTGGTGGACAGGTGATGGATGACTGCAGGAAATTAGAGACCGTCACTATTCATCTGAATGGAACGCAACGTGATGCACCGCTGTTTGCGTTTTTTTTCTTTCATGCTCCTAATGAGATGTATTTAACATTTGAATACAAACGTTATAAATTACAACCCAACTGCGTAGATCACCGTTGGCTTGGCAACACAACCTCCGCGAAGGTCCTGAGGGCTTATTTATGCTTCATCTGGCGGTAAACTGTAATTAATGTTCATTAGGGCCAATTTACATTTTTGACCAAATGACTGAATTAATTAAGAGCTCTGCTGAGATGTGACTCAGTGTGATTACACCTACACACACACACACACACACACACACACACTGGAACCATCATGTACTAAATCGTATGTAGTACGTTGTACATTTCGGACACAGCAGCAGTGTCTGTCACCTGCGATGGAGAGCACGGCGTCGAAGCACCCGTCCCTGTAAGGCAGGTGGAGCCCGTCGCACATCTGCACCTCGTGTCCTTGACTCCAGGCAAAGTCCACCAGGGGGCGACAAACATCGCAGCCCAGCTTGAACACCTCCTTGTTGATGTTGAGGTACTTGCCGTTTCCACAACCTGCATTGACAGACAATTCAACTCCACTATTTTAAAAGGGAAAAACAGAAAGTGGAGCGTTGGATTTCAACTAAACATATCTCGAACTATGAATTTAAAGGTTTTCATTTATTTAATATTCTCCAAAAACAAACACATCATATTGATCATACATAAAATAATTTTTAAAAGTGCACATTACTTGTACATGACATTTATTGCATGTAATCTGGGTTATCAAGAGTGTAGATCGGGGGCAGGGAACCTATTACGGGCCCATCACAAGACCTTCCATGATCCACTATTGTATATGTTATTGATAACCTCACCCCAAACAAGAAAAATGTTCTCCACCCCTGATGTAGACCATCAAAATAAAAATAAAAATAAAAAAGTGGCACTCACCCACATCGGCCACTAGGCTTCCGGGCGGCTGGTCGAGGAGGAACTGCCGCACCTTGGGCCAGGCTTTGTAGCGGATGTCGTTGAAGTAGGGAGCGATCTGGTCATAGACGCTGTGCACGTGGTCCCTCTCCAGCTGGGCGGCGGCGTCCTCCATCATGGTCGCCCGGGCTGCGTCACACAGCGGCCTCACACATCACGCCTGCAGGAAGTCAGCTCCAGTTCAGGGTTTACAGCTGCATCGGTCTCAGCGGCTTTACACACTCGGGTTAAACAGAGAACTGGCAAGTCCTCAGTACGACTGGCTATGGAGTATTGAAATGTTCGGTTTGACACCTATGCAGGACTGAGCGAAAAAAAAATTAACTTAGAGTATATTTACAGATGACTTTTAGAATTAGACATGTTTCTGCCTGTGATAGAAAATGAATTATATTTCTTATATTAGGAAATAACCTTTTGTACCTTGCATGGCCCTTAAAAACACATTCCTCTGTTATATAGTGATCAGCCACCGTCCTCTGAGATAATGATTTCATTGCTTTGCATACACATTCCTTTTCTTCTCAAGAGCAGCCCCGGGGGGCTTTGAATAATGTTGTGGCATCCAGAAAATACCAAGAAGCCACTCATGTGAGTGGGGAGAAGATTGCATTCTGTTTCAGCAAAATGCGACGGTAACTTTGAACGGAGTTTGACTGCGTGGAATGTGATTGTGAAGCGTAGTCTCGTGAATGGCACCAATGGCACGCAAGCTCTCACGGTATAAAGGCTTACGAAACAGGGTTACCTCACCCTGCACGCAGTGAGACTCTCTCCAACATGTCAAATCTTTACGGAAGACTGAAAACTCAAGCCCCTCTCCCACATGAGCCTCCTATATGGAAAAGCTCTGTGTGGAGTCTGTTCCCACATACATGACTGTTACGGAAACATCATGTAACGCTCGCACTCGATGTGTCTAATGTCACGTGAGACGAGGCAACAGACGCGGTTTTTAAGACCAGCGCGTCGCTCCCCGTCTCCCCGCCCCACGGACTCTTCCCTCAACTGACCAAAGAGGGGACAGAGCCCCCGTCCCCGGACACAACAACCCTTAAAGCCAATGTTATTAAATCAGTGTGATCATTTTAAACCTGTCCTACACCCTCTGCCTGCGGAGAAGGAACCTTCTCCACCCGTTCTACTTCTCCCTGTCCGCTCACGCCCTCCAGCTCAGCCCTGCGGTGCAGCCGGTGAGGGAGCAAAGTGCTTCTCTCGATGTCCCTGCACCGCGCCCCGAACTGTAAAAGACACGACCAGACTGAGTGGCATTTTCTTTTTCAAGAATAGGAGAAAAATAAAAGAATATAAAAGACCTGTCTCGCAGAGACTGGGCATGTTTCAGTTTCTTGTCTTTGCAGCCAAGCACCACGGTTCGGACTCAACATTGTTCCATTCCCACATACTTCAATTCACAGCCACTCTGGAAATTTGCCGGAAAAAGTGGGGAGATTTACAGAACATCGACACCGGATCCCTTTAACACGACGCCACCACGGAACATTGCCGGTAGATTTACGGCTTTCAGCACAAGTGGGAAAGGGGCTTAAATAAATACAGTATATGAGTGAATGCGTCCTGCAATTTTCAGAAGGTTTTCAGAAGGTGGGGGATCCCTTCCGGTGAAAGGTCTTGTGATGTGTGACCCCCTGTAGCCGATCAGTCATGTAGTGTGAAAACCACAACACCTTCAAGTTTCTCGATCACAAGGCAGAAAGTTGTGTCGCGTGAACACTGCAGCCGTCTGAACACTTTGAAAGTCGTGCGGTGTGCCCAGTTTAATTATCCTAATACACTGTGCGGCTGAGATTCTGGGAACCTGCTCGCAGAATGCAAATGGACTTGGATTTGCATTCGGGGAATTGTTTTCTGGGGGGACCCCACTGCCCCGCCTGACGCTGCCAGCGCAGTTCCGTGATAATGGAGAGCTTCCGCCGCCTCCTCCACGTAATCCATAACCACACGGAGACAATATGGTCGAATTGAAGTGGAATTTCTCGCTTCTGGTGTTTATTTGGTGGTCTGCCATGGTTACGGAGGTGACGTCACCCCTTGCAGTCGTTCGAGTCGATAGACTTTATAACTTTACTTTATCAAAATGGTTTCACATTCTTACTTGACATTACACAGAACAGTGAATACCACAGAATAACCTGAGCTGCCCGCGTGCGTCAAAGGCCGCTCGTGCCAAGTTCAACAACGGGCAAGTAACTCAAAAACTCAGTTTTGAAAATAAGTTGAGATACAAAGAAAACTTGAGGAACATACGCACTATTGGGGGAAAATATCATGCACTTTGAATGTTGGATAGCACGCCACAAACATTTTAATCCCGTCAAGGAAAAACTAAACATAGTTTTCTATGATCAAAGACTAATTTTTTTTAGCTCGTCTACGTCTGGTTTTCGACGTGGACCACGTTGAGTCACCCGAGTACAAGGCAGGAAGTGTTGCAGCAGACGACTGTGAAACTTTAGAGCATCATAGATCGAAATGGATGAATGAAATTGAGATGAATATCACTAGATCGATCAAGGTCCCAAAACAAGCATGTGCCTGTTGTCTGCTGACAACGACGCTGTGTTGGGTTGTGTTTATGGGCGGGGTTTCACCCCAAACTCTGGAACAAAAGCCAGTGAAACCAAAGATACAAATCAATCACCACGTCCACATAATGCGCCGCAGACGAGACTAAAAGAAGTGTACTTTGGTGGCAAACTACAAGTATTCAGTGATCCTAAAACCGTTGTTCGTAATGTTGAGTGGGCTCTTCAAATTTAAAACTTCCGCATTTGCGGGAATTTGAGTTTGCCGACTTGTTTCACCTTTGATCAGACGCTGCCACACATGGTTTTAAAAATAAACACATTGCCGTGTTTCCAAAGGACACTTGGTGAATCTGGGTATCGCTTGGTTTACTACCGCCTCTGACATCTCCAGATAACAACGCCCCTTTGTTTCCCTGTTCTCACTCCGTTTCCCCAGGGAAAGCGAGCGGCAGCATCATCGATAGCACGGAGGACTTCCTTAAACCGGTTCCATTAAAAAAAAAAAAACATGAGAATCACGTACATGTTCCACATCGTGAGACAATGAATACATCCATTGATTCAACGATCGCCGCAATGGGTGTAACATGACACCCCCCAGACCCAACAAGGTCAAACAAGGTCGAGCGGGAATGTGTTGTTGAGCAGCGACTCCCTCTCCGGCAATTTACCGTTTAACATTTAACCCTCCAGCCGAAGCTTCCGTCGCCTGCAGCGCTCGCAAATCGATCCACCGCATTGACAGCCCTCCGTGCTGCTGCCCCCAATGCGAAGACAGATCAGTGCGCCTGCTCCACCCAAAGCCCTTCAAGTACCTGGTCGGTGCAAGGTAAGTTCCAAGCAATGACTTTGACTGAAGGTGATCCGAGGTGATCAGACAGAATAACAACTGACACACAATCCGTTGTTGTGGATCAGAGGCGTGCGTCAGGCAGAAAATCAAAGTTGCATTTCTTTCAATCCTGACATTGATATCGGCTCTTGGATTTCGATTTGGTACTGGGGGATTTTCTCTGACACCGAGTCCTGGCTCGATACCGGTACTGGTCCCGCCCTCTTGCACCCGTTCCTTTGTTCCTCTACCCACCAGAGAAAAATACTTCGACTCGTAATCATATCTTAATAGGGAGAGAATTTTAGGCATATGTTTGGTGTTGAGAGGATATAAGTGTGTGTGTTTTTTCTTAAGTGCACAACCCAGTTCAGGACATGGATACGTTTTTCACCCCTGAATTCTGAGTGTTGGTGCCAGCCCCAGACCTTTTCTTTGGCAGTTTAAAGAAAAAAAAAAAAGGGGAACAGAAATAAAATTCTTTTTCACATGTTGAATGCCTAGAACAACCATGAAGTTCCCCTTTGAACTGATCTCTTTCCTTCTAATTTTTATCTTTCCCTTCAATTACCTTTTCGATTAGAATATCTTCAACCCAAACATCCACAGGAAACTGCGGAACCAGCTTGTTGATCTGAGGATCATCCAACAGTTGGATTCTTTTTTTTTTTTTTTTAAAACACATTTTAGAGAGTATAAGCAGAATTAGCAAAATATTCCTAAAAGGGGCAGTGTGCGGCAGCGTAGCTCAGAGGAGAAGCAAATGTTTTAGAGAGGAGGGTGTTTTGCCTCCAAAAGCGGTAAGATAACCCTTTATTAACTCGTGAAGGGATATTAGGGCCATGTGAGATTCAGGCTCGTCATGTCTATTTGACAAAGAGCAACAAATGAAGGAACCATGTAAAAGTGCACTTCCTTTGTCTATTTGAAATCTAATTTTGAATTTAATTACATCATTATGTGTCATTATGTGTCATCATGTGTCTTTTTTTTGATTCTCCGTCCCAAAGAGCGTGGGTTGTGATGGCCCGACGGCGGCTCTTCTGGTCCCAGTTAAAATCTCTCTCACCACGCTGGCGTCGTTTCCCCAACAACAACAACCACATCCAGACATTTTAAGGTTGAAACTATCCAAACGTTGTGAAACAGTCCTTTGAGCTTTTTTTGTTTTTGGCACCTCTTGTGTACATGTGATATTTTGGAGTAAACGATTTCATGCTCCATTGCCGTCATCATCAGAGATTATGATAGAGAAACAAGACTAAAGTAAAAAATATAAATAAATAAAAAGACATCCTGGATCAGACGCTGCCCGTGGCAGAACGCTGGACAGGGTGGCACAGAAGGGATGAAAATACACTCTGATTTAACCGCGTACCACAGTATCAATAACAGCCTCAGAAAAGCTGCCGTTGTTGACTAGTTATGGCTAAAATCAACTCCGATTATCCTCCCTGCACGACCCAATTTGACTACAGTCAAAGTGGGTTAGTGCGAGGAAAAATCTTCAGGGAAAACAAAAGAAGCGATAGATGACTGCTGATGAGTCAGATTTGCCGTCTCATCTAAAAAAACGATTATATAACGATAACATTGGATCAGAAAACTCACTCAATTTCTTTATAACACGCTTGATGCTTTCGTTAACTGGGTCTCTTTCAGCAAGTCTCCCAGAAAAAAATTATAATTATTTTAACATTTTTACCTGAATAAATCTATCCATAACTCACCTGTGAATATGGTTCCAAGAGCCATAAGCTGCCCTGATCTATATCATTTTGTAATATTTTATAATTGTCTGTTATTTTATTTCGTGCAGTATGAGTTGTAGCATCCAATGCGCTGCTTAGAATTCCCTGCTTTCCTCGACTGAAGAAACCACAAGTCTAACGTTGAACTGAGTGGCGGATTCTCAGCAAGGTCGCGCTTCTCCGGGACACGAAAGCCCATATGAAAACACGGCGCGTGCGTGCGGCGAAGGGCGCCCCGAGCGACGCCGACTCCTCAATAACCTTTAGAGGACCGTATCTTTGC
The DNA here is from genome assembly GCF_960531495.2 of Zeus faber. NCBI lineage: Eukaryota > Metazoa > Chordata > Actinopteri > Zeiformes > Zeidae > Zeus > Zeus faber. The sequence continues at coordinate 6,407,774 of NC_137197.1, forward strand.
GGCCATTCCTCATCGAGGCGGGGGGGACACAGTCTCCCAGGGTTAGGGTGAGCAAGTTCAGAAGCCCGACAAGTTTCTTCGGGTCTCCGAACAGTTTGGGGGATTAGCGCATGTTGTCTGTCCATGTCCCCGCGGCACCCGCGCAGAACCCAACGGCTCATCTCTGCGGGAGGTCTATTTCTGGACGGACGCACTGAGGAGAGAGAGAGAGAGAAAAGAAAAAAAAGACGGACGGCATCCCTTATGTAACGTCTCTCTTGAGCTCTGCGTATTGAGATTTTCCTCTCCATTCAGGAAACTGCAACACTGGGCCTTCATTACGTAACCACCAGCCGCGGCGATGAGAGCACTGAATCTGAATGACAATAGGGACCAAAATAAAACCCAGCGACGCCTGAGGAAACCCGCAAGGAAAAACCTCTTCGTATTCCGCTGCGCGTAGGTGTGTGCGCCGCCTCATCTGGCTCGACCTGGTACACGTCGCAGTTTGGGGGGGAAATCTCATTCGCTATTTAACATCTCCAGGTCCGTAATCCACGATCGGAACTCGATACATAAACCTTTACATGAACGGTGCATCAATGCAGCTCATCCGGTCAGGTCTGAGTCATGCAGGTAAAATGGGGGGCGATGAGGTTATTCTATGGACCAGTGGTCTCAAACCCAAATGACCCGGGGGCCCCCGGCCAGGTTGTCTTCTTCTACGCCGCGGGGCCATGTGGATCTTCAAGTGAAAACCGGCCTCTATTTTTTTGGGGGTTTGCCCCCCTCCTCGCACATTAGTGAATTGCTGCGTAATCCTCTGAGAAAGAACTCTCTTATGTTCTATTTAACTCTGTTTAATTCTGTTATATCAAATAGGAGCCTTTCTGTGTGGAGTTTGCATGTTCTCCCCGTGCTCACATGGGGTTTCCTCCACCTAATGTCAGTAAGGACCCCCCCCCCCAAAAAACATGCACACGTCATCGTCTGACCAGCGATGGACACTCGTCACCAGGTCCCCGGGTGCGTCGACGAACGCTGCCCACTGCTCCTGGCTGCCCCCCCGGAGGAAGGACAAGCCAGGATGAGTTAAATGCAGAGGCCTCATTTCACCGGCCACCATCCAAAGCGTGTGCGTGTGTCTGTGTGTGTGCGCATGTGTTGTAGTGCGGTGTGTTGCGTGATAATTAAAGATTCTTCTCTCTTCTCTCTCTCTGTTTCATATTTTGGAGAAGAAGAAGATTCTTTATTTATCACACACCACAACGCGAGCACGTGCGCACACGCACACCCCCTTCAATGGTGTAATGAGTTCTCTGCTTTTAACTTTGAAAACACTGAAGGACATCTGTGTGGATTCATTCAGTCTTGCGGGCCAGATTTATCAATTTACTACCACCACGTAGCGGGCCACATAAAATTGTCTGGCGGGCAGGACGCGGCCCTCAGACCCGTAGTTTGAGACCCCTGCCATATACACTAGAGATCTCTTAGGGGCTGGGCGATGCATAAAAAAAAATAATTTATATATATATATATATATATATATATATAATTATTATTTTATTTTTTTAGGACAAAAACCACAATGTTTTGACAATATTTGGGGGGTGGACTATTGATCTTTTCATTTGATATTTTCACACAAGACAAGATACAATATTACGACAAACCAGTCCTATATCACGATATGAATATCATATCGATATCATATGATATATTATGTCAATATCGTGATATGAGACTAGTGGAACAGGTTTGTCCATCGGGCAGATGTACGAATCAACGTGTTACAAACACAACATATATAAGTAATAACAAAATTATTACAAAATAACAACAACAATAATAATAATAAAACTGAAAAATGAGTATTTATACAAATATGTCCTAAAAATACAATACATTTTGAATAAATGTAAAAAATGTTCTGGGTGACACTGTTTGTAATAAAGTTTCCCTGAAGTGAGGGGGACAAGGATGGCCCCTGGATACACAACAAATGTGTTTATTTAATGGTGTGTTTATTATCATTTAAAAATACAATTTCATCAATTAATTTATTTTATTTTATTTTTTTGCTTGAAACCAAACAATAAGCAATGTGATTTATTTGTTTCTTTAACAAATGTGTATGTGCTCTAATAGATGTCTTCCGCCTGACACGAGCCAAGTGACCGGTTCTCCACTCACCCACTCACCGTCCACCCGCCGTCACGGCGCGGCTCCGGCTCCGGCTCTCCTCTCGCGTCCGCGGCGTGTCGGCTCAACGTCCACCTCCTTCATCCAGCCTACGCGGCGTGGTCTCTGCGCCGCGCACGGCACGCCGGCACGAAGCGCGCCGTCGGCCGCATCGCAGGCGACGGCGCGGGGGCTGGAGGAGCCGGAGTGCGGAGCCTCCCCGTGTCCCCTGGACGAGAGCTGGGCCGCGGGGGGGGCTGAACAGCGGCGCCTCTGATTGGCCCGCGTCGTCACGTGACGCCAATAATAAACACAATAGCAGCTGCTGCGTTCGCTTGAGATCGGAACTCGGAAAAAAAAATCTATCTCCCGCTGGAAGCGGCGCAACAGCGACGTGTCGAAGGTCTAAACTTCGATCTAAGCCACTCTGTAGCCCCCCCCCCACCACCGCCGCCGCACACACCGTGTAGGGTGCCTGTCGGAAACACGAGCTTACCGAACAAATAATAAATTGCGTCGATTTCCCCCCGAATTTCAACACACCGGCGACGGAACACCCGACACGCGGCGGTGGGGACAATCGATACGGAATCGCTGATCGCGAATGCAGCACAATGTGGACGGCGGAGCAATGCGAGTTGGACCTTCTGTGCAGATACAGTGGCGCATTTATTCTGATTTTGCAGGGATGTGGAGATTTGTTTATGAAAAACTGATCATGTTTGGCTTCATTTTAGATATGTATTCATAATCTAGTTATGGTGGCCAATGTATTGTTTTAAAGCACATGGACCAAATGTCATTTATTAATTGTATACCGCTTATGCTTAGGGGAACGACAAGAACACCATTCATAAATCTACTGATCAATTTTTATCCTGATATTTTCAGGAAAAATGAACAGGAAATTAACAGTTGTTATTTTAGATGCAAAGTTCCACTGGGAAGGATTCGGGGTGTCTTGAATCATTTGAATTGCACCTGACAGTTTGGAGTACTGTCCACTGCAAGAAGCCCATTTGTGTGGACGTTATTTATTCACCATCGGCTGTTTAAACAGGGTAAAACACACTGGGAGCAGGCCCTCTCATGGTGAAGCACTGTGATTTACAAAGGTACACCACATTGTATATTTTGCAAACCCCCATTTACATTGTTTTATTATGATCTTGCCGTTCACCTGAATGGAGAATACAGAAGAAAGACATTGTCTCAAGGTCTTGTTACACATAAACCATGTCAGCCTGTTGGGGGATTTAAAGCTTTGTTCATGTGCTTATGAGATTTTAAAAAGTAAAAAAAAAAGAATAGTGTATATATACACTGTAAAAAGTAATATAACATTCTGTATTGCTTATCAAAACAAACAATACAGAACAAAAAGACAACGTACAGTTGTATGTTTATGCAAACAGCTGATCCTGCGAGAATCCTAAAAATACCTGCAATGAATGAGCAGCTTCGATGGTTTCCGTTATAGTAATCGAATCTCAGAAGCGGTAATTTCATTTGGCCTGATGCCTGTCTCCAGCATTCAACGGTAGCAGCTGCCGTCGTGCAGGTCCAGGGTCAAGTCCTTCCAAATGCATCCAACTTAAACAAACAGACATACAAACAAACAAACAAACATCCAAGTTGTTGAAACTCACGTTTTGGCTGCACGCTCCACTTCTAGGCCATTTGTAAACACGCAACAAGCTGAGATCAGTAAGATCCACGAAACTGGTCGTTGAAGTGATACACAAGCTGTGATGTCATAAGAAACCCATTCAAAATCCTGGAAAAAGGGGCTTTTTTTTTTGGTCATTTAGAAAACATGAGACTTCTCCCACCCATGAGACATTCCTTTTAGTCTCTCCTAGATCCTCCTAAATCCTAGAACCTTCTTCCTGACACCTCAAAAGGTTTTAGGGCAAACAAAACATTACAACAAAGAGTCATTTTGTTCCAATCCCCCCCGATGTGGACGGGAAAAAAAGCAGTGCGGTGTGAAAGGAACACAGTGTCGACCTCGGTAAAGAGAACAGCAGGTTTGTGCAGGTGTGCGCTCCATTAGTCAACGCCCGAGGGAATAAGCTGGAACACAATGGGATTTCCTGCTGCTTACAATGCACCGTGACCCTCCCCGCACTCCCTGTTATTCTACATCAGTTTTATTAATGGGGGGAATATGAGCCTCCTTCCATGGGCTCCAGACTGTGCAGCGGCTCCTCGAGATTTGTTTTGCACGACCTGTGTCTGTTATCGTAGGAGGGGTTTCCCTCTGCGGCGCGTATCTCAACAACCATCGAAAAGACAGATCTCGAAAAAACAAGGGTTAAATCGCTTAAAACATGAATAGTGACGTTGTTATTCATATCTTCTTATATTCCATATATTCCTTCTTATATAATATACCAACAACGGCACAAGAATTCTTTCAATGTCCCTGTTTACCCCCCCCCCCTCCTTAAAAAAAAAAAAGGCACAAAAAAAAAAAAACACACCTTGCACCGGTGTCTTGTTTTTCAAAACGAGTCTGGGGCCTTGTTTATCCCCCATTGGTTTAGGAAATGGGAACAAACACCCCCACGGCTCCATGTGCTGAACAAACCCTCCTTTACTTTTTGGTTCAGCCGTTGCCTCTGTTAAAAATAAATAAATAAATATATAAATAAATAGGGGGAAAAAAAACCAGTGCTGATGAGCTGAAGGTTCAATCTTCTCCACCGGATCAATAAATGAAAATCGATCCCGTCGCTCGGTGTCTGGAACATTTCATGCGCCGGCTGGAACCGTTCATCTGGGTCGATGGAAACACAGAAGGGATTAGACTCCTCTCCGGCATCGCACCCGACGCAGCTCGGATCGGATTGACATTTGAGTCTGTGTTTAGTGGGACCAGAGGGGAAATATTGCAACAGATTTGAGGCCAGGACCTCCAGACCTCCAGGCGGCCTTGCAGCGCCCCCTATAGGTGATAAGAGGAAACAATGAGCGTTTATCTCACCTGAGCGGATTGGAAGCAAACCGCAAATTCACCGCATCTGTGAAAGTTAAGTCGCTGGTCTCATGCCCCCACCGACGCAAAAGCGAATCAGTGAAAACCAACAAAAAACTAAAGAGGACGCTGTCCAGATTTTTTTTTTTGCACAAGTCAAGTTTATTTGGACGGTCGAGTGCGTCTGCACTCACGACACTAAACCCACGTGAATAAAAACGACAACACAGCTAGAAAACAATTCAGTAAAAAAGGCATTTTCATAGCAAATTTCCTTACAAAGTAGGTCATTTAAATATAATTATCCAACAGTTCTCAAGATAAAATATATTTCACATCTGAAAAAACCCAAAGTCTTCAAATGAAGAAGTCCTGAAAATTGTTTACTTGGTTTTTAAAGTAAATTGCTGTTCTGGTGGAAACGTCAGTTAGTGTGCGAACTCCACTGTTGTGGTTGCCATGGCAGCTGTTCCCTCATGGTGACATGTTTGGGCTCCTCCGACCCCATGACGATGTCGATGGAAATGCGAGGGGGGAAGCGATCCAACATCTTAGCGATTTTCTCCAGAGAGACACCGTGCTTGTTCCTCCTGGAGGGAGCGCACACGCGAACACACACACACACACACACACACACACACACACACACACACACACACACACACACACACACACACACACACACACACACACACACACACACACACACACACACACACACACACACAAAATCAGGGCCGTCTGTTCACTATTGATGTCAATTTGGAATCCTTAAAAAAACACGTACATCTGACATGACGATATGGCTCTAGACATCAGATCTCTGTATCGGTGATATTTCCAGTCTGATGTCCAAAACCAGTGGTGGGATGGATCGTTACTTAATTCAATAGAAAATAATTATCGAGTTAAACCTACTTCTCCAGTTCAAAGGGGTCAAATTTCCACCTGGTGTCGGGTTCCTGAAAATAGATTCTGTATCCTCTCTCCAAGGCCTGTGAATGAGAGCGTTCATATTTCCTCGGGGTGCGAACAGGCGATGAGGTGAATATTAATCTGAGACGACGGAGGAAAATTAATTCCGGCTCAGAACGCAGAGCATTACGCACCATTTGGACGTAAGGCTTCATTTCCCAAGCTTGGATGTTGGTGTTATCAATTATGACAGGAGATTGGCGGTTGTGCATAGCTTCTTTAGCTATAAGTCAACAAGCCAAGACAAGAGGTTAAAGCACGTTGTGACAGAATTACACTCACTTTACGAGATCGGATTCACGTTTCTACAACAAAACGGATTTCTATGTGACTCAATCTAAGATAACCAGAAATGCGTTTGGAATGAGGCCCTGCTTGAAAAATCAAATGCACACACAAAAAAAAAAAAAAAAAAAGGTATCAATGGCGGAAATTTGTTTGGTCAAATTGAAAACAGCTGAGCACATCCAATACACATATACATATACAAGATCTGGGGAAACGTTACCTCGACTCTGGTTCCATTCGTGAGCCGCTCCAAGTAAGTTTGGATCATAGAGGTAGCCGTGTTTGTCTCCAAAGTAATCATCTGTGCTCAGTATCAAGCCGTTGGTGCCAGTGGAAAGCAACTCCCTGTCCAAACAAAGCAACAGTTTACTTATAGTGGGTAATTTAGGATGTGCCAAATACTCATTATTAGGTATTAGTAGTATTAGTAAGAGAGTAAGCTACTAGTTAGACGTTTTGACTGTTGTTTGACATCAAAATGTGCAATTAAAAAATATTTAGCACTGTTAATATAAAAATACATTTATATATATATATATATATATATATATATATGAAATAAATGTGCTCAACTGGTGTGCATGCTTGCTTCTTATGTCTACAGAAAAGCTTAAAATGAACATTTCTAGATTCTATATTCTAAAATGCACACTTCTTCATACGGTCGTTGGTACATTAAAGTCCTACGGGTATTTCCAAAACAGGTGTAATCTTCAAAGCTATTCGAAGGGCCAGTCTCCATTAATGTGTGGACCACATTTGGCCACCGGTTCAATAGGCCTGACATGGACCGTCAAACTATGTGGCTTCTAGTTGAAAAGAAACAAAACTTGTTAAAAACCAAACGTGGACTTACTGAGCCCTTGTTGTTTTCCCAGAACCAGGTAACCCCCTCATCAAGATCAGCGCCAAGGAGGGAGCACAGGGTGGGCGACTCCCCTGCTCCACTCCTTCAGTGTTTTGGGGGACCCTCCAGTCACAATCCCCGTTGGCAGGGGGTTCAATACTATTTACATCACTGGACCAGTGAACACCGTGACGATCCGACTCATCATAGCTACAACCCCACGTGCTCCTCCTCAAGTGGTGCGGAGAATCAAAGCCCTGAGACACTGGATTATAGTAACGGGGTGGTGGAAACCCGGGTCTGTGATTTGTTTGAAATGGGAAGCCTCCAGGCGGTCGATCCGCCATGGCCCCGGGGTTCCAGGTGTGGTGCGGATGGGGCATGAAGCCGGGTGGCGGACGGGGGAATGTACGTGGGGGCGGAGGGGGCGGGGCGCCGTAAGGTCTGTGAAAGCTGGGACATGGGGGTCTGTGAAATGGTGGGAAGGGCTGCCACTGGTGGGTTGGACTGGGATCAATCGCAGGCAGCATCTCACCATGACCCGGCCTCTGTCTTTTACACAAGTAGGGCTCATTCTGGACCTGGTGGGGCTGAGAGGGGCGCTTCTGACCGGCAACTGTGTCCAAGGGGTGGGGGGTCTTGGGACACATTCTCTCCCTGGTGGTCATTTTTAGCTGCTTATTTTCTGCATTGTTTTTAAGAGGTTGGGTTCCCGAGTCTTCTCCGGGGATACAAGAGGCACTGTTGGTGGACTCAACTTTCTCGAGCTCTTTGTAAAACTCCTCCAAGGTCTGGTCGATGTTCGGCCGCGGCTCAGCGCGGGCGGCCTCGGGAGGACGACATGCCGGGCCGATGAAAGTGGAGCTGGTGGTCCCCACCGCCCCCTTCAAGACGCCCTGCTTCCCCATGCCGCCGGGCCGCCGCTCGGCCCCCGCCCCAGAAGAGGCCGGAAACGTGTGGCCCGTCAAGGCCTCTTCAGTGGAATGTTTTCCCCCAGGATGGCGACCTGCAGCGAGGTCAGACATCTGCAGGAGAAGCAGACGTGTAAATAATGGGGATCGGACAACTTTTCTCCCATCACAATATTCAGTTTTGATCTATATGCATGGGATTACATAGTGAAATTTCCCTTGTGGGGGATCAATAAAGTATCCATCTAGAAGAATCTTTAATCGTCACACAGCACACCACACACATGCACGCACACACACGCACATGCTAGACAGATGATAGATCTATTGATATATCATCTATCAATTTATCTATCCATCCATCTATCTATTCATATATCCTTCTATCTATCCATCCACCTATTTATCTATCCATCTCTCAATCTATCCTTCTGTCATCTATCTATCTATCCATCTACCTATCTATTTATCTGGCCATCTATCCATCCATATATCTGACCATATATCAATAAATCTATCCACATATCAATAAATCGATCCATCCATCTATAGACATTGCTGAATCCATTGCAGTTTAGTTGAGGTCTCTATTCTACTCAAATCTCGTTCATAAAATGTCACTTTGTAATTTTGGGAAGAGACGTGAGAGCGGGTTGAAAACACGTCGCACTGAGCCGTGGACATCTTAATGCGCTGCGGGGGTCAGATCTGGAATCCGGATTAAAAAAAAAAAAACAACAAAAACAAAAGCAAAAGGTTAAAAAAAAGAACCGACGCCAAGCCTCGCAAAAGCTGTGTCCGCGGGGCTAACGCGCCACTAGCATCGTGCGGCCACACGCTCCGTCCCGGACCGGCGCGAACGGCGCTTCCGCTGCGCTCCGAGACCACCAGACCGTCTCGGTCCAACGGTCGAACCCACGCGTCGACGCCCCCCGGGACCCCCGGGGCCCCCCGGGGCCCCCGGGGGCCGAAACGCGACCCGGACGCGCGCGCTTACCGTGTTCATCTGCGCACGCACATCGCGCGCTTTGAACTGAAAGCGAAACGAAGGCGCGTCGTGTTTACGGAAGTGACGTCATTCGGGCGTCAGAAATGGCGCGCGGTCGCCCCCGGCCGGCGGCTCCGCGCGGTCACGGGATTACATCTGCGTTACGTTACGTTACGTTACCTTAGCCCCGTCGATCGGAATTTGCAGGCAGCCCGAGCAAAACAGAACAGAATCAATCAGCTACCGGGTCCATCAAACTGCTCATCTGTGAATCATTTAGTCTGTGTTTTATTAAACCAGTTTCGCCTGTTTTATTTTCTCACGGTGCCTTTTTATTTTGACGCCGATCCTTGCCTGTTTTTAATGCAATTCATACTTTAAATTGATTTTATTGTTCTACATTTTACATGCACTTACATTACGAGTTATGAGTTACACATTATGAGTTGCAACACCTTTCGTACAGTTATGTACTGTATGAAAGGCGCTATACAAATAAAGGTTAATTTTATAATATCCTGATAAGTTATTATGACACCACTACACCATTTTTTGTAAATTGTATTTAGGATATGGATGAGAAAAGATCTGCAAAAAAACAGGTACAGTAAGTAGCACTTCATGTCGTATTATAGACTTGTTATATCAGGGCACTGGATACGAGAAGTACTTTCCACTTTCATTACTTGAAGTACCTTTGAGAGAAGATCAATGTGGTACTTACACTTTTACGAGGGCGATTCTACGTCAGGGTATATGTACTTTTACTTCAGTAAAGGATTTTAGTACTTCCTCCATCGCTGCTTTTCGTATCTTAAAAAAAATTTTTTTATGGGTGCACGCACGCACGCACGCACACGCACACGCACACGCACACACACACACAATTTAAATAATTCAAATTAGTGATAAAAGTTTATTAACTGTTCTAGATTAAAAGAACGGTGCAGACCAAAAAGCTGCATGTACTTGACGGACTCCAGCCTCAGTAGTTAATGTATACTTAGTATGCAGTATGTGTTTCAGATCCCAAACATCAGATAATGGAGCAGCATAACGTGAAGTAACTACTCTCCAACTCAATAGTCCGTCTCTTTAATCTAAACAGAAAAAACCCCAAATATCTACTAAAACATTCAGTCACTCCAGGGAACAAACTTATTTTCCTTCTCCGTGTATCACCACACACACCCTGCACTGTCATCTCAAAGTCAGTCGTGCAGTCCCTGAGTGTCAATCATAGCCAGTCCTTCATCGTTCTCCCACTCGTCCTCCACGGGCGGGGCCACCGGGGTCGCAGCAGCCTTTACGAGCGAGCTGGGCGTGGCCGACCTCCGAGGGGGGTTGAAGGTCTTGTTGACGCAGGGGGAAGCCCCGGCTCCCAGCGGGCCGAGCGGCGGGGGAGAGGGGATGTGGGACAGGAACTCCAGAGCCCTCCTCCTCCTGAGGGTTTTGGGGTCGGTGTTGTCAGAAGCGCTGGGCGCCGGGGGATTCCTGCCGAAAGGGGTGAAGGATCCCAAGCCTCCGGTCGACTGCCGAGGAGTTAACTGCAAGACAGAAGATTGCATCGCTGATCTAAAGGAAGCACCAATGCAGATGAGTGTTTGAGGTATACGGTCTGATACTGTGATCCTGTACCAGTGTAAAAAAAAGTCTCAAATGAAATGATTATGAAATTAAATAAGTCATTAACTGTTAAACAAATGATTGCGTTAACAACCTAATTTTTTTTAATTAATTGAATACCACTATGATAGCATAAGCATAAGATAGTGTCATAATACACATTCGACAAGAACCATTTATTGGCATTAGAACCTAAACATTTGACAGTTCATTTTCCTCAACTCAGTTTATGGAAATGTATAATTTGCTCCCTATTGATTGAAACATTAACTTGAAATTCCCCTGAAATATTAATGAAAACATAATTATTAAATCTTACGATTTAAAAAAATGATTGGGATAACTGCGATCAGGCGATTATGTAGTAATGATGACAGCTCTGATACTCTCAAGCATCAAGTTCTCAAAAATTGCCATTAGTGCCCTCGCACAAGTCAATAAAAAAGAAAAAAGAAAGGAGAACATCCGCATCTGTCCACATCTCAGTTTGTGTAGTCCGTGGAGTCACAATGAAAAAACAGCAACAAAACAAACTCAAAGGGCTCCAACTCACGCTGGTCGTCGTGTTCAGTCTTCCAAGCGTCCTGGAGCCTGGAGTCCTGGAGAGCAGCGATGGGGTGGAGACGGAGCTCCCTCCGTCAGTCTGGAGGAAGTGCGACAGCTTCTCCTTGCTGATCTCCAGGAAGTTCCCTGGACCCTGATCGAAGCAGGAAAAAGACTAGAAAGTAAAGACGGGAACCAGCAGAGACTTATTATTACAGTGAATTTATTTATTCTAATTTTAGGCCTTCATTTTTTCTGAAAGGGGGTTCAGACATTTTAATGACCTGCCTGTCTCGGAGTTACGGACCGGCGCCTACCTGGGCCACTTGTCTCAGTCTGGAGAGGGCTTCCTGGAGGTGAAGCTCTTTGGGGTTGGTGGAGAAGAGGCTCAGATCGCCAGCGTACAGGACGGGGAGGGGGGCGGAGGACCGAGCGCTCAGCTGGAGGTTGCTCAGCGCCATGAGCACCGCGGGCTTCACCAGGTCGTCCAGCCCTGACTGAGCCAGGGAGCTGAAGCAGCGCACTTTGACAAAGTTCTGCTTCCCGTCAACCAGGTACAGCACGGGCGAGGAACCTGCGTTCACACAAGGATCAGTGAAAAACACGGAAAAATGGATGCAGCTCCACAGACATAAAATCGATACTCCATAATGACTCAATTCTATTGTTTCAATTTCTGAATTGATTTGTAAATTGGAATATCAAAACTTTATGCAACAATTTTCCACTCAAAGTCACAAATGAATTGGAAATTTAAATTTCTGCATTATACCCCTTTCCCACTGCCAAAAACCCGGTAACACCTGAAACATCCCGCATTTGTCATTAGTCGGAAGGTAAAACCCGGGTTTCAGTCCAGAGTCAAATAACCCTGCAATAGACAGGTTTTTATCAGCTCCGATGTAAACAACACACCCAGGTCTATCCGCTAATTTCGGCCCCTTTACCTGCGCGATGCGAACAACCCGATTCTTTTGAATGTCTATTTTAGCGGGTTCACCCACGTTTAAAAAACCCGGGTATAAAATTTTTGGTATAAATATGGTATTAGACTGGATTTGTAATTGGTTCAACACTTAACAATAATCTGAATTGTTCAAATGAATTTGGAAAATCAAAACTTACTCTGAGTGTCAGCGGTAGAAATAACATATCCCACAAGGTCAACCTCGCCACACAGCGGCCGAAACTCAGGATTGTGGAAATCCAGAAAGTCACAGGACACCCTGGGTCGGAAATGTACCGACAGCCATTCCTGGGAGGCCTGGAACAGGAAGAGGCAACAAAAACAAAGCACAGAGCACATTACCAAGTGGGTTAGAACTACAATCAGTGTAATAAAATAAGACGAGGGGGACGACCAATAGTCGTCCCAAAAATATCAAATTATTGACAGAGGTATTTGTACAATAAACATTGTGATATTTGATTTTGTAATGCACAGCAGCTGTGAAGGACGGCCCGGGCGCTCCCTCGGTACCTGGACCTCCTGGAACTGGGTTTTCTTGGTGGCGGTGAGCTGGACGGCGGCACCGCAGGCCCGCTTCTTGCCTTCGGAGGCGCTGAGGTTGGAGACTCGGTAGCGTCCCCCCTCCCTCAGCAGCGCCCGCAGGTCCGCCGACGGCCTCCACAGGTTCAACAGGTAAACTGCAGAAGGCAGTATTTTATATAGTCTTTAAAAGCGACACGTAATAAAAATAACAATTTCTCCCAACACCATGAATTTCAGTTGTCGTGCTTCCAGACACATTAGTTTGACAGACATTATTCACACACCGTTGGCGCCCAGCGGGTCCCTGGAGTCTGCCATGCAGAGCTTCCACACGGGAGTCACGTCTCGTTTCGGAACGCTGCCCTGCTCCTCCTGCGCTTGCTCCAGGGCACGACGGCACTGCTCCTGCAGCTCAGCTTGGCGCTTCTCCACCAGAGAGCGCCTGTAGCTGTGAAGTGTCTCCAGTTGCTGATCACTCAAACAAGCCTGCGTGAAAAGTCGTTGAAGCAAACAAAATTAGTTTGACTGGAAACAAGGGAGACACACGGCATGATAGAATACGGTGCATACGAAAATGTGATCACTTATGCACTATAATTTTATACAACCGCGGTTTTCTCTGTGGGGCCTGGACCCACACTGGGGCAGTGAGGAGGTATTGCAGGAGACCGACTGGGTCAATTATTTAGAGCAAAATCTTTGTTGATGACTGAACAAATTGCATATTATACACTTTTAATGAAATGACATCATATATCATCTATTTTTGTTGTGTATTTTACATCCAGAAAAACGTACAGGAATTAAAAGGAGGAATACAAGGGCAAAACAGAAAAAAAAACCATATTTATTTAATGTTGTTGTGTTTAACTTGCAAATATGATAATTCTGGCCTAATTTCAAACCAACACCTAATTTTCCCACAACCTCAGGTTGGGACTAGCAAATCAGAACCTGCTTACCCTGCTAACACTTTCGTCCATCATGATTTGAAAATGAGGTTTGGGTTGAAAATGGGAAAAACTGCCTATTTATCTACTTGGTAGTAAGTGCAGCATTTAGCGGTAGAGCAGCAACGGAGACAACCTCCAGGTAAGACGGGTCGTTCTCCACAGCTTCATGCAACTCCTCTCCATCCCGAAGGTTTGCAACATCCTGACGACTGAGGGTTCGTCTCCTCCTGCTCCTGCATGGTTTGTTCTCACCTGCGAGATCAGCGGCTGTTAAAAACGACTATTTGACCGGGAATTTGACGTGGTGCTTAAAAAGCTTGCCCTACCATCGTCCCGCTTCTGAAACTCGGCGTGAATCTTGGCAAAGAGCGCCTCCATCGCCTTCTGCTTGCTGTTGTCGTATCGCCTGGCCTCCCTCTCCTCAGCGCGCGCAGTGCGAAACACAAAGCCTCCGTCTGTCTTCTTCTCCATCCACTAGAAAAAAACAAAACAAAAAAACAAGTCTTACAAGACAAATCACCTAGACCAAGGGCGCCCAACCATTTTTTCCCTAAGAGAGCCCCTAAATAAAAACCTGTTTTCAATCTGAGACACAAAATACTGTTTTTTCATGTATTCATTAGCGGTCAGCGGTCGTTTTTGTCTGAATTGGCTCTATTTTTTTAAGAGGTCCAGATTTTCCACCTCAACAAATTTAATGTAAAATATTATTTGATGAAACAAATAATATACTTGTAAAACAATGAAAAAGATGCACTAACACGTCCATATTCTTAGAAAATAAATTAATGAATAAACACTGCTCAACTTGAAGAATCTCAGCCGACTTAGGGGTTTCCGACGGACGATTTGACTCGCTGACCTTCAGGGGGCGGCCCTACAGCTTGCTGTTAGTAATAGTAAATAACACACAGTAGCACTAAGAGGCACCTGAGCAGGGTAGCTCCTCAGTATGATGACGTCCACGCAGCCCACAGAGCCTCCGCTGCTGTACAGGGACGACAGGGGCAGCCGGAAGGGCCGGGGGTCTCTGTGGAACCCGAGTTTAGCGTCCCACCGAGCTGGCCGGCTGCTATTGGCACAAACCTGAAAACATTTAGGGAGCAGCGAGTCAACCTGACAACTTGGTCGCGCGCTAGAGTTAGAACCGGGCGATATTGACAAAAGCAAATATCGTTTTTGAAGAACATCGATAACTTTTCAGTATTTTGGAGATTACTATTGGTGCAAGAAATATCTGAGAAGGAATCATTAGTAGTGTAGTGTGGATATTATGAGCAAGCAGGTAGAGGTACTGCTGAGACAACTAGAATAATCAGATTTCAGAAAATGGCTAAATGTAAACCTTAATGTAACGTAACCATATAGACATAATTCAACTATATCACATTATCACAATTACCAAAGTCCCAGACAATATCTACTCCCACATCACGATATTGATCATCGATATATAGCCCAGCCCTATGTAGAGTATTGAATGACCTGCAGATACTGTTCACAGTGAATTCTTTTGTAGTCCTCACCTTCAGCATGAGGGACTCTGGAGCCTCCAGAGGGGAGCAGCCATCTTGAGACCCCACCAGCTCCGCCCCGTGGACGATCAGCTTCCCTCCGACAGCCAGTCGCCTCTTGTGGAGCATGGTGGTGAGAGGAGCGTCCAGCTGGGCCTTGATGGCGTACCAGCCGTCCGACACCCAGACAATCCCAAGCGGGGACCCTGCCGCCAGCGTCCCAGTGTTGTGTGGGGTTTTGTGGATTTGCTGCCTGGCGGGGTCGTGACCCCAGGAGACCACCCCACAGACACATAGGACCAAGGTTTTGGCTGGAGTGTCGTCCCTTTCCGTGATCTTCCTCAGGGCCGGCCTGCGGCAGTGGTCCACTTCAACATCATATCTGACAAAACATTAAAAACCCTCTTTAATAATAACAATAAATAATAATAATAATAATAATAATAATAATAATAATAATAATAATAACAAAAAACAAAAACATACATTTTTTAATTGCCTTGTTTATGGTGCTGTTTTATAAAAGCGTTATAGGCTGTCTTGTTATACTGTTTATGACACGGCTCTACAGGTATCAGGGAGTTAAATGTAATACTACTTAAGACCTTTTTAAGACAAATTTTAACAAAATGTAAGACAGATTTCCATACAAATTGTCTCTCAAGTATTAGGTTCAGCGGTAGGTTTCAGATTTGACAACATCAGAAATATTTACTCCGAGGCCGAACAACTTTCCTTATTTTGAAAATATAAAAATAAAATAAAAAATACAATTAAATAATATAAAATCAGTATAAATAAAAATGTTCATGTTGAAATGAAGAACTCAAATTTCTTATGTATGTACAGTTTACCACGTAAAACTGAATTGAAGACATTTTAAGGCCCTGCAGCCTTGCTGATACAGTGTTGTAGTGCTCCATCTTGTTGGATATTGCTGAATGAAGACAGACATCCACAGACACATACTGGGGTATGGTCACACACACCTGTATTTCAGCTGAAGGAGAATTTGCTCGGGGGTGAGACAGAGACCACCCATGGTCGCAGGAAACGACCGCTCCATGGAGGCCTGCTTCCAGACGACCCAGCGGTAGTGATTGTGCACCCACTCCTCGCTGATCAGTTTAGGGTCGACTCCTGGGGTGTCGCATAACGCTCTGAAGGCGGTGGAGGGACAATAGCAACACGTTTACCGATATTACTAATGCACCAAGTTGTCTCATATCGTCAAGTTTGAGCTTAAATGAAGACCGGCATTTTTATATGAAAAATGAACAGAAAATCCTCCATCCATTTAATATTTACGATATTAACGAAACGCAAGATTATTTGCAAAATACTTGTGAACGTAAAATGCATTTAAAATTCTTACATTTATATTTTGTAGCCTGGTGACATTCTGAAACTAATAGATGTATCTAAGGTAGTTTCATTTTTTTTACTTTTTGAAAGCATACAATTTAACAGCCTTAAAGGTCAGACTCAAAATTTCAGAAGAAGTGGTATCGGTGCAACACTTGTCCTCTTTATTAGACCAATATATGTCAATTTCCTTCTCCATGGAAACATACTCGGTCCTACCTGTAGAACTCTCCCTTGCCTACAGTCCCGTCGTCACTAGGGATTAACCATCCTCCGTCAGCGACCTGGACACCACCTCCTTCCGTGTACACCTCCCGCTTGAAGAATTGTCGGCAGCTGAAGCGAAAAGACTCCGCGGTCTCACTGGTGACGTCAGACACTTGCTGATTTACTCCATATCCATACAGCTAAAGAAAAAAAAAAAAAAAAAAAAAAGGTGAATCAAAATGAGTGTCACACTCAAATCCCACTGAAAGGCGCAGTGCAATAGTGCAAAGCGTATATAGAGAGCATAATTTATACTGTATTCGTTGCCCAGCCGGCTCTCATTAAACCCGCCAAAAACCAAGTACAAAGCTGCTCCCACCTCTTTCTGAGAGTACTGGGCCGGGCACCAGCCACTCACTGCAGCCCTCAGAGGGATCCTCTCCACTCCTGAGCTTTTAGCGAGGAATAAACTTCCCGGTAGGGGTTGTATGGTTTGACGCTTCTTTTTTCTGATCTTCATGTCCTGCATATCCCT
Organism: Zeus faber; assembly: GCF_960531495.2. NCBI lineage: Eukaryota > Metazoa > Chordata > Actinopteri > Zeiformes > Zeidae > Zeus > Zeus faber. The sequence continues at coordinate 6,425,161 of NC_137197.1, forward strand.
TGCAAGCTGAAAGTTCTGTAAATCCGGAGCCGCTGTAAATAGATTTACGTCCCATGAACATTAGATCCTAGCTGAATGAACCCCTCTGGGGAGATTCAACCCATTACAGTGAAAAGACAGAAAGATTATCATAATTATTCCAATAGATAATGTTACGCTAGTAATGTTACAATTGTCATAGTCGATGGTTACCTTGACCTCCGGACTCCTTCTCTTCCACATCTGATCCTTCTGCAGCCGACATCTCCACTCCATGGTCAGAAGGAAGGTTTTGATCACTCTTAACCATTTCAACATTACATGAGACGGGAGTGTGAATCTTCTCTTCGGCCCGACTGTCCGTCACTCCAACGGGGTTTTTCGTTTTTGCACTTGGTGAGACAAAGGTGCTGATTTTAGCAGGTAATACATTGGGGCGACGCCGTTTGTCTTCGATGGACTCTGGTTTACTGGAGCCCACTTGGACAACAGGTGGCTTTTTAAAGGGAGGGACAAAAGCAGCAGGGCTCCTTGCGGCATCCCGTGGATTCTGACAATTCTTGACAATCTCTGTCCTGAAACTCCTCTGGAATGGGGGAATGAATACCGGCGCCTTGGAACAGGAAGGTTTGCCATCCCCGGGGTTTGGATGCAGTCTTGCTAGCTGCAGAGCTGTGTTTTGCGCTCTGGGTTCCACAAAGTTCTTTCCGTGTCTGTAAAATGAGAAACAAAAAAAACAAGGTTGAGATCAGTCTGCCGAGAGCAGTGGTTCTAAACTGGTCTAGTTTCGACATTTGTTTTTAGCCATGAAGTCATGACCCAAACATATTTAAAATTTTGACCATTCTACTTATTATTCACAGTGCTTTGGTGCGCGTTAAGAACACAAAACAAAGAAAAAACGCAGCAATGGCTAAAACCCTAATTAAATTAAAAGCCATTGAAACAATAGCCACTAATTTTGTGAGTTTGCAAAAAAATAAAAATTCTGGACAGCAATGCAATACAAAGAGGCCTTATGATAATATGAGGAAAATAGCATGTAAACCATTGAATCGCTTTGCCATTGTTTTGACAATGTTGTGTTCACGGTTCGCTCAAAAGCGACACACGACCCAGTTTTAGATCAGGACCCACAAGTTGAGAAGCACTGGTCAAGAGCCGACTGCATGTCGACATTTTGCAGAGGCTTTTACCTGTTTGGTTTTGTGATGACTGGTTGAAGGGGGACGTTATACTTGAAAGCCCTCCTGTCTTTCATCACACCTTTATTGAGCAAAAAATATATATTAAAAAAAACAAAAAACTTTTGTTACGATTAGAACATTGGAGGACAAACATGGGCTACAGAAATGTAAAGCTTAGTGAGTAATTTACCATGTGAGCAGCTTTTAGCTGGCTGAAGAGCTCCTGCCCTGTCCACAGTTCTGTCAAATTCTTCCAATAACCGTCTTTTTAGGGGAGGTTGGTCTGGATCATAGAGAAATAACCTTTATAACCTTAATTGTAAAACACCAAATACTAGATCATCAATTCTAGAATCACCATTTTTGTTCTCATGAATAAAAATCATACAGAAGTCGCACATTATGTCAAAAGTAAATGTTCAGCATTTATAAATATTTATCATTCATAATAACAACCTTTAAACAGTTTTCAATTGCTAAGGTTACCACTTACGGTTCAGATCTGTATCTTCCACTGGTCTCTTCCATGGTCCACTCCCTGACGGTACAGGTGCTTTGCCGGGGTCAGTATTTGATTGGATCTGCATTTTTTCCAACGTCATGGGAACGCTCTCACCGGTTAGGTCCTTGCTCTCCAACAAGGCCTTGGCACAGTCAACAACTTCTTGCGCATATTTCCTCTGCTGAGTGACAGTGCAGCCAGTTAGGTGGAGTATTTCCAAGTTGAGCAGGGAAGACCCCTCCGCCTTCAAGAACTGATGCGTCTCGTTTTCACAGTCTTCCGGCATTGCATCTTTCACACTCAAAGCACGAAGGGCTGCAGAATCAATATTTGTATTTTTCTCTGCATATCTATCACAGGGATACTCTGTGCTCAGGGGTGTGATTTCATCCACTTTGGACTCAAACGTTCCTTCCTGTGGTTTTTCCGACAGGCAATTGTCATTGCGAGTAGCCGTGTTAAAACTGCAGTCACTTCCAACGGAAATTCTGCCTTCCTGAGCACCGATTTCCTGAACAGGCACACGTTTCCCAGTGCCTGTGGTGAGATCTGGATAGGGCTGCGCTCCTGCCACAGTCCCCCCACACTTTGTTGAGGAAGTCACGGAGCTGAATGAGGAATCAGCAAATTCATTTAAAAGTTGCTTTGTTTTTGGAAGATTTTTGCCCGAGACATGGGCTTTTGTCCCTTTTGCAGTTGAGAAATAACGTTTGTTTTCATCATCATCATCATGTTCAGTGTGATTCTCCTTTATTGTGCTTGAAAGGGCAGAGATCTCTGGATTGCAGCTTACATCTTTGAAAAGAGCTTTTGCTTTCTGTAAGGCCTCGGCAGAAACTGCAACCGGCTTACCACTGGCTGCTGAAAAAGCACACATGTTTTTCTGTGGGTCATTGCTTTGAGTGTTGGCATGCACATTTCTCATACCAGTTTGACCCTCGACGCTGTCTTGACCCAACAGGTCTTTTGCTTTTTGAAGGGCAGCTGCCAAAGTGGCAACTCCTTTTCTATTGGGAGACTGAAATCCACAACTCTGTTTTGGTGGAACGCCATTTGGACCATTGGGTCGACTGATGACTGGGTTCTCATCCTCGAATGCATCACATTCATTTAGAAGGGTCTTTGCCTTTGTCAGTGCAGCGTCAGTCACAGTTACTTTCTTTCCACTGGCTGTGGAGAAACCCTCGCCATGGCTCAACCCACCGATGATACTTGAGCCAACATTTGTTGAAAGTTTGCCTGAGGGGGAAGGGCCGGGATGTCCTGTTGAACATCGCCTGTGAGTCGAGACAATATTTGGTGGCAGTGAAATCTGGACCGAACTGTCAATATCCCGTTTTTCATATTCAAATGCATCGCATTCACTCAAAAGAGACTTGGCTCTTGTCAGTGCGTCAACAGTCACAGATACGGTTTTTCCACTCGCTGTACAGAAACCTGTTTGATTGGGCGATTCACTGTTGACACATGAACCAGTATATTTTAATGCTGAGCCTGAAGGCAAAGGGAGAAGCTTTGACTTGGATGATGGTTTTATATGGATAGAAACAGACTGTGTCACAGTCATTGGCTTTTTAAAGTCACTGTCCACAGCTTGCTCTTTGTCCTGAGGTAGCTCTTTTGCATACTTTGCAGAAGGGGTAGCATTAGCATTTTCTAATTCAGTACACACTATGGGAGGTTGCTCAAAACTACTGGCTCTTATCCCCACATTTTTAAAGCTGCTGCTTTTGAGGCCTCTTCCTCCAGTGACATGTACAATATTACCCTTTTGGTCTTTAGGTCCAATGCAATTGCTGCTTTCAGCTGCATCCAGGTCTCTGAAGAGTCGGTTTGCGCCTTCAATAGCATTTGCTGAAATTGTAATTCCTTTCCCACTGGCCATCTCAAAACCATTTTTCAGCCCGCTGCATGTAATTGTGCCAAATTTGCAGTTTTCAAGTTCCTTGCATTCAGTAGTATGGCCGGTCACAGTGGGAAAGACCTTTTCAATTCTCTCCTCAGCGTCCAGATCTGTGGACTTGCGAGCAGAATCCTTACAACAAGTGTTCTCGACCATGTTGTCATCAGCAGAGCGTTTGTCCTTGGTTTCTGTGTTATTCGCTACAGATGACTTGCTGTGTGACATCTTAGGTTTTTCAAGGTTATTTTGTGCACTATCGTAGCCGTCAGCAGTGGCTGTGATTGTCAAAGGACCGTCCTCTAGATCTGCAAACAGAGCTTTGGCTTTGCTCAGACACTTCTTTGAAACACTCAAAGAATTTCCTCCAGCAGTTTTAAAGCCCAGGGCAAATTCAAGAGGGTATTCTGCCTTAGACTGTCCACTTGTGCCTACATTATTTTCAAGTTCATCCGGCACAGAATTGGGACTGACATCATTGTGACGTTTGGTGTTGCTGGCATCTGTACTCCTTTTACACTGGGAGGATGTGCCAGCTGATTTTGTCCCAGTGGTCAACTCCCTCTTCCCGTGCAGGATTGAGATGTTTTCGTCGGACGTCGTTGTTGTCACGCGGTCCTTTTCCGCATCACAACTGAAACTGTCATTGAAATCTACACCAGTGAAAAAGTCAAGGTCTAATTCTGTTTCTGTTGCCTTCATAGAGGGATTACCATCTAGAGGACGTTGGTTTGGTTTCACGGGTTTGAACTGTGTAAATTCAAACTGGGTATTGGCTTCCTCTAAAAGGCTGCAAAGCTCAGTAACGTCGGCCTTCTGCGACGCTGTCAACGGATTTGGGATTCCCTCACCCTCTCTCTCTGAAGAGGTCGAATGGGCTAAATCTGAAGGAATGCTTTGCTTCGATTCAGTAGTCAGGTCACAGTCGCCTTCATTGATATCGTCGTATTCAGCGAGTTTCTCACTTATCGGGTTTTGATCCTCAACCTCTTTAAACAGATCCTTTGCTCTTTTCAGATTGACGGCGGAAATCTTTATGCCCCTATTTGAAGCTGTTTTGAAACCAGAGATATTCATCGGAGGTAAAACAGAAGTTCTATCCTCTGGCATACTGGCATTCATTTCGATATTCTGTTCATCGGAGTCTGTCTTATTGTCATTTCCTTTCACCCCCGTCCTGCAGGCTAGGTCGCCCGACTTCTGCTTTTGCACCGACACACTGCTGGACAACTTTGAGTCGGGTAGATTTCCCTCCATGTGATCTAAAAGTTCCCTTTCCTTCTCTTTGCTTAAGGGGGAGAAAGGGACCGGTCTCTGGAGCCCAGCGCTAGAACCATGCAGCGGCTGACGTTGAGGGTCTTTTCCGGAGCGGATGGGGATGGGTGACGCTCTTGTCATTTCAGCAGCATCAGCTGTGTAAGACCGGAACTCACTACTGTGCACCGCGCTAACATTTCCATTGGTGGAATGCACATGAATTTTATCACGAATGCTGCTCCAGTCTTGGTGAGAGCTAGTTTCCCCTGGACTTGGTTTCGGCTTGGTTGACAGTTGTTTGTTTCTCTTCCTTAGCGCTGACAAGCAAGTGGAAGGAGAGAAGGCGTACCGGGGAGCGTCTTCTCCAACCTTCCCTGGTTGATGAACTTCCGACATCTGAGTGAAGTCTTGGGCAAAAACTCTGCAAAGCTGAGACATGTCAAGATCCTGGTTGTTCTCTGGCACCAAGGAAGCGAGGCTGTCTGCGACTGGATTTCCCCGTTTTTGATTCTTGGCAGACCCATCAAGCATGTTAATGCTGGGATTAAAATGCTGTACTTTATCTGAGGTGCGTTCCCTCTGCCTCCCATTCAGCTCTTGTTCTAAACAAAAACACAAATAAAACAATGAACACAAGGAAAAAAAAAAGACTCCTCTACATAATATTCTTCCCTGTTTCATGGTGTTAATATGTTTTACATGTAGTGAGTGCTGTGCCTCTATGTGTTATGTTTTGTTGTGTAATCTCTGAAATTGTCTGCCGCTTTCTTGGCAGGTTAACGATGAAAAATACCTTTTGAATCGCAATGAGATTAATCTAGTAAAATAAAAGGCATGCAACATACCAACCTGCTCATCAGGAGCAATTATGAATTCAGTGTATTGCTCAAGGACATTTTTAAAATGCTACCAGGAGGAGTCGGGAATCAAACCAGCCATTTGCCAGTTACTAGAAGATCCACTGTATCTCCTGAGCCACTCCCTTCCCATAAACCAATATTTACAGAGTTAAAATAAGGAAATTATAGTAATCATCAAACCACTTACCTGACACGGTATCCCCAGGTGGTACTTTAACATTCTGAGTTGTCTTGTCCTCTGTTTGCACTTGGGGTTTGGAACTCTGAACAGTGTATATGAATCGTCTCTTTTTCTTACTGAAACCAGGGTCCGTTTTTATCGATGTGCTTATTAGTTGGTCGGCATCGGATTTACTCTCCGGCTGTTTGGCCGACTCAGCGCGGCGGGGCGTATTCAAAGCACAATGAGAGATATCAGATAAACTAATCGGAGACCACTGAGCGACTAAAGCATCATCAGCCTTCATCTCACTTCCTTTTTGTGGGGAAGACGGAGCCTCGCCGCACTCATCAGCATCTGGTCTCTGTCCGTCCTTTTCTTCAGTGGCCTCCACCAGTTTAGCCGTCGGTGAATCCGGAGCGCGACATCCTTGTTCTTTTGAGACATTTTGCCTCCTTTTGATTCTGTCCTTGGCTTTGACTCGCCGTAAGGTCGAGCTACTGTTGGTGAAGAATATGGAGAGGACATTTTCGGCTCCTTCTAGAACGCTCGCCACCGTGCTGCGAATTTCTTGATCGTGGATTGCGTCCGGCAGGGTCTGCTTCCAGCTGCTGTTGCTCCGGTCCAGCGGCGACTCGGGGGAATCGGGGGACTTTCCACCCTGGCAGCCGACAACTGTTGATTTCAGATGTACAGCAAAGATTATTACATCAAGCCACACAATCTAACTAGAGTCGTAACCGTCACAATTATTACATAATCGCCTGATTATTTGAGCTTCAATCGATTCGAGAATCATGTTTACGTCCACCTTCCCGGGGAATTTTAAAACCAATGTTAAACCAAATAAATGTTGCAATAAATAGGAAGCAAATAAGGCACGTTTCCATCAGTAGGGTTGAGATAAATTAACTGTGTACCGCAATTTTACGTACAATCTCAACCGCTAGATCTTCTGCAATATGTATCATTACACTATTATAGGTTTATATTATGACAGTTGCATACAATGAACGAAAAAGGCAATTTAATTGTTAATTGCATTTATTTGTATGCCATCAAATGTCATGATTGTGACAGCCCTAAAACAAACTGATGGGGGAAGGCAATACCTGTAGCTACCCAATCGTCTAAGAGTTATAGCTACACATTGCATTGCATTTTTCACACATCCAACTTAACAGAATGCTTAACAGAATAGTTCCAGAATGACAGGCAAAATGATTTACAAAAAAAATATTAAAATCTGGATTAACAATGGTGATTTATTAGATTAGGAAGCAGAAGATGTCTGGGAATGACATCTCAGACCACTGAGTGCTTGTCCACTCAGGGCACTGCTCCGTGCCATCCTTGCAGAGTACATGTGAACAACTTACCTTGTTGATTGTTGGCCTCGGGGCTCCTATTGGGAGACGGCACGTTGACTCCAGACACATTGGAAAGGGAAGGGAAGAGCTTCCGCACAATCTAAGAATTGAAAAATGGTAGTCCACTCCAGCATAACTGTAACTCTAAGGTTAAAACTAGAGACGTACCAATACCAAGTACCGTGGACTCAGTTGTTACTTGCCGATACAGAGTACTGCAATTTTCAGTTCAACTAAAAGTGAGATCAGTGTCTTTGAAGAAGTGTGCATTATTTTCAGTAATTTATTACATAGCAAATTATTAAATTCAGTTATTACTCACTGCTTTAATAAAAAAAAAAAAAGATGTAGCAAAAAAAACAGAAACTCAATGCATTCTTGTAAAGATTAAATACAGAACTCACAACAACATTTTCTTCCGACAAGTTCACCGGACAGGGACTTTCCTGGGTTTTAGCTGTGGAAGTCAGCAGGAACATCAAACATTAATAAAAAGATAAGAATCTCCGTGAATTAGTAAAATACTACCACTACTACATGCGTTGCAGTTACATAATAATACAAGAGGCCCTATTTTCTCATTGAATATTTTGTAGACGTGGTGGTTTTTATATTTTGGATATATAACCTTCCGTATGGTCCTAATACTGCTCCAGTGATCTCCACGGGCGAGATTCAACCTCTACATCGGGCAGCCGAAGCAAAATAAAAGCATCCCTTGGAACTGCATTTTAACCCCTTCTTATTAATATAATACTGCTTTACCCATTACGTCAAGAACTTGAACTTGAAGAAGTGAATTATTTTTCTTGTCTACTTCCTCTAGCTGCACTTGCTGGTACTGTTGTTGCTGTGGCACTGCAGTTGGATGCACGTAGCGTAAACACAGAGAGGGATGTGCTTACACAAGATGATGGTGGATGGCACAGGTGTATTCAGCGAACTGGTCCATGAAAAGTCAGGATCAATCCGCGCACCGAGACTTTCTGTTATGTGCTGGACAGATGCAGCCTTCAAAAATCATAATGAATACAAAAGAAATGTTAGCAGGAGTAAATTAATTGGCCATTTAATGATACATCCTCGCTTACAAGAAATACAGCAAAGATGGAAACGTTGGAAGAGAAGAACTGACTTACTATCGATTTTAGGGGCGTATCAAGCAGTTCTGCATGGACAACAGCAAAACAAAACATGAAAATCTCAACAACATGGCGGACAAGGAGGAGAAAGCACTACTATTTAACTTACCCAAGTCATCTGGAGGGTGCACTCTCATAAAATAATTGGTAACTGGTGTACTGAAAGAAGAGATAAAGTGAAAATAACTGACTACAGTAACGTACTGCAAGCAATATTATAAATAAAATGTATCTTAAAATTAGTTGTTCATACAGTGAACCACTGAAAATAGCAAATATCCAAAATATGGCAAAATCCTGAAAAAAGTAATTCAAGAGTCATTTAAGAGGCCAGCCACGCTTCCATGCCAACTGATGATTGTGACTTAATGTTAAGACTAGTGGACAATTCTTATAAACGCATTTTACTGCACCAAAGACAAATATAAGTTGAACTGTGCTGACTGCAGAACCAAAGTACAAAAGAGAACATATGATGAAAATATACTACAAATGCAAATCAACAAAGCACTCACTGTTCTGCAGGCCGGAAAAGGTGAGGAGTTGTGGCTGCCCACGGAAGAGTTTCTTTCTCTGAAAATGACAAGTAGCCACACTTTGTTTGTAGATGAAACCTCAATGAAGACACCCAGCATAACGGCAAAGGTCTGTTATTTGGCAGTAGAAATGGCAGTTCAGAATCGCTATTGAATAAGCAACGGTGCTAAAAAATCAGATAGATCTCATTTTAAAATGTTTGAATCTTTTAGACTGCGAATGTTCACCTTGGCCAGGGGAGAATGCCTGGTCACCCGGTGTGTCGGGTGAAAACACTGTACAGCGTCTAAAAACCTTTGGCGTGGAAAAAAGCTGACTGTCCACCGATCCGCCCTTAAATCGCGTTTTGAGCGTCCCGTCTTGATCAGATATCTTCGCGCTTTCTTCCTTTGGTCCCTTTCGTCCTTCGTCGGACGCGTTGGTTGTCAGCACGTCAAACCAGGCGGGGTCCAGCGGTCCCAGTTCTAAAGTGAAAGCCAATGGGAGGTCAGTACGAAACACGGGATGAGCGTTGCACGGCTCTAAAGCTGCACTGACACAGCAGTTATGGTGAGACCACGCGAGGCAAAGTGACATCAATCAACCCAAAACGGTCCTTTGTTTAAACTCACGGTCCCATATTTGATCCTTAAATGTGTCGAACATGTTCCTGGAAGGTGTGTCCATCCCACGTGGTTCCGCTCACCGCCAAAGTCAGCTGGAGGACAGACCTGTCAGGGTGAAATTGTCTTTTTACCTGACCTGACTGTGAGAGCAGTGACTGGTGTCATTACACTGTGTAAAAACAAACAAACAAAAACAACAACAACAACAACAAACCAGTGTCATTGTCTGTACCACACTGTTTTTGGGGTCATCTTATATTATCTCAGGATGAGTCCAACCAATGACCAAAGTCATTGCTGGTTCGAGTCCTGCAATGTGATCATCTGTTAGAACTTCCAATTTCCATGTTTTTATTGATGTATTTTATTTGCTGTGTAAAGCACTTTAAATTGCCATTGTGTACTGTGCTATACAAATAAACTAGAGGCATTCCACCACATTCAGAGGAAGGCTACCTTAAGTGCTATTTTCCCCAAAGACGTAGTTGCTAATTACATTAAAATATTATAAGTTCGTTAATTAAAGTTATCTCACTGCTTACTGATGAGATGCCAATAACCACATCAGCCAAAAAGTCCAGATAACGAGCAGACAACTGACAGGTGTGTGTGGTCACTGGATCCAGTCTGAGGCCATCAACACAAGAGACATTCTGCCTTGAGGTGGTTTCAACTCACCATAACGGCGTTGCTAAGTTGTGTCCGTCATGCCGCAATGGCAGCGACGACAATTTAAATGCCCGTGCGAAGGCAGACAAACTGCTACGAAGCTCTTTTGCTACACTTCACTCGCTGAACTCCAATGCTAAAGCTAAAGCTAAGGCTAAAGCTGCTAGCCCTGCGGATCTGAACCTCCCGCCCACCGGGCTGACCGGGAGCTCCATTTCCGTTTCAAAGTAAAAGTCCTCACCGCAACTCAATAATTCAAGACTCGGACACTGGAGGTAAACAGATGGAGGTAGAATGGGGAAAGGGAGGGGGTGTGGTTAGTGGTGGTGGTGGTGGTGGTGGTGTTGTTGTTGTTGTTGGATTTAAAGTCTTAATAATCAGTAAAAAAAAATTGTTGGTAAAAAATGTCTGTACCTCACATCCCTATTATAACGTATATATTCTGTTTGTCTTCGTTGTGTCTATATTATTATTATTATTATTATTATTATTATTATTAGTAGTAGTAGTAGTAGTAGTAGTAGTAGTAGCACTAGTAGTTGTAGTAGTAGTAGTAAATGTAATAGTAGTAATAGTAGTAGTAGTAATAATAGTAGTAGTATTAATAGTATTAGTAAATAGTAGCAGTAATAGTAGTAGTAGTAGTACTAGTAGTGGTACTAGTAGTCGTAGTACCAGAGCTCCCTTCCAAAGTAAAAGTCTGTATCTCGTAACTTAAATATTTTTTTTCTGTGTTTGCCTTTATGTGCAAAAATGAAAAGGAGAAGTGCAAAACAAGATGGTTTAGTTATTACTACGGTTTCACATTGTTGTTATATTATTAATTGTGTTGCTGTTGTGTTGAACTGGTTCTACAACCACATAAAACCTTCATAACAGACTGGGATCCATGGGACAGAGGGACGTCCATCCCGGTCGGTGTGTGACTGAACAAGCAGCTCCAACGTGGGATGAAGGTCAGTGAAAATAAAGGGATGGAGGTCATTAAATACCATGAGGAGGAGGAAGAGGAGGAGGAGGAGGAGGTGAAGGAGAAGAAGAGAAGGGGAGAGGAGGAAGAGGATGGTGAGAGGAGGAAGAGGAGGAGGAGGAGGGTGAGAGGAGGAAGAGAATGAGGAGGGTGAGAGGAGTAAGAGGAGGAGGAGGGTGAGAGGAGGAAGAGAAGGATGAGAGGACAAAGAGGAGGAGAACGGTGAGGGAGGAAGAGGAGGAGGAGGAGGGTGAAAGGGGGAAGAGGAGGAGGAGGGTTAGAGGAGGAAGAGGAGGAGGAGGGTGAGAGGAGGAAGAGGAGGAGGAGGAGGGTGAGAGGAGGAAGAGGAAGAGGAGGAGGAGGGTGAGAGGAGGAAGAGGAGGAGAAGGAGGAGGATGAGAGGAGGAAGAGGATGAGGAGGGTGATAGGAGGAGAGTGAGAGAAGGAAGAGGAGGAGGAGGAGGAGGGTGAGAGGAGGAAGAGGATGAGGAGGGTGAGAGGAGGAGGAGGAGAGTGAGAGAAGGAAGAGGAGGAGGAGGAGGAGGAGGGTGAGAGGACAAAGAGGAGGAGAATGGTGAGGGAGGAAGAGGAGGAGGAGGATGAGAGGAGGAAAAGGATGAGGAGGGTGAGAGGAGGAGGAGGGGGAGAGTGAGAGGAGGAAGAGGAGGAGGAGGAGAGTGAGAGGTGGAAGAGGAGGAGGAGGAGTACGGTGAGGGAGGAAGAGGAGGGGGAGGAGGGGGAGGGGGAAGGGGAGGAGGAGGAGGAGGAGGAGGATGAGAGGAGGAAAAGGATGAGGAGGGTGAGAGGAGGAGGAGGAGAGTGAGAGGAGGAAGAGGATGAGGAGGGTGAGAGGAGGAGGAGGAGAGTGAGAGGAGGAAGAGGATGAGGAGGGTGAGAGGAGGAGGAGGAGAGTGAGAGGAGGAAGAGGAGGAGGAGGGTGAGGGGGAAGAGAGGAGGAGGAGGAGAGTGAGGGGAGGAAGAGGAGGAGGAGGAGGAGGAGGAGGATGAGAGGAAGAAGAGGAGGATGAGAGGACAAAGAGGAGGAGAACGGTGAGAGGGGGAAGAGGAGGAGGAGGAGGAGCAGGAGCAGGAGAGTGAGATGAGGAAGAGGAGGAGGAGGAGCAGGAGGAGGAGGAAGAGGATGAGGAGGGTGAGAGGAGGAGGAGGAGAGTGAGAGAAGGAAGAGGAGGAGGAGGAGGAGGGTGAGAGGACAAAGAGGAGGAGAATGGTGAGGGAGGAAGAGGAGGAGGAGGAGGATGAGAGGAGGAAAAGGATGAGGAGGGTGAGAGGAGGAGGAGGGGGAGAGTGAGAGGAGGAAGAGGAGGAGGAGAGTGAGAGGTGGAAGAGGAGGAGGGTGAGAGGAGGAAGAGGAGGAGGGTGAGAGGAAGAACAGAAGGAAGAGAGGACAGAGGAGGAGTACGGTGAGGGAGGAAGAGGAGGGGGAGGAGGGGGAGGGGAAGGGGAGGAGGAGGAGGAGGATGAGAGGAGGAAAAGGATGAGGAGGGTGAGAGGAGGAGGAGGAGAGTGAGAGGAGGAAGAGGATGAGGAGGGTGAGAGGAGGAGGAGGAGAGTGAGGGGAGGAAGAGGAGGAGGAGGATGAGAGGAAGAAGAGGAGGATGAGAGGACAAAGAGGAGGAGAACGGTGAGAGGGGGAAGAGGAGGAGGAGGAGGAGGAGCAGGAGAGTGAGAGGAGGAAGAGGAGGAGGAGGAGCAAGAGGAGGAGGAAGAGGATGAGGAGGGTGAGAGGAGGAGGCGGCTGGAAACCACTTCCTTACCACGTGAGCTGACCGGGGCTCAGGGGGAGCCAGTCAAACCCCGGAGCAGCGCACCGGCAGCCCGGGCTCACTCATCCCGGGCTCCAGCGCCACCGGAGCAGCGCACCGGGCGGCGGGATGACGAGCGCGGACGTGGCCGTGTCGCTGTGCGCGCTGGCGGGGCTCGTGCTGCTCTGCTCCGCCGCGCGCGGGCTGCTGTCCCGGGCCCTCGCGGACACCGGCTCCGCGGCGCACGCGGCGGAGCTCGTGTCGACGCTCCAGCTGTGCTGCTGCGCGCACGAGCTGCGGCTGCTGGCCGAGGCGGGCCGCGCGGACCCGCGGCTCTCGCTCGCGCTCACGTACCTGGCGTCCGTGGTGCACGCGCTCACCTCCGCCGGGGCCGCCACCAACCCGTGCGCCGCCCTGGAGCGCGCCTACCGGGGGAGGCTCGCGGGCCGCCGCGCGCTCCTGGCGGTGGCCTGTCAGCTGGCGGCGGCGGCGGCGGCGCGCGCGGCGGTGCTCCCCGCGCTGTGGGGGCTCGGGCTCTCGGAGATGCACGCGCGGCACGGGATGCGCGGCTTCCCGTGCCGCAGCCAGATCCGCGCGCCGCTGCACGCGGCGGCCGCGGCGGAGCTCGCGGGCGCCTTCGCCGCGCAGACCGCGATCACGCACGCGCACGCGGTGGGCGAGCGATACAGAGTGCACGCGATCGCCGCGGTCGTAACGGCGTCGGTGTACGCAGGTACCGACTGTTGTTCTTATGTCTTGTATTTTGGGGAGAGGTCTTCATTCAGTTGACTGTATGTGATGCATGTACTGTAAATACTGTATATATGTACTGTGTATATACTGTACGTATGCACTGTATATACTATATACTGTATGTGTACTGTATATACTGTATGTGTACTGTATATACTGTATGCACTATATACTGTATATATGTACGGTTTATACTGTACGTATGCACTGTATGTACTATATACTGTATGTGTACTGTATATACTGTATGTACTATATACTGTATGCACTATATACTGTATATATGTACGGTTTATACTGTACATATGCACTGTATGTACTATATACTGTATATACTGTATGTACTACATACTGTATATACTGTATGATGCACTGTCTGTACTATATACTGTATATACTGTACATATGCACTGTACATACTGTATGTAATATGTACTGTATATACTGGATTGTATACTGTACTGTCTGTGTAATTGTCTTATATGAGACAGTTCCGCGGCATCAGTTTCATGAATTTTACAATCATATTCAATATTTCTATTATGTACTATTGCCAAAATAATGGATAAATTACATATAAAAACTAACTTTTACGTTAAACATGGTGAAAGGGGACAAAACAACTAATTTGTGTATAATTTCAATTGTAATTTATTTTAATTTTTATAATTCGTCATTTGGCTCATAGGAGCTGCTACACCCAGAATCTTGCTGTGTCGGGTTTGTTAAAGGGTGCTTCCCAGTAAACATCATTAAGAGGGAAAATATGATGGATACTATACGGGTTGTTTGTAGTACGAGGTACCTGATCAGCGTGTGCGCGCGTGTGTGTGTGTGTGTGTATGTGTGTGTGTGTATGTGTGTGTGCGTGCGCTTCCACCAGGCGGCGCTCTCACAGGAGCGGTCTTCAACCCGGCCTTGGCCTTCTCCACCCAGTTCCTCTGCAGCGGGAGCTCCTTCCTGGAGCTCTGTGTGGTGTACTGGGCCGGCCCCCTGCTCGGTGAGGCTCCCGGGCCGGGTCGTGCGCGTCGGCGCTTTCACTGGGCGTTCGCCGCCCACGGCAGACGTCGCGGCCCCGGAAGCGCCGCCAGTTGCTGCGTGCGTGTCTTCGCCGCAGGGCGAGGGAAGGCGTGTCAGGAGTTCCGTTCACCCGCCGCGTTAACCCAGATGTCGGACGTGGAATGGCGTGGTAACGCACAGGCTAAGGGGAGGAACGGTGGAAAAGCCGTGAACAGACACCGAGTCGGTCCCGTTAATCCGTCTTCCCTCCTTTACGAAATCACGTCGACCAAAGCGGGCGCGTCCTCGTTCCTCCAAACACAACTCTCTGAACGCCGAGTGATTTTACCCCTCGTTTGGGGGACCCGTCACGGGAACCTCACGGCGGCGCTTTGAAACGATTGGACAAAAGGGAGGAGCGGAGGAAGGGAGGACAGGGGCCGGAACGAGGGGGGTCAGAAGGACGGGTCCGGTGGATGTTTTTTTAAATGGTTGTGTCATATTTCTAAAAAAAAGAATATATATTTTCTAAATAACCTGCGCTTTGTTCAATCTCTTCCCGCTCCCGTTTCATCCCACCTTCCACTCCCCCTCCCATTTCCGCCTTCAACCCTGACGACCCAGGTACGACGAGCTCGGTGCTGCTGTTTGACAAAGTCGTTCCCATGGCGACAGGCATGTTTCTCGCCCGCCGCCGTCCCCCGGAGACCAAAAAGGCGAACTGAAGACGAGCGGCGCGGCCGCAGGAACGCCGGAAGAGGGACAACAAAACCTCCTCGAAACGGAACGAGCGCCGACTCCCGACGCAGGGAACATTTGAAACCCGGTGAGGACGCCGAAATGTCCGACAACTCTCACCGCAAAGACCCCCAACGTACGACGTATAAACGTGATACGATCATGTTGAGCACATGAAGGCCCCAATGTCAAATCATCACCGGTCATTTCCACCTTGACGCCCGTGAATATGAACTAGTATTTCAATTAGGACTTATTTTAAAACTACGTAGGGTTTTGGATATGTAACACATGAGCATTGCAGCTGTAATCATTTATTCATAAGCACATGTAAGTTATTGAATGGATTGATTCATGACTTCGGATAGATTTGTTCGGCTGCCTGCTGTGAGCGACGCACTATAATATTTCATATTCATCTGTGACATGAATGTGTGCGTTCTGTTTATCAACAACCTTACGTTTTGGGTGCTACCTGGTTGTGTTAACACTTTGTGAAGCACCGGACTGCGGTGCTTCACAAAGTGCGATTCGGCCGCCGCCAATCTGCCAAAGACTGGATTCCTGCACAATTTATTCTTCCGTGTTCACAGTGTTAAATTATTTGGAAACGCTGCGTAATCACATGTAATCGTCGCCTTGGAATAGTGGCACGCTCTTCCTCCGCCCGGATCCTCTGTTCGACAGCACAACGTGCAGGTTCTGTGACCGAACTCAACACAAACCACAAGAGTTCTATGGAGAGAAAACAACAATAAAAATCACACTGTACTGAGTTTCAGAGGTTGATAATTGTTGGTCCAACTCGCAGGAATATGTAATCAAAGTGTGTTTGATGTAAGACGGGCGGGGTGTTGTGTTCCGTGGCTTTGTTCACCCCCCTTTGAAAACCGTGTTGACAACAGCCCTTACCCTCGGCCTCCCTCTCTGAACAGTGAGGGACCCTTTGAGGCACATTGGCCCCTCCACCGGTAAAAAATCAACAAAACAGCACTTTAACCAAACACAGGGTTAGAAGAATAATAACTTATTTTTTAAAGTCTGCCAGGATACAGAACGCATTTTATGGTTATCGCCCCGATTCTTGCTCCAGAAAACTTCATTCTCAATTCCAACATGTCTGACCAAATGAATGAAAGAACTGAGAACCACTTTTTTTTTTTTTTTTTTTTTTTAAACAAAAACTATGCATTTATTGAAGATTTTATACAAATAATCCATCTCGGTAGATCGATAAAGACAAGCCCTCCTTTCTATGAACAGTAGCTATAAAGTCTGAAGGTAGAAAACAAACTTTTTTTTTAATTATTATTATTATTCAACAGGCAGAGCCTCAATCGTCTTCACTGACGAACTGGAATGCAGTTTACTAGTCTACAGCCACATCTGGGATTTATCTCAAAAGTCTACAATCTCCCACTTTTATATTCTGAAACCTACCTACTTCGTCAACAAGAGATCCCGCCTGAGTCAGGAGCAGCGCTGGACGCTGTGTGTGTGTGTGTGCGAGGCTGTTTCTTCTCAGTGTAGATAAATCCATCCATTATAAAAACAAATGACTGTCAGATATGTAATGACACGAAGATAACGTTCATCTACAGCACGACACGGCAGCACGAGCATCCAGGTTTTGGTAGGGTGGTGCCGGTGGGGGCGTTAGAATGAAGTCGCTATATCAGACTACGGAGATGGCTGTACATAAGTGTGGGAGCATCTTTGAGGTTGACAACAGGGGAGAGACGCGTTCGGGGGACGGGGAGGGAGGAGAGGAGCCGCGCGGGCCGGGGGGGGACCCTGGGGAAGCGCCGCCGCCGCTGTCCCGTCCCACGATGCACCTCCACAACTCTGCGCGACGCGTGGAGCGCTGCGTCTGCAGGGAGAGACGCAACGGGGTCAACACAGGCACCGGCGCCCACTTTTTCTGGAGATTTGTACTCCTCATTTAGAAAAGGGTCTTGAAAATGAACGTAACTTTTGGAGGAAGCTCGGTTTTTGGATGAATCGACTGCTGGATAATTAATCCACATTTGAAAGTTACATTTTTAAATAATGTTGCATATGCGGTTTGTTTAATATCTAGGGAAAGAAACACGGTCAAATTAATGTTAAAAATTTGGAGTTGGGGGCGAGGTGATGGATCTGCTAAATATCAGGTAGCAGGAGATGGTAGAATACCGTTATCACAACACAATTAGCGGGTTGACCCGTTTTTTTGGTTTTTTTTTTCGTTTTTTTTTTTAACCCGGGTCAAGGCGATTGACACCTTTCCCGTTGCCAGGAGGAATGCTGTTTCTTTCCTGGTGTGTCACGTTCAACGTTACAAACATGCCGGAAAAAGGGGCCGTGTCATGGTTCCAGTGTGATTGGGAACAGAACAGAAGGCAGCAACTTAAACAAACAACGACATAAAACTGTAAAACTTAAAATAAATATTTTGAGCCGTTCAAAAGAATCGGATCGTTCATGAACGACCCAACACGACAGTAAAAGCAGCGTGGCGCACTACTACTCCATGCTGCCGGTCCGCGCACCGGTCCTCCGGTAGCGGGGAGCGGGGCCCGGCCAGGTTTTTCCTTTCCCACTGGTGACAAATGCTGATTGTTAGTAGTTGTTACCGGGTTTTTGGTGCAGTAGGAAAGGGTTAAAAGGCAGTGGTTCTCAATTGGTGGGTCCCATTTCAAAGCTGGGTTGCTTGGCCTGTGGGTGTATACGTCTACTTCTTAAAAAAAAATCTAAATTATATACATTTTGAAGTGTTTACTTGTGACCGAATTTCCGCTGCGGAGCTTTTATTTTAAAAGTTGGATCACTTAAAAAGAAAAAAAATAATAATTATATCTGCTTGAGAACCCTCAAGCCTGAGGGAAGTTCGACTCACCAGTGATCCACGTCTGCGTCCTCAAACTGTCCTGCCACAGCAGCCTCTCCCTCCACCTCCATGCCATCTGGAGGCACAAAACAACAGGCTCGATAAAACACATACAACTTGGCCATAGTGGTAGTAAATCCCGACAAGCTACGGTCCAGAGAGCCCTGTGGTAAAAAGAGACCCACGGCGGTAAAAAAATAAAACCCACAGAATCCCAATATAGCAGAATAGAATCCACTCACATTCAATTACTACATCAGGTTTTGTTTTTTTTCTCACACACACACACACACACACACACACACACACACACACACACACACACACACACACACACACACACACACACACACACACACACACAGACAGACAGACAGACAGACAGACAGACAGACAGACAGACAGACAGACAGAAAATGACCCAGATGTAAACAAAAAAAAAAAAAAAAAAAAAAAAACCTAAACCAAGAAAAACCTCAAAACATGCCACCCAGCCACATACAAAATTAAACACATAATACTTTTGACTACCTTCAAAGTCTGCGTTGGGCTCCTCCGTTCGCACCCCGGCCATGTGGAACTGCTGGGCTACAGACTGAGCCAACATGCCCTCCAGCCTCTCCAGCGTGGCCTGGCCCTCCTGGGTCAGCGCCGACAGGCCCTCCTCACAGGTGTAGAAGGACGGGATGTCTCCCTGACCGCCGTGCTCTGGATGGAGAGACAGCGGGAAGGAAGGCAATCACATGGATGGAGAGAAGGGGGGGGGGGGGGGAGTAGGAGATCGAGAGTGAATGGATAGAATAACTGGACTAAAAGACAGAATGGGGGTGTGGATGAACAAATGGGTGTATCCATCGGTTGCCCAGGGTGACGACCAATGACCGAAAAATAAGGTTTAGGAAAAAAAAAAAAAAAAAAAAAAATACCGGAGTTTTACTTTAATGTTGAGTTTGTCACATTTAGAAATACCGGGGAGCCAAAACAGAAAATACTACTGTAGTGACTCCACGTTACGACTGGTAAATGCCTGACAAGTAATGTTCTGAGCTACTGTTTACTCTGCTGTAACACAGAACTGCATCCAGAGAGTTGATTTGCTGCCTCACCTGCTTCTGTACAGATGAAGCCAGAGCACCAGGCACAAAGACAGATATACAGACAGACAGAGGGAAAAAAGAGGAGTTAAAGGCTGGCCATGACATGACAATTCAAGTTCATTAAACCTGCACAATATAACTTTGCAAAAGAGCGCCAAATACGGCCCTGAGTGGTAACCACACATTCACCCCCGCCTCAAATTGCCCCGATGAGCTTTCTGGAGAGAAACTTGTTTCTGATGAATTATGGACAAATGGGTTTTCAGGAACAATTTAAATCTGCATTGGAAACAATGTGCGTATTCATCATTTAAAAAAGGAGAGGTTTTATGGGCGAATTCACTTCCATGCATGGAGGGTGGACAAGCGATCAAACCTCTATAACACCATTATATATTTGTGGCGGAAGTGTGTGTGTGTGTTGTTCGCACCAGCCTCCTCCACGTCGTACTCTTCTCCTTCAAAGTCATTGTCTGAGTCGTCGTCCTCTGGGTCAGGGTGCAGAGCCTGGCAGTCACACATTGCAGAGAACATGGAATCCACTGCGCGCACACACACACACACACACACACACACACGCGCGCCAAAAATTCCGTTATGAATTCAAAGGTGTTGTATTTCCCCTTTATCCTCTTCAAGCAGTTTGACATGGTTAACTTCAACGACCATTGCTACAGTTAAGAAATACATCAAAGCTATGGTGTCTTCTTTCATTGAAGTTAAGAATTTTTACTTACATGCTGCCTTATCACTAGGCACAAAACGAATCTCTGTGATTGCTCCTTCCTCATCATCATCATCATCACTGCTGGCATCCTCATCGACCTCATCATTGGTACTCTCTGTCATCTCCGCCTCATTTCCATCTGCATGTGTTTGACGTGAGGATGAAAGGCAGAACATAGAAATAAATACAATTGATTGGTCTTTCCCTGAGGATCCGAACACAGAGATACAGCGGGATGTTCCGAACCACCTCACAATGTCAAACACAGCGTGAGCATAAAGACATTGGTGTAGTCCGGCTCGAAATTCCCATAAAATCAGGAGGGAACAGAATTGTGGAATGGAACAATCTGTTTAATGATTGTGATCAGCTCAAATAATTGAGACAGCTGTACTGCACATTAATGTTGAAACGGGGGTAGGGGAACGTATGTGGTGAAAATTGAACTTCAAGTGCACCAGATGTCTGGCCACTGAAAAATATCCCAAATAGGAAAAAAGTTGCATATGTGGCTAAAATTAAATTATAATTGGTTAAAAAAAAGCAGCTACATTTGCTTCTAAAATGTGTTCCCTTTCACTTCACTTATTTCTAAAACGTTTCAAAATGTAGGCTGACATGTTTGATGTGTGTGTTCCTCTCACCACCAAGTTTGGCGTTGACCATCACATAGAGGTGTTCCTGAGGATACGTTCCCAGGTCTCTGGAGATGGCGTGTAGACTGATGGAAGGATATTCCAGGGAGAAGCCCATCCCCGACCCATCGAACCACGACAGCCGCCTAAAAAAACCCCCAAAAAAACGTGACATAGGGATCTCACAGGCGTCCATTTGTTTTTCACCGCGGGGCCAAACAGGGGAGGCCTGGCAGAGGCTGAATGACACGAGTGCTTAGAAACCTTCCTTAACAGTCGTGTCACAAACTCAGAGTCAAAGACTGGATTCGTCAGTCAAAATCCAAAGAAAACCACACCACCTAGTTATGATAAATAATTTCCATGACAGAATGAAAATATGATACAAGCACTGTAATAAATACTAAAAAAATGAAATACTTAAGACAATATTTAAGTCTTCCATTCTAAAGACATTTTCAGATTTTGCCATAAGCTTAAAAAAATTATAATAATAACTTTAAAGATTGTGTTACCAAGAAAGTGTCACATCTAACTTGTTACTCACATAGCAACACAACTGTTTCAATAAAATTGTTCTCATATAATTATAGATCACATAAAAACAGGCCCTGTGGTCAAAAAAGGTCCCTCTGTGCAAAATAATTGACCATATTCTCTTCTCCCCTGGGATATTTTGTAATTCCTGGAACTTGGCACTTTCGAATTGTCAAAATTATATTTGACAATGGCGACACAACAAATCCATTGTGTTTTTAATGAACAACATAGAGCTACATATAACAGATTAAATTCATCAATACAGTTCCCCAGAGAATAC
Organism: Zeus faber; assembly: GCF_960531495.2. Taxonomy (NCBI): domain Eukaryota; kingdom Metazoa; phylum Chordata; class Actinopteri; order Zeiformes; family Zeidae; genus Zeus; species Zeus faber. The sequence goes on from NC_137197.1 coordinate 6,446,700, forward strand.
GTATACACTCAGCGTGCATTTTATTAGGTGCACACGTACAATCCGATGTAATGCATTACACCAGCCCAGGCATTCATTTTGCTTTATGTTTCCTATGATGTTCTGTTTGTTTGTTTTTTAACGCCGTCATTGAAGAGCTGTCAATTTTAGATGTTTCAGCACGGAGGTCGCAGTTGGTGGTGGTGTCATAGTGAACTGCATTCTATTCAGAGGCGTTTATATTATATTCCGTCCCCCTCATGTGTGTCAATAGGGAGGATAAAACAACCACAAATACCACTCAACATGATGTAGTTCAGTACAACACCACCTTTAACTATGACCTCAGTTATAAACAGGTCATTGAATTCACACAATTCCAACTGTCAACGAAAGCTGAACATGATCAACTTCATAAAAGTACAACTCATGACAGAGCTGGCACACAGTGTATATCAAGACATTAAAGCGGGCACGGATGTCGTTTTAAATGCTTCCTTGCTTTTTAAGAACCACGTGTTGTCGCGTTTTATCGAATCATTTGATTTCGTTCAAAACAAAGGTTCGAACGCACTTCCTTACTTTTGTCAGAATGTGAATTATTGACACACAATTTTACCGTTTGTTTATAGGTTTATTGCACATTGACATATTTCTGTACTATCTTTAGCGCTATAATAGATTTTAATATAGATTATTCCTTCTTTTTTATCCTTGTTATCTTTCCCTCGTTTTGATGTGTGGTTGAACCAAGCGTCGATCCCATCCATCCATCTGCAATTCAATGCTTTTATCTACACGAGTGAATACACTGTTTAACCTCGGACTCCCCGCGTTGTTACTGTTGGACGGACGGAGAAACGGACCCCGACCGACCCCGTCCCCGTCACTCACGTTTCCGCCACATACAGCGTGCCGCAGCCCAGACCGTGGCCGTCCAGGATCGCCGTGGTCTCGGCTTGTTCGTGCCTCACCCCCTCGGTGGGAGGAGGGGGAGCGCTCTTCAACAGCACCATGGCCCCGCTTGGAGAGCCGAGGGAGGGACCCGGACTTCTGGAGAACCGTGCGCGGCGGGAAGCCGGGCTCTTACGCAGGAGGCGATTTTATGTTCTTCTACTTTTATATCCGCCGCCCGTTAGCTGAGGCTAAGCTAGCAGCCGGACGTTGTTTGGCTCCTCACGCGTGTTCCCTCTGGTGGCGGAGGAAGACAAACAACGAGCGGCGTCAAGAGGCGACGGACTGGGATAAAAAAAAAAAAAAAAAAATTAAAAAGGGAACTGAAAACCGTAGCGACCCCCACAGGCCGGAGGTGGAACTGCCGGTCAGGGACCCACGTTAAATGGAGACGTGGATAGAAAACAGAGATGGGAAATGGAGATGGAGAGAAAACCGTTGGCAATTTACATTTTATCAAAATTGCCGACGGTTTATCAAGGATGGATCTGTGTAAACAATTCACACTGTCAAAATCCGAAAATTGAAGAAGAATGATCATTTTTTATTCGCCTCACAGCCCAGCCACCACGGAGTGGTGGCTGGAGAAATTCAGCCTCTGCGTTCCTCTCATCCAAGCCGTCCTTCCTCCAGGAGCAGTGTGCAGCCCAGGGAACTAATTTCAGGTGTAAATCCATGTGGTGGTCAGAGACAGGACAGGAAAGCGTTCTGCATGTTGTTGTTTTTTCAATTTGGGTCCTTTTTTTTTTAATATATATATATATATATATATATATATATATATATATATATATATATATATATATATATATATATATATATATATATATATATGTATGTACACACACACACACACACACACACACACACACACACACACACACACACACACACACACACACACACACTGGAGGAAACCCAATGTGAGCACGGGGAAAAACATGCAAACTCCACACAGAAAGGCCTCTTATGGGAAGATAACCACCTGACCACGGTGCAGACGGCGCCCCAGGTGGAAATGGAATCCAGGACCTTCTTACTGTAAGGCGGCAGTGCAGGAGCTGTGTCACAGTGCGTGTGTGTATACATACATAAAATATAAAATCTGTAAAATATGTACATATACGATGTTAAAGAGGCACTGCACACTAGAAAATGCTATTTTTATAGCTCTAATCTGAAATATGTCGCTGTTTTCTAAATCAAAACTTCAATCCTACTCATAAATGCTGTCATCGTATTATTTTCATTATCATATGTTACAATGTACACACATTACTTCCCCAAATGTTCGGAGTGAGATTACGTATTTTGGGGGCGGAGTGACCACAAAATTTTGCGTTTTTGGCAGCGGCCAATTTGCCCCACCAAATTATTTGTGCCACTTAAAAAACAGTTTCCTTCCATTTTATATATTGTTCACAATTGGCCAGCACAAGTATAAATTAAAACAATTGTAAAATCTGATGAAACAGGACAAATTCAGAAAAATAAAATAAAATGTTTCGTTTATAAAAATGTCAATGAATACAAATGGATGTAGAACTTCACCCTCAGTACGGGATTAGGGAATGATTTAAATCAGCAACTTGGTCAGCAGCAGCAGCAGCGTGTGTGTGTGTGTGTGTGTGTGTGTGTGTGTGTGTGTGTGTGTGTGTGTGTGTGTGTGTGTGTGTGTGTGTGTGTGTGTGTGTGTGTGTGTGTGTGTGTGTACAAACGGTGTTCCATGTTTTAGGTGACTGTGGCAGATTTGGATGCCTTGATAACGGAGGCGGGGGGCTCCCACTTGAAACACTGTGGCTCGAGGCCGGCCATCTTCACCGTCATGACGGAGGAAAGGGTCCCATCGAGAGCCAAAGCGTTTCGGGCGTCGGTTCGGCTCAGCCCCGCCGCGGAGAACACTCGTTCGGCATCGGCATTTGAATGTGGAAGGACCAACACCAACATGGCGATACGGGAGAGCCTCCCAAATCTGCTCATACCGGTCACCTTTGGAAAACGTACATAGGAAATCCTAATTACCCCGTTTATTATAATTAGTATTTTTCGTATGCATTAAGTCGATGGAGTCAATGTGGATGTCAAAGGGTGCAGAATAACACTTACCTTGTTCTTCATCGATGCCATGTTCCCCCAAAAGCCCTCAACATCCAACGTGGCCGGGTCTTGGGGCGTGGGAACGTCCATCAACTGGTAATCCAAAAACTCCTCGCTCAGCCGGTCTCGCTCTTGAGGTCCGTGGTACGGGAGGAGCTGAGCGAACCTAAAGACAACAACGACGCGCACCGATCCGATGAAGATACAGGAGTCGACACGACACGGGAGGGGTTGTTTTTCAGCGGCGCTCATCCAACGTTACGATTTATCCAACGTGTGAAGAAAATGTCAAACCCTAACCTGTCGACAAAGTACGAGGCGTCCTCCGCTCGGCGCTCCGCCCTGTGCCGGACGTCAACAAACGCGGCGTGTCTGAGCAGGGGCTCGCTCAGGGGGAGTTCCTTCATGGAATACTCCACAGCCCTCGTCAGAAATGCCAGCGCTGCCTGGTGGAGGCTCTCCACCTGCTGCGGTGCGACGTGCCCCGCCTCAAAGAGCCTGCTGAGCTTGGCTCGAGTCGTACGGCCGATATTCAGCTCTTCTCCTGCCAGAGAGATGCAATGAATCGGCTACTTCAACCTTCAAGTTCAGGTTCAAGTTCATGTTCAAGAGTTTATTTGTCACATACATACACATACGGTCGTACATATATGCAGTGAAATGTCATGACACCCGGTGATTACGCAAAAGCTCTATAAGCTCGAAAAATACTCAAATGTGCGTAATCGACACGCGGTGCTTGCGCAGGCAGCCGCAAGGGGCGGCCCACAATCACGATTCTGGGTTCTATAATTATATAATAGGATTAATTGTCTGTGTTGTATTATATATACATCTAAATCCTCCTAAATGTGTTTACATTCATAACAGAATATGGAGGCCATTCATCATCTTGAATTATAGGAAAGTTTCCTTCAAAGATTCTGTTGTTTCCCCTTTATTTCCAACGATGCAATTACATACAGATCTTTTCTTGCTGAGATGTTCTTCCTGTATCCTCTTGAGTGGAGTTTGTCCACACAGTGTCTTGTCCACATTAATGTGGAGCGGTCCTGTGACTGAATTCTTCCTTACTGTTTGATTCTCCTAAAACAGGAACTGAAGTTGTTGCAGTAACAGCGACAGAAGCTGGTGACCCCCAAAATCCTCGGGGAGCTCTACAGTACTCTCTGGGACCAGAGGGGGAGCACTCTGCCGTTGAAATCGACAGAGGTACAGGTAGGCTGCCAGGCTGTTTTCCTATTGACAATAACTATTCTTTATACGTTTTAACACTCTTAATCTTGTACATATATGGCACCCGAGGCAGTTTGATCAGGCCCGCCACGCAAAAACCTTGCGGGTGTCATGACATTTCACTGCATATATGTATGACCGTATGTATATGTATGTGACAAATAACATCTTGAATCTTGAATCTTAAACAGGTAATATGGGTCCATTTCCAGTAACATTTTTTCTTTCCCAGGTTTCTTGACAGAGTTCATTAACGGTCATCAACAACCACAGACGCTAACTTGAACACATCTGCCATCACATCGGCGATATCACGGCTCCCACAACGTGTCTGAACAAGCAGCCCGCTCACAAACAGTCTCTACGTGGGGTCAGCGAGTGGATAGTGTACGCACATCTGCGCATGTGAAACTGTGAAACCTGGAGAATTACCCGGCAGCTGGTTCGCCGGGTCCTGGTAGAGGATTTCCTGCGGTTCTCGGCTCTGCAGGGCCTCGGGCTTCAGAAACCTGGAGCACAGCTTGCGGATGAAATTTGCCATCTACAAAGTTGCATTCGGGAAGGATTTTCAAAATGACATTTACCAAAGAAATAGCGTTTCAAGGGGGGCTATCATGCTTTTCCTTATTTTCTGTCATGTGTATATATATATATATATATATATATATATATATATATGTTACAGTGTGGGACGTTCGTATCAGACGCGGCCAAAGTGTGAAAAAATTAGGTAAACTAACGATAAAGTTATCACTGAACAAAACGCTCCGGCTCTGAACGCTCTGAACGCACCGTTTTCAAAGATTTTTTTCTACTCTCTGCACGAGCTGACGTCAGCTCGTCACGGATTTACATGGTCATCTGCTCCATCCGATCCGCTGTGCGTTTCTCTACACAAAACCAGTGAAAATAGCGTGTTTTACTGTAGATGTATTTATTTCATTTTCCGATGTTTAAAAGTTGAACGAAAACAAAAAAATCCCCGCGTCCATTGTCCCAGTGTCCCACGGCCACGAATGTCGGAACAAACATTCAAAAGGAACAAAGGTAGCACATTGGCAGAAGCATACCCCAGCCCTCCCATTTTACCTCATCGTGTAGAAGGAAGATGGAGGACTTCTCTCTCTGGAGGAAGAGGTCGAAGGTGGAGAAGACGGGCAACGTTTCTTGATAGAAGAGCAGGTACACCTCCGTCATGGGGTTGGAGAACGCTTCCGACAGCCTCCTGAACCTTGGTTGCTTCTCATCTGTGGATTAAAAAATAAATAAAAATCACAGGTCGTGCGTAGTACATAAGTTCACATTTCAGTGTCTTGTAATAATTGCGCGTTCGTATCACTGAAATATGAGGCCTACTTGACGACTTGAAGTAGCCGGCCAGTGCCTCATACCGCCGCAGAACGCGGGTCAAACACCTCTCCAGGCTCAACCACCGAATGGAAATGCGCTGGAGTAGTTCCATGTACTCACTTCCATGGAACTCACAAAGTTCTGCGACAAGAATGTTACGGCTCAATTTCAATTCAATCAAAATCCTCTGCATTGCATTTGTACGGCATTGGGTCTGGTCAAAGAGCATACCTGCCGGGTCACCTTTACGATCGGTGCTCCCTCTAAACCAGTATCCCACATCCACAGTCAGATCCTCTGGATCAAATCCAGACACCTGCAAAACATGATGATTTACCATCACATTACATTTTGGTCATAGATTCATTACACCACAGCATAACAAACCATTTTACTTGGCATGAGGCTTGACGGATAGGTCATTGAAAGAAACAGTCACCTCCAGAAACCGCAGCCCGGCCTGTTCGGCTGTGCTGTGGACGATGTGACAGGGGCAGCCGTGGACGTAGACGTTGCCATTTTCATTACGAACTCTGGATGCGATGGAATTTTTTGCTCCTGCATTATCAATGGACAGACTCACACAGTTTCCCCATGGTATGCCGTTTTCACTCAAGGCCTCATTCATCTTTTGAAAGATGGCTTCAGCTGTGCCGCAACTAGGCCCGCTGGTGGTGCACATATCCAAAAACATGTGGACAACTTTTCTGGTGTCATTGTCATAGACCCGCACAGTGAGTGGGTTCATCGTCTCTCGTCCTGCAACGATACGGTACATGTCAGTCAGATTAAAGCTACACGTCAGTGCATGTGTGTGCTTGTTTTGTAAATTATAATCCATATCTATAAAAATGGGTGCTGGTAAGTGTGGAAAACAAAATAAATATACAACATCTGTCAAAGTAATACCTGTAACATTTGACCCGTCTGTGATCAACGTGAAAGGATTTTCCCTCATCTTCATCGCCAATTCCCTTATAAAATGTGGCGCCACGGCTTCCGTTATGATGCACGATGTTTTTGCGCGGGCACACCTGTAGCTCTGCGCAGTGGGGGAATCTTTGAAGATTTCTTTCAGCAATGGCCCGAAATGATCTGCTACTGCAAATGGCACATTGTGTTCGAGCATTGCCACCGCCACCTTTACCTCAGCTCTCCTTGTCTGCAACAGAAAGGGGTTCATTAAGGAGCTAAATCATGCAAAAC
>NC_137197.1:6458521-6556021 GCF_960531495.2 Zeus faber
TAAATTCTTTACAGCAGAGCCTCTTAAAAAGGGAATTCCACCAAAGCTGCATTTATTCCTTGCTCTTCAAAAGTTGATACCCTTTAAAAAAAAAAAAAAAAAAAAGTTAACAAGACATTTTCAGTAGTTTCTTATGTAGAATTTCTGAGGTGTGACTTATCGAGATCATGATACAAAAAAAAAAAAGCTCAGGAAAATGTCTTTCTTAAAACTCTTAAAATCACTTGGGTAATTTACCCAGGTAATGCAATGGATCATGTAATACAAAGTCCCAATGCAAGAATCCTGCGTGTATTTGACCTCCTAAAATTTGAACACATCAGAACTAGACCGGTGACTGAGATGGGGAGTCCATCCTTTTAACGGCCATAATCTCAGCTCAGCACCCTTGTTGCTATTGGGGTTATTAACATTTTTTTGACGGGTTTGCAGTTAATTCTATAAACACGCATCCACTCAGCTCGACGCACCTCTCCCGGCGGGCGTGCTACACGGGGAAACTGTGAACGCCAAACATTTCCAAGGTCAGGGAAGAAACACATCCAGGTTAAGGCTTGCCAAGCTTGATCCATTAATGGCTCTGGTTAGAATACAGCAAAATAAAAATTCTAATTATTATCTAAAAAATGACTCGACCGCGCATCGCTGGAAGACGCCTTTCGATCTTCGCCTGGGAAACAGGGACCGACAGCTCGGTCAAAATCCTCAAATAAGCCGATCGGGTTTTTAGAGCAGTGAGTGAACGCGGGTGTCGCTGGACGAAAGCAGCTGTTGGAAGAACCGCCCGCTGTCGTTGCGATGTAAGGGCAACCTGGGGCTGGAAATCCTGCTGAGAGAACGCATTCATTTATCTTCTAAAAAATCATGCCGACGTGACACACTTCCAGGGTCTCTCTTTAAGGACGTGAAATGTTAGAAATCTTGAAAAACAAAATTAAAAAAAAATAAAAATAAAGCCTCCAGGCTTTGAACGGGAACTATTTAGTTCTTTACACTCGGTAACATTGCATTCCTCAACAGGCACCACGCTGGTCAAGTGTCGCGACGCAAAGCAACGCTCCAAAGCATCACATACAAAACAAAAGCAAAAAACAAACAAAAAAAAACCAACAAAAAAAACCAAACCGTCGATGAATTTGCGATTTTAAACTATTTTATCCAAACATCACACGCAGCAGCATCAACCCCTCCTTCATATAGAAAATATAACACTATATCTTACAAGAGGACTAAAGAGAACAGAACACCTATTATGGTACAGGAAACATCGTACAGGCAGAGTATGTACAGCGGTGTGCGGTGCACACGGGGCTCTGCCACAACATGGAGACAGGTCACCAACGTCAAACCAAACATTTCGCCCGCTTGGCCCTCGAGCGACTCCGACAACACTCTGGTCGTTGGGCACCAGAGGAAGCGGCCGGCGGCTTTCCATGCTAGTGGCCATATTGTAAAGAGGTCGACTGATCCTCTGTTTGTTCTTTTTATTGGGGTAAAAAAATAAAAAATAAAAAAAATCGATGATTGTGGAAATTTCTTACTATTATGTTATGACAATTACGGTAACACGTGTTCTTTAAATTACTCAATTTTGAATTTGGTTAAGCAATGGCGCTTAAATCAGGGAATCTGAGGTCATGTGAAATGTGTGTACCGACTAGTAAAACGGGCTGAAACTCAATGACACAGGTACAGTCCGTTAAAGAGGGACGGAATCTGACCTTTGACCTTTTGGGTATGCTGTCGGAACCGCGTGGCCAGTTGATCCACCGCCGGATCAAAGTGTTTGGTTTGATACTGGGCCGTTCACTGAGCGTGGTGCTATGGTTATTAAGTGCCGCCGGATAAAGAAGTGCTTTAGAATGAGGTACGCTACGATCTGACCACTGTGTCCACTTAGAACAGAGTGCGCCTCGGCGCTCTGTCAGCCAGAGCAGGTATTTAGTCTCGTCCGACGCCCCCGGCTCTTTAAAGTGTACGCGTTCACGCCGCCGCCACCGAGACGCGTGGCACGTCCGCTCGGGAGCTCAGGGAGACGCTCGCTCATCCTCCGGTGGCGCGTGTGCGTCCGTCCAAACATAAAGCATCTCCCCTTTACGCCGTGAGGGCGGGGCGCCTTGGGCAGAGGTGGAAAAATCCAGGTTCAGAAAGTAAAATTCCACTCCGGGATTTGGGAGTCGACCGCGTGGATTAACTAATTGCCGCCATAGATATGGAAAGCGAGATGCTTCATTCGCCGTGACGCTTCAGTAGCGCCAAATCCTTGCCTCGGCGTCTGACTGCGAGCGCTGCATGGCACTGTGATAGAAAAGGGTTACAAATCACACTGTTTTATACTGAATAATGTATAATAGCTATGATTATTTCTATAGAACTGTACATATATAACTTTTTACATCCATATGTATATGAAATACATACATAACATCCCACCCCTCAGCCCCTACTATAGAAAAAAAAAATGTATACGCTTATTTCTGCCGTCGTAAGAAATATAATTTGAATATTGTTTCGATCAGTGCTTTCCAGTGCGCTACCTGCGCTGCGGCGCTCAGAATGAACCCCAGGGCAAGACGGCAGCGATATTCATGGCTGAGCGATTTGAAGCATCTGGGTTTCAATATCTATGCACAGCCCCAGGTCCAACTAATGAGTGAAATCAGCCTGATCAGTGCACGGATGGAAGGAAAAAAAAAATACGGCACAACTTTTATTTTATGGAATTTTTCCACCTCGGGCCTTTGGTCCGACGGCCTGGCAGTTGTGGTCTTCCAGTAAAGACAGTGGGCGAGACTAAGTTATAGTGAGTTCTGTTGTGACGGGAGAGTGGATTAAGAGAGAGAGCGAGCGAGAGAGAGAGAGAGAGTGTGAAGGAGTCACAGGGGAAGTGATATCCAGTTTTAAAAAGACGTTGTTGGTTGATAGGCATGACAGTTTAGAGAAAATAAAATAGTCAGCACTATTCACGCAAGCGGAAGCATCACGACGGCGGGCTTTTTGGGACAAAGTTTGACGAGTCTGTCTGGTCCTCCCCCACCTCAGTTTTCTTCAAAGGTAAGGGGCCGTTGTGCCTGCCCTGCCCGCCTGAGCCAGCACTGTCCCTGGGTACCGCTGGACTCCCAGCCCCAGGCTTCGCTGGGCCTCTGGAGGTCCGATGCCCGTTCGGCGGGGTCGGGCTACGGCCCTGCTGCTTTTCCTGAGCATCGTCACCATCTTCATCACGGCCCCCGGCGAGGCGAGAATCTTTTTCCGAAACTGAAGACTTTTTGGTCGCCGTCTCCTGCTCCCTCCCTTCCTCTTCATCACCATCCTCCTCCTCCTCCTCTTCATCCTCATCGTCGTCGTCAGAGTCGATGCGGTTGAGTCTCTTGCGGATCGGGCGATCCTCTTCGGATGACGACTCCGACTCGTCTGACTCCTCGGAGCGCTCGGACTCGCCGTCGTCCTCGTCGGTGGACGGCCGCCGCTTCTTCAGCATCTGTGCGAGGCGTCGGCGGCGCTGCTGCGACAGGATCTCCCTCCTCTTTCCCCGCCCCATCTTCTCCGGCTCCTCCTCCTCTCTGCCCCTCCTCTTCAGCCTCCGCCGCCTCTCCCTCTCCTCCTCCTCCCCGGCCGCCACCGCCAGTCTCCGCTTCAGCCGCCTCCTCCTGTCCGCCGCCTCCTCCTCGTCGTAGTCGTCCTCATCTCGTCTCCTCTTCACCCTCCTCCTGCTCGTGCCCAGGTCCTCCCTCATCCTTCGGCTCTTCTTCATCTTCCTCCTGCTGCGGTCGTCCTTCTCCTCTTCCTCTTCCAGGTCGTCGTCGTCCTCCTCAGAGTCTCTGGAAGAAGCAGACACTGGAAAGAACAGAAGGATGGTGATGTTTAGAACACGACCGCCGAGAAATTATGGGGTACTCTTAGAAATAGAACAATTAAATTTGTTTTTAAGCAGTTTTGCGGTTGCCATGCCAACTCACCATCGCTGTAGTCACTGGAGAGGTGGCGCTTGCGTTTCCCCGCAAGCTTTTTGACTTTCTTATGATTGGCCGAGGCCTGGGAGTTGTCCGACGAATCGGACGTCTCGCGGTAGTTGACCTGCTGACGCTGGCCCCGCCTCAAGCCGCGGCGCTTCCTTTCCCCATCGCTGTCGGACATGTCGGTGGAGAGCTCAGAGTCTGCAGAGGGAGGACGGGGGAGAGGCCACATCACGTGTGAAACAGGGTTGTGCATTGGCAAGAACCTGCCAATCATTGGACTAGTGCCACAATTCAGTTTACAATACTAAGTTCAGATTTAAAAACTGATTGCAACACATTCAGTTAATAATGTAATAATAATAATAAGAATAATTAAGCACAATATATTTATTTCTTGATAATATACCTAATGTGTGCCTTAGTTGGTGATCATAATGAATAATAAGTTATAATAAGTTCACATTTTTTTAAACCCAGAGTGCCGTTCACTTTTGGGAGACCTCCAACCGCTTCAACTCACCCATCTCTTCATCACTGTCCTCCTCCTCTTCCTCGGACGACCGTCTTCTTCTTCGTCTCAGCCGCTTCCTGCCCCTGCGCGGGGTCTTCACGGGTTTGTGTTTGGGCGCCCGCTTGAGCGAGCGTTTGGAGCGAGCTCCGCTAGCGTCGCTTCCCACGTCGCTGCCCACGTCTTCGTACTCCTCTTCCTCCTCCTCGTCTCCTCCCGAAGCAACAAACTCCTCTTCCTCTGAGCTGCGGGGAGAAGGCAGCGAACAGGATCAAGTTGCATTCACACCAGCAATTGGCAGTGAAAAATTAATTCGGAAAGAGATGCTACTTCGCTACCAGTAGCGTTCAAAGTTCACATTGAAATTAATGTAATTAATTTCAATTTAAATCGCAACATTTTGTGGCCAAAAATGTTGGTGTGTCGGAACCCAAGATTAGATGGAGAGAGACAGTGGCAGACATCTGCCATGAGGAAGTCAGGGTTGCACCATCCTGTTCTTGAAATATGCTCCACTTATAAAGATTGGTCGATTGATCTGCATTAATAGCAAGAATCCAACACTTTCTAAAGGTCTGATTGAATCCATCTTTTTAAGCGAGTGTGTGTGTGTGTGTGTGTGTGTGTGTGTGTGTGTGTGTGTGTGTGTGTGTGTGTGTGTGTGTGTGTGTGTGTGTGTAGGTATGTGTGTGAGTGTGTGTTTACCTGTTGCTTAGCATGAATTCATCTTCGCTCTCCGCGGCCGTGCTGTCGCTCTCCAGGTCGTTCAGCCTTCGTCTCTTTTTGTTCCGGGCAGACTGGCTCTGTTTTTTGATTGGTCGCCGAATCTCCTTTCCCTCCTCTGACAGGATTGTGGCTATGTCTTTTCCCCGCCCTGCTGCCAAATATATATACATTTTAAATTAATTTGAATTCAAATTTTCACAAATTCTCATTCATGCTTATTTAAGGTTGTGTGCAATTTATTTTTGGGCTATGAGAGCGTTTATTTTTTCAAATTCTCTCACATTTAACACACTACAGCATTGATAAACCAATTCCGCCTGTGATTTTCAGATGTTTATGTTTTTTTAGATAATAAATAATGTCCAAAATGATGAACGGCCAGAGGTCAATGACAGGTGATGTAGTGCCCGCCGGTACGTTTTCTATCAGTCTTCTTCTCACCTCCTTCGTAGGCTTCTCCAACGTCTTCTTCTATGGCCTCGTCTATGGCGTCATCAAAGTCATCAAACCTGCAAGAAATAGATTCGAATTAGACTCAAAACATTATTATTACAATCTTTTTTAAATATTATTTTCATTGACCTGGTGGTCGTCACAAGCGCAGTTGTATTGCATTGATGCCAATGATGCCGAACTATGTCTCCGAAATGATTGTATTCATTGGATGCCAGCAATCGCAAATATATTGTGCCATTTTAAAATTCTTTAATGGAACAAATGCTCCAACCAATCAACAATCAAGTTGATTTCACCAATTATCAAATCATTAATGAAAAGGTTAAGTCGGGAAATTATTACCCGGGTCTGCAACCTTCATTGCAAAGGGAATATAACAGCCAGATGAGAAACATTATCATCATCATTATTAATTATTATTATTATTATTATTATTATTATTATTATTATTATTATTGCTGCTATTATTATTATAAATCTCTTACTTGGCACCTACTACTTGGTAAAAATTAGGTACATTAATTAGTTGAACCATACACAAACTCTTTATAAAATCCTTTACTTTATAACTGTTAAAAAAAAATAATAATAAAATAATGTAATTTGTCCCCCTCCAGGCTACCGCTTCTGGTCAAACCCACCTGTAGCTGATACACTTCCTGGTTCTCGTCGACCTCCTGCCCAGATTCTTGCTCTTTTTGGAATTTTTCTTCTGCTCTGATTTCTCCTCTTGCTCTACGTTGCCCTCCTGAAACAGCGACAGCAGCCTGGTCAAACCGACTGAACTATCTGGCCACCATTCAGAAAATGGTCAGCAATTAATGTTAAAAGCACAGTTAGTTATTAATAGGGTTATACACACAAATACATAGTAATGAAGGTCTTGATTACACTTTTCAAAGAGACAATGGTGTTTTAGTACAGTATGAAGACGTTTTAACACCAAAGCATTTGCATGAATATGCATATACAATTATGTTCTTATTCAATGACAAACGACGACTGTGAATGACTTACTGGGATGATGTTCTCTACACTGATCCCCACGTACACCAGCCGCTCCCTCCTGGAAACAGAGAGAATTATTTAGTAGTTAGTATTCTAATAATAAATATTTCGTTTTCTATGTATACATTTGGATTATCTGCTGCTGTGACGTCCTAAATTCTCACCTCAAATCAGTTATCATACAGGATTCCATACAGTAACACTACTGTATGTAGTTATTTTTTTTGTTCATTTTGTTATTTTTGTGAGTATCAGAGGCACTATGTGGGAAACCGCTTTGTTTACAGATTATACTAAACTATATCATCTGAATGTTCTGGTCCTCTTCTTTATTATGGCCTTTGTATCTCTCCACTAATGTTGCCAAAGGATAATATTCTGAAAATCATTGTGAGTGAATGTGTGTATTTGTGTGTGCGTGTGTGTGTGTGTGTGTGTGTGTGTGTGTGTGTGTACCTCCTCTCAGCCCTCTCTCGTTTCTTCAGAGCGCTGTCCAGATTCTGCAGTTGTTCCTCCAGGCTCTCACACAGCAATTTCTGAAAACGCACAGTCAAAGATTAAAAGAATTAGATGTCTTTTTTTTATGAAAAACTAATTTTGCTGCAGAGTTAGTCGCTCGGATCTGATGGTTTGTACAGATCTGATCCTTTTCCAAATTGCTATTTATCCGAACTCAGTTGGGACAGAGGGCCATCGTGAATTCGGACCGTCCAGACCTGTCACGTAAAGGCCGATTTCGTCCTTGCGTAGGACGTAGAGACCACCGCTGGAGCTAACGTGCAGCCCCAGAAATTTTTTATCTAACTTGCTTTGTGCACCATACCTATTTCCGCCACGTAATTTCCTCTGCATATCCGGATTTGACTTGGTAGCGAAATTACAAAAGTTCAACAATTTTGAACATTACTAGTGGCGAAATTTGGGTAAAACAATAACATGTGCAATAATAGTCAAAGAGGGCGGAGCTGTCAGCAGGCTTCTGGCGGCATCTGCAGTCAGTGTGGCAGAACTTTGAATAGCTCAGTACCGCCATGGGAATACCGGTGTAGTCAACACTGATCCATGTCTGGATCTGAAGCGCTAGTCAGATGACTGGATCCAAGACCTCATGCGAAAGTGCCACAAATCAGAATTGAAAGGATCAGATTTAATACCTTGCGCGCGCGCGCGCGCGCGCGCACACGCACACACACACACACACACACACACACACACACACACACACACACACACACACACACACACAGCCCTTACGTGCTGGCAGGGAGGACAGAACCACTCTCCATCAGGAATGAGCATTAGAGGCGGTCGCAGGCAGGCGGTGTGGTAGCCACTGTCACAGGAGTCACACAGCAGGATCTGTGGACGTGTGCACACACAGTCAAACTCGGTACAGAGATCTGATGTCTTGGCTTGCCAACAATAGCAAGAAAAGTGACTCAGCTCATTGTCAGTGCTGTGTGCTTCCTGTCACTACAACTTTACATTCACTCACTCACCAGTTCAGGGTGGTTGGGCAGACCACAGTGGGAGCAGGCGTCTTCACTGTGGATCTCCTCTGATTGGCTGGAATCATCTGAGTCACTCCCACCTTCACTATCATCCTCCCCCCTGGCCTTGACCCTCTCCTCCTCTTCCTCCCCTCCCTCGATTATTCTACGCTTTTTGAAGTTTGTCCACCGGGGGCGCCGATGCCTCCGTTTACCCTTTAAAAAAAACAACAACCATAAAGTAATAAATAATGGAGATTAACTGTGGATTTGTTTAAGATTATTCAAATGATACTAAAGGGAAGACTTTAAAAAGATGAATTTGGCAGCTTAGTGATCTCATATTCTAAATTGAGAAGTCAGGATGTTTAACGCCATTAACATTCCATGATTTCGGTCAAATATTGCCAAAAAGGTACACATCAGGGATGCATAGATGTAAAGCATTTTGAGTTGCATGTTGTGTATGAAAGGTGATAAACAAATGAAGTTTGTACGGATATTATTATTAGTAGAATTATGGATACCAAATCTTCACTTAAAGCATCAGTCAAAGCCAATTTTGAATCAAAATTCATTACTTCTTTTGAAAAATATAGATTAAGTCTTGAGGTAGCACGATATGCCTTTTTCTTTTTAGATACTGACACTGATAATGAAATCTTAAGTATTCACTGATACGTAAAGTGCAAATTTGTGCAAAACTAGAGCATTTAAATCTAAAATATATACTGTTGATATCGTGCAAATTTGCCACAGAATTGATCACCTTGGGTTTCCTGATTTGTTTGTCGGGGTCTGTCTTTCTCTCTTTCTTTGAACTAGCCTTCTCTTGCTCTTGCTCTTCCTCTTCGCCCTCTACGCCCTCCTCTTCCTCATTGGTTCTAGATGGTGAGGTTGCCTTCTTCTGGGATTTCTTGTTCTGGCTGTCGGCCACCTTTGAGCTCGGCCTGCATTTCGGCAGAGGAAAGGATCTTCAAGAGAGAAGGGGTGGATGGGATGGGATGGGAGTGAATGGCCGTTAATGACGGTGAAATGAAATAAGACTGAAACAGGGTAAAAACAAAGCAATGCAAACGTAGGGCTAATTTGTCTTATTTAGATCAAAATATTTTACAATAAATTGTGGTTCATTTTAAAGTGATAATCCATTCATTTGTTAAAAATCTTGAAACTCTTGATAAACTTAAAGAAACAGACATTCAATGTATTTGCTTGATGTATGTGCTCCTCTATATGCTGTTTCCAATGCAGCCACGGTGAATTTAATAAAGCAGCCTTGCTAGTTGTGGTCATTAAACTATCGAGATGGGTGAATATTCCTCATAAATAACAGCACCCTCCGATGAAAACATATCACCACCACCTCAAGTGACAAAGAACATTTATTAAAAAAAAAACGATCAGAAGAAGGCAAGTTAAGGAGAAATTAAAATGGGGTAAGGGGTCTTAAGGGTTGTTGAAAAAAAATATATATATTTTAAATAGTTGTAGTTTCGAAAATAATTCTGGGACTAATCCACCCAACACAGACAATCTTATGGATTACCACTTTAAATATAAAAAAAAAATCATCTGTAACAGCCCAAAGCTTTTGATCAGGTTAACACACACACACACACACACACACACACACACACACACACACACACACACACACACACACACACACACACACACACACACACACACACACACACACACACACACACACACACACCTGCAAATCCTGGCCGATCTCCTCAGTGATCTACCCTCCTCTTGCGTCTCCTGTTCCGTCTCTTTCTCCTCCTCCTTTTCCCCTCGTCCTCTCATCTTGTTCCTTCTGTGGGGAGGAATTTTAATCTTGAGCCTAATCCCTTCCTTCTGGAGCTCTGAGGATGCTTCCTCCAGGGGACCCTTCTTATTCTCAGATTCGTGCCCAGACTCCCTCACTCCCGCCTGGGCTTCCGACTCGCCGCTGGGACC
The DNA here is from genome assembly GCF_960531495.2 of Zeus faber. Lineage (NCBI taxonomy): Eukaryota > Metazoa > Chordata > Actinopteri > Zeiformes > Zeidae > Zeus > Zeus faber. Next base: position 6,468,634 of record NC_137197.1, read on the forward strand.
TCCGCCCTGGTGCTCTCCCTGCTTCCCCTCCTCTGCTCTAGGAGGGGGATCAGCGCTCTCCAAATCCCCCTCTGAGGTGTTTACATCTCCCTTACTCTCTCCATTGTCTCGTCTCCTTCTCCTCTCGTCCCCCTCTCCCTGGCTCTTGTCCAATTCTCTGGCGCCGCCTCCCGACTTCTCCTCACCCTCCTTCCCGTTTTCCTCCCCCGCTGTCAGTCTCCTGGGCTCCTCTCTCTCTGCAGCCCTCGGGAGTCTGTCAGAGGAGGAGGAGGAGGGTAGCGATGAAGGTAATAATGGATGTCTGTCTGTCTGCGTTTCCGCGGTGAGTCCAGCAGGGGGTGCTGCTACCCCCGCCTCCCCCTCCGTCGAGAGTTTCCTGACCAGCACGGATTGCCTGCCCACCTCAATCTCCGGAACCTTCTCTCCCTTCTCCTCATTCCATTTCGTGCTTGTGTTCTTCTTCACACCTTCTCCGTCCTCCTCCTCTTCCCGGTCCTCCCCTGCCACAGGTCCTGCACTGCACTGGGCCGGACCGTTTCGTTCCTGCGCCTCTGTGGCGGGTGGTAGCCTGTGTTTTTCCAAGGGGCTGCGGATGACACCCACGTGACCAATGATCCCTACTTGACCTATGACCCCAATGACCCCGTTCTGTCCCTCTTTGTGAGTTGGGGGGAGGGCAGCTCTACCATTGGTCAGTTCTGGCCTCACTGAATTCTCTGCAGGCTGCTGTGGGGAAGTCAGGCCAGCAGGTGGCGCTGACGAGTCACAGAGTTTCCCCTCCCTCCCCTGACCGTCCTTCGTCTGGATCACTGAAGGGTTACATACAATGGTGCTACAGCTGTTCAGGTGGTTTCCATGATGCCGGTTGTCTTGGAAACCCTCTGCAAGCTTGAGCTCCCTCTTCTTCAGGGGTATCTTGGCCTGTTGGCTGCTTCTTACGACAGCTCGGTCCACTTCTTCCTCTTTGTTCACTTCCTGTTTGGTTGTGACCGAGCCTGGCGCCATGACAACAGACACGGCGTTGCTAGGGGCATCGCTGTCTCTGGCTTCCGATTTGACGACAGCGGTGATTGTGCTGACGCGGTTATCAATGATAGGTGGCAATCCTTCTGGTTTGCTGTCCGCTTTGATCTCTGTCTGCTCTCCCTTCACTTCAACGTCATGGTTCTCCTTCGTTACAGGCTCGGTCTCTTCCTGCTTCACTACTAGGAACAAGGAGGAAAATTTCAATCTTGTGAATGAAAACAATTAACAGGACTTTTGGGATAATCAGGTAGAAAAATACAAATCGGGGTCAGCAAATTTTGCTATTAATCCTTTGATTCAAGAATCCACGGTGGGATAATAACCTGTTGGCAACATAACCGACAGAGACCTACCTTGCTTAAGATGTTCCTCAACAGAGGTCAGCTTGTTGTTTGTTTCTTCTTCTGTTGTTCTGCAGGGTTCTGGCTGGATGCCAGCCACAGTCTTATCCCTGCCACAGGCCTCATCCTCTTTACTGTCACCAGAGACTGCAGCCTTCTTCTGAGGGCCTTCTTCTTCTAAAAAAAAAAAACAAAAAAAAAAAACAAAGTTACTCTGAGAATGCCCGACTACAAAGGCTTGGACTCAAACAGCGTAAACTAAGATCTGTTAAGAACAGGACTTGTTCAGGCCGGGTGCTTAACAGCATGTGTTTGGTTGGGTAGCCTCCAGAAACTGGATCCGGTGTTCCAATAATTCACTCTTCAATCCATAGTTCTATTCCCACATCTATCTGTACAAGTTTGCAGCAATGTTAGTAGGATTTAATATGAAAGACAAATTCATCTACCAATGACAACTGCCAATGCAAAAATAATTTCTCCGGGCACTATGATAATACCCATTAATGTGACACAATACAACAAGATAATGGGCATATATTCTATGCCCCCATCCTTTCTCCACAATGATCTGTCTGTCCATCCATCCATCCATCCATCCATCCATCCATCCAATTTCCAACCAATAATGGGTTACAAACAGAAAAATGCTGAGCAGCTTGTCAATGAGTTTGTGTCATTGAACTTTCCATTAGGACTGCATTAACAATCGGACTAAAATCATGATCTCAATTCATGTGAATGGCTCTTGCTGTGGCAGAAGATACTATGACACCCGACTACAACAAGAAGAGCTTTGTGCATAACATGTAAAGGTTAGCAAAGATGGCAAGAGAGGGGGTATTACACTGACCAGATAAATATCCCAACATGTAAAATGGCCACATCCAAACTGTGTTTTAGTACCAAAAACAAATAAGAACGATTTTGCAGTCCCATAACCAGGAATCTCCAGTATGTACAAGGAGATTATAGAGATACTCGCTTATAATTTAGCAAAATACATGACTCATAACTAGGACCAATACTGTACAAAGTCAGGGTATCAAGGAAATTATACACGCTCCTGAATAACACTGTGCAATCACTTCTAGTAGTATTTTTCGAATGCTGCATTGTCGGCTGTGTATCCAAAATGTTGAGGAACTTAATCCTTGTTCTTAACACACACATCCTTTGTGTTCTAAATGATTGCATATTTAATTCAATATTTGATAAAGTGATGTATGCACGGCTCTCTACATTTGATTTTGAGTTCACATTTTAGGTGATGAAGCTGTTTTCAAGCTCATCTCATCTTAAAAACAAGGCTTAGGCCCCTCGGTTGCATATCCTCGTTGCTGTTTCTAATTTATTTTCAAAATGCCATACCCTCAAAGCATTGAATGGCAATAAATGACTCCACCCATTCACCCATACCTGTATCTCTGTCTGTCTTGCTGTCCTTCTCTTCAAGCCTGGCACTGGTCGCATTGCTCTGATTTTGGTTCTGATTCTGGTTTGGCTCCACCTGGGCCTTGAGCAGCTGCAGAGCCTCAGCCAGGTCATTGCGAGTTCTGTGGAGTGAGAATATTAAGGGGTTAGTGACCAGAGAAGTTTTACTACTAACAATATCATAATACTAGTAAGTTGTGAGCTAAGCAGACTTGAAGCAGAGAAGAAAAGAGAATAGCTGTCAATATACAAGAAAAAACTAGGGACACAGAAATATTTATTTTTTTTGCCCCCACTCCTGTTACAGATTCTGAATCCTAAACTTTAACGTGTCAATACATACGAATATTATCATAAAGAATTCCATAATATTTTTCTATTAGCGGCCATTTTAAGAAACAGCCATTCAATGTAGTTGCATTATGCATGTATGCCTCTATTTCCCTTGTTGGTGGCGGAGTCCAACTTTCACGGAAAAATGCAAAGATTGCATGTGCAAGTGAATAACTGTTAACTTCATAAACCAGTGTTAAACCAGTTGTGTTCAGTAAACAGCTGGATAAACATTCACAAAAAAGAAAAATTGGATTAGAAAATTGGAGTACAGAAGATTAGAATTGAACGCAATTCATTTCTAAGCCAATATACATTTGACAGAATTTGAGAAGAACAGCAAAAAAAAAAAATCAACCAGATCCAGACAATCCATCAGCATGACTGACAAAAAAAGACAAACAAGAAAAAGACAAATATATATATATATATATATATATTAAAATAAATGTTTTTAAAACTCAAGACTCAGCTCAAAACACAAGTTCTGAGGAAGCTATGGCTCACTCAGTAGTTGTTGCCCAAGTGGAAAATAATCAAATAAAACTTCAGAAAGCAGAGCAAAACGAGAGTCTGTATGTATCTAACTAGCCGGATGAATGTAGTCGCAGGTTCACCTGACGATACACTTCCATGTGGAGCCGTCCAGGTCGTCCTGCTCTTCTGTGTACAGCCGGACGTTCTGCTCCTGGTCCAGCTGCAGCCAGTACATCAGCCCCTGGCAGTCCCGCCCGATGGGCTGCAGACGCATCTTCTCGGGGTCCTCCTCGTTGATCACCGTCTTGAACTTCAGGTTGTCGTCAAACTGACACTCGCAGAGATACTGCAGCGAGAAGAAATGGTGAGAGAACAGCAAAGAAAGGGGGGTTTTGACGAATAAGCATGCGAGGATACAAAGACATTGAGGAAGATTGTGTTCTGCTCAGAATTTATGGGTATTATTCGGTTTGAAAATATTGACACGACCACCAGGACAGAATTTCCCCTGAATAAAGTGTCATAATATGTGTAAAAGAATAGAATATAATATCTCTTTATTGTCATTGTACAAGTAGGATATAATGAAGTAAGTCCTCTGCATTTGACCCATCCTCTACCCAGGAGCAGTGAGCAGCCACAGTGCAGCGCCCGGGGGTCGACTTTTTCGCCGGTGCCTTGCTCAGGGGCACCGACAGGAGTGTTAACCCCTCACATACATGTCTTTCGACGGTGGGAGGAAAACCGTAGCGAGCGGGAGGAAACCCACACAGACACGGGGCGAACATGCAAACTCCACAGAGGGAGGCCCCCGGGACCTTTCGACCATTCGAACCCGGGACGGTCTCGCTGCGAAGGGGGGGGGGGGCGATCGGTGTCGTACTTTGAGGATACTGGACTTGCACTCCATGGTCATCTCCTGGTAGCCCCTCTGCTCCAGCTCCCAGGCCCAGGTGCTGTTCAGGTCCTGGCACACCTGCAGTATGGGAGGGGATGTTGGGGCGGTCACAGCAGTCCCCACATGCAGACACAAACACTGGTGCGATATGTTGGATGCGTCCCTCTCACCTTAGCCAGGTACTTCTCCCAGCGGTCAGTGGAGACGGACTTTCCCAGCTTTCTCAGGAGCTTGACATGGAGTTCGACCAAGGGCTGGGGAACTGAAAATGAATGTCAAGTAAGTAATAATAAGTAGTAATTACAGCAATGTTGTTTATGAAACTCTTCCTATAGCGTGAACAGGACACGTGCTGATGTAGCAAGGCCATCCATTACTTAACATCATTATTTATTCATATTATTAACAAGCACCTGTTTCAATGCTGTTCGGTGGAAATACAGTAAACTAGTTATTCGTGCCATTTGAGCTCAACTTGTCGTGGCAAGTTTAGATTTCTACATTCAAATCTGTTTGCGTGCCGGGCAACTTTGTAATCAACGTTACTGTAACACTGCACCAACCCCGGAAAATGGAAACTATATTAACTAATTAAGGCAATAAAAACAGTTATATACACGGAGTCGCCATTCACATTCCCAGTGATAGATTTATATCTGAGATAATGTGCAACGTTATGTGATAAAGTAATAAAACAAAATTGCTACTATAGAATGAACCAAAAATAAATGTACTAAAGAACAGAAAAAAAAATGGAAATGTACACAATATACCAGAAAATCAACAATAAACCTCTGTATCTGCCCAGGTTTGTGAGGTGCGCAGGGGGGCTAACGGGAAGCACAGCTAACTAGCAAACCGGGGTGCTACACCAACAACAACACGCCAGCTTCAAGTCTACTGCATCGAGAAAAACATATTCGGGGCTCTATTCTGAGGAAAGTGGGTTCCAGGGATGGATTTTGCAATCCTCGGGGGTCATTTTTTCAAGAAAAGGCCACCCAGTTTCACGTTAGCCAGAGGGCTAACATACAGTTACAGCTTTGCACCCGCACTGCGCATGCGCCGACTTGACAGCAAACCTGTCTTAGCCCCCCCCCCCCCCAAAAAAAATAAATTAACGATAAAAACATCCAGCGTTCGCGTCGGACCCATTTAAGCCCCCAAAACACACCGAACACCGGATCGATCCGTTGAGAAGAAGTTGAGGATGACAACAATCTGGAACTAACGGGTTAACTGTCTGTGTGTGTGTGTGTGTGTGTGTGTGGTCAGTCGGCTAACTGGTTAGCTGCGCGCGGGCGTGTGCGTGTGCGTGTGTGTGTATAATAACTGTGTATGATTAACAGGGGGGGGGGGGGCCTCTGAATTTCTTAATTGTCCTTTAACTTTGGCGTCGATGACGTGAACTAATAATAAATAATAATAATAACAACAACAATAATAATAAACAATCACAACAGTGCGTGTGCCTGTGTGCGTGTGCGTCCAGCAGTACTGCATCATGGCCACCACTACCACCACAGTAACTTTACGATCCACAAATCAATATTTCTACACGCCGCGGGGGTGAATCGACAACCCGGGGCAGGAAGCGCGCAAACAAGCTACAGTCCGCCCGCGTCTCTCCGTGGCGGACCACCCCTCCACTGGGGGGAAAAAAACAAAAAACAGCCCCTTCTCCGAGGGAAGAGGGTGAAGATGATGCTGCTGCTGCTGCTGCTGCTGCTGGTGGTGGCGGCGGCAGAAAACGGGCCCCCTTCCCCTTCTCCTTCCCCTTCCCCTCGCCCCTCGCCTCACCTGTCGACGTCTCCCGGAGATAGCGCTCCATCTGGGGGAACGTCATCTCGGGCAGGTCCAGCGCCGCGCCGTAGCGCTCCATGAAGGAGCAGACCACCGCGAAGCTCGGGCACAGCTCCGGAGCGGAGCGCTTCACCGCCGCCGGAGCAGCCATTTTCCCAGACGGAGAAGGAAGGAAGGAGAGGGGGAGAGCGAGCGAGCGAGAGGGGGGCTGGTTGGATGCGACTGCGAAGTTGGGAGGATCATTTTCGGATTTTTTTTTTTATTATTATAATTATTATTATATTATTATTATTATTGTTGTTGTTATAGATAAATTCTCTCTTATAATCAGTTCACGTCCCCGACCAACAAAGTTCAGGAAAATTAAGAGAGAAAAAAAAAATCCCCAGTTATTCACACAGTTGTTACCATTTTTATAAAAAAAAAAAAAAAAAGATCAAAATGACACTCGCGGAATTAATTTAATTTATACGTATTAGGACGTTAAAGCATCTGAATTGTGACGCAACACAGCGATATATATTTGAAAACACATCTATATCTTTGTGTATAAACCCTTACGCAAAACCACAGGAGGCGGGCCATACAAACGCATGCCGGTGAAGTTGTGACTCCTGATTGGCTGAACTATTTGACAGAGGGCGGGGCGTCCGGCGTGAAGGGGGCGTGGTTTACAGTAAACCCTCTTTGTATTCTTCCCCCGCAACTTTATTTAAAAAACAGTGACGTGCAGATTTTTTTTTTTATATTATTTATAAACGTTCTGATAAACATTAACCGTCAGTGGATATAACGACGCAAACATGTTTAATTGTGCGATACAAAATAATAATAAAAAAAAACGTGACAATAAATACGAGACGAATAGAATTAAATAGCAGGCTAAAAAAAAGGCGGGGAAGACAGGAAAAAGATGCACGGGAGAATATAATATAATGAATAAAATAAATAAAATAAAATAAATAAACAATATGATAATGAGTTCTAATATAAAAAGTTATAATAATAATGAATTACCAACATTAATTATACTCAGTTTTCAATTTTAAAGATATTTTAGCATATATTTATATATATTAACACCGTGTGTTAATTGAATTACAAGCGTTGAAAGCTTTTTATTATTTATTTACTTTCCTTTTGTAAACAGGACGATCGGTACCGATACCTGTAAAGACCCATCATGTAATGTTGAATTAAATTCGGAAACAAATATATATGTATATACATATATATATACATAACGTGTATATTATATATTAAATACGTTAAAACTGTGCAGAACGGACGAACTACGTCATGGGCTGTCTGTCTGTCTGTCTGCAGATCCCCACCTCCAGGCGGTACCGGCGGAGGAGGAAGGGCTTGTCGATCCCCCCGGAAGAGCATTCTGAAGACAGTGTGTTTATTGTTGTTGTTGTTGTTGTCGTCTCTGCCCCTGCCCCTGCCCCTGCCCCATGTGCGGTTTCCTCGGCTCCGTTCCCGGGGACTGTTTTTAATTTGCGTCGCCATAACTGAGCGAGGGAGATGGTCTTCTCCTAGCACCCGCACCGGCAGGTAAATGTGCCCATCCCATAATACACGGGGCTGGTACGCCACTGCTTTATGCGAGGTTTCCCTGTTACGCAACGTTTTTGTATTTTGCTTTGCACGAAGTATTCGCCGTTGTTGGTGCAACCCTGTTTTATTATTTTTTTGTGCATTTTTATTTTTCTCGCCCGCTGTATTGTTCAGCACAGGGCGCACGGAAGCCTGTAGGGGACTATATTTAAATGCTCACGTCAACTTGAATATTTAAATGTATTTCCACCATAGCATGATTATTCTCCACATATGTCTGTGTTATTTGAGTGAACATGGAAATGAAAATGTTATAAACCAATTTGCATTCAAATAGAAAAGTTTTTCTCATTTATCATGTTTTCCACTTCAGACACGAGAGATATATATATATATATATATGTATATGTATATGTATATATAGTCTTAAAGGTGCAGTGCGTAGAATTAAACGGACTTGGCATAAATGGAATATAATATTCATAAGTATGTTCTAATTAGTGTATAATCCCATGAAAATAAGAATCGTGTTGGCGCTACCTAGGAATGAGCCGTTTTTATCCACATAGTGAGCGGGTAGCTTTCACGGAGACCGCCATATTGCGCCGCCATGTTTCTACAGTAGCCCAGAACGGACAAACCAAACACTGGCTCAAGAGAGGGCCTTTCGCGGTTTTTTGGTTTTTTTTTTTAAACGTCCACTGGTCTCTCTTCCCTGTTGCACCGCCATTAGGAGGGGTTTTCAGGTGGTTGCGATCTGCAACCTCACCACTAGATGCCACAAAATACTACAAACTGCACCTTTAAATCGGAATGTGTCACGTTTTCATTTCAACATAAACATATCGTCTGACTCATCCATCCATTGTCAAGACAAGTCAAGTTCCTCTGCCTTGTAGTCAACACACCTTCTGTTTAATACTTCATACTTACCTCTTCAGTTTAACTAACGCACTTTATATTTGCTCTACCCGTAGGGAAACCAAGACACTCCTTGTGCTTACCTCCATATAAACCCCACACTAATACCAGTTAACTATTATTTGTTTTGCTTTTATCTACTTTTGCTGTCACAAGTAAGGAAACACTGCTTTCATCATTTTTTGTGTGTGTTTATCTTGCATATAGAAAGAGGCAAGATGTAAAAAATGTTTGATGGCACTGTTTTTTTTTGGGGGTTTTTATCCCCAGCCGTCACATAACCCCGCAGCACAAAGATGGCCATCGCCCACGTGGCCACAGAGTACGTGTTCAGTGACTTCCTGCTGAAGGACCCCAGCCAGGCCCGCTACCGCAGCGTCCGCACGGAGCTGGCCGTGGACAAGATGGTGACCTGCGTGGCCGTGGGCTTGCCGCTGCTGCTCATCTCCCTGGCCTTCGCTCAGGAGGTCTCCGTAGGTGAGGGCTCCGCCGGACCTTCCGCGCGGTTGGCCACAAAACACATGCTCCCTTATATTGAATACGATTTGCGTTTCATGTATTAAGAACTTTGACAGACTTTGGCAAAACAGGGTTTTCTTACCATGCACCATGGTCATGGAATAATCTTCAGAAAGCTCAAACTAAAAACATTCATATCTATTAATGATTTTAAGAGTATCATAAAGAATGCAGTGAGGAAGGAATGTCATTGTTTTTTCTTGAGAGGCCATTGAATAGCTGTCATTCTGTTTTATTGTTCATTTGTGTATCATGTACGTGTTTTATATATTTTATGTAGTTTATTTTGTATGGCTGCTACCTTGGCCGGGTCTCCCTTGTAAAAGAGATCTTCGATCTCAATGGGACTTCCTGGTTAAATAAAGCGAAGAGAAAAAAACCCCAAAACATTCATGGTCAAGCATGATTCACTATACGACGGACACTGCAGCCATCTCTTCATCTCGTCTTGTTCTCAACCCCGTGCCATCTGGATCATTCTTAATCCTGTTTACCTAGCTTGTCTTTTCATTTGTATCGGGCCTCGCTTGCAGCCGTTTTAAGTGACAACCCTATTGGCCAGGACTACATTAACACATACAGTCCTACCAGGTGAAGGTTATGTTGTTGTGGCTCTCTTACAGGTACTCAGATCAGCTGCTTTGCTCCCGCTAACTTCTCCTGGAAGCAGGCGGCGTACGTGGACTCTTTCTGCTGGGCGTCCGTGCACACACACACTCTGCCGCTGTGGCTGCACAAGGTGAGGGGCTATAGGGTTACCTGTCAATTGTTATCTGATCATTGATCGTAGTCCGGTGTAGATGTGATTATTTATTTAGGTATTATAATCCGGTATGATATGTAATGATTTATTCAAAGAAACAGTGGGTGAGATTCTCTAGCTATGAACAAACACAGTGTGTAAAGAACCTCACATTGATCATTTTTAAGGTTGTCGTTTGCTCACAGTATAAAAAGTGAGACATGCAACACTAGAGAGTCTCACACGGTGCACTTGCACATACCAGGAGTTTTTTTTGTGTCAGAGTAGAAAGGTTATTAAGCTGTTAGAAAGGCAACGCTGAGATGGGAGTTATGCTCAGCGGTGACGAAGAAGAGCCATTTAGATGATGAACAACGCCTTGTTAAAAATAAAAATAGAATGACGGCAATGATACACCTGTACCGAGGCATTCGTTAGCCTAACTGGATCCACAGGTTTCTGTTTTCTGTGTGAAAAATCTCCATAATTACTATGTGGTCACATTCAGACACAGTGATAATATATTTTCAGGGTTTTCAAAGTACAACATCCTGATGTGAAAAGCTGTATAAAATATGGAAGGCATTAAAGATGCATTGACTCCTATCACGCAGATGGAGGGGGTAAATTAGTAAATGCCACAATTTATTCCATTGACCCCAAACTAACTGTCTAAGTCGGTGCTTGGATGGATAGTCTTTATTGTCTGATAGTTACTGTTCAGGATTTGGAAATACAGGAAGACATGACAGGTTCAGCATTCAACCCAGGCCTCATTAAAATGTTGGTTCCCATCATTTTTAACTGTGGATATTATAATCTCGCCAAACACTTTACTACTTGGGAACTTGACACTGCTGCAACTTCTCGCTGCTTAAATGCATTCCTTTAAGTCTTAAAATGGCTTAAAGAAGGCTGGGTTGTGAAATGGAGAACCTCCTCCTCCTCTCCCTATCCGCTCCAGGGCGGCTTCACTCGCTGGCGAATAACCAGGGGTCATGGGTAAAGTTGAATCTCTCTCCTCAGTTCTTCCCCTACATTCTGCTGTTGGTGGCGGTGATGATGTACACCCCGGCGCTGTTCTGGAGGTTCACCGCCGCCCCGCTGCTGCAGTCGGACCTGGGCTTCATCATGGAGGAACTGGACCGCTGCTACAACCGAGCCGTGACGCTGGCCAAGCGCATGGCCACCACCGGCCTGCTATCCGCAGACAGGTAGCAGTCCCGCCCCCAAGACAGGAGGGGCCACACACCACAGAGTTATTTTGACGTTTGTTCGTGGTAGAAAGTAAAAAAGTATTTTGTTACTATATTTAAATACATTTTTCAAGTGTCTGTACTTAAGTATGTGCATGTCGGAGCCAAATCCCTAGGCCTGTATTATTGTAAATGGCATCCCCTAGTGACGGCGTAGGGTATTGATTTATCGACTGAGCTGCAAGGCAAGCTGGTAAATTGAGGCTGGTTCAAGTTCAAGTTCAAGTTCAGGAGATTATTTGTCACATACATATACATACGGTCATACATATATGCAGTGAGAGGGCATGACACAGTGATTACGCACAATAATCTCTATAAGCTCTAAAAAATACAAAAATGTGGGTAATCGACACAAGGCGCTCGCGCAGGCGACGCCACCGGCAAACGTTTTTTTCCCACCGCTTCGCTTCCGTTAAGTATTAATATAAAATGCAGTTTATCATTAATTTATTACTGTGTGACGAGGCAAAGCAAAAAACGGGTCGAGATGACCAAGGGTGTCTATGTGTGTGTGTGTGTCTGTGTTTCTAACACAGTTGCATTACTTAAGCTTAAAACATTTTTTTGGGTCATCCCATATTATAGGCTCTGTTATATCAGGAGACTGGATGTGACAAGTACTTTTACTTTTAAAAGTATTTGTAGAAATCTCAACATGGTAATACTTTAACTAGAGAAATTTGGTGTCTGGGTATATATACTTTTAAGGTCTGAGTACTTCTCCCACCACTATTCTATTTAAGAAAATCTGTTCGCCCAGGATTAATGTTTTGTACTTTTTACTGACTAAAGCCACATGGTTTAAATTTGACTTCCTCAATCCCCCACTGTTCGTCTCAAAGAGGAAGATGTATCCCGTTCATTATGCTGCTCACTTTGCCTTCTTCTCCTCCCTCCGTGTTCTGTCCTCGTTCGTCTCCTCCTCCGCCCGGACCCCGGGCAGCGACCCCACCGAGGGCTGCTTCATGTACCCGTTGGTGGAGAAGTACCTGGTGACCAAGTGCTGCTCGCGGGGCCTGCTGATCCGCTACCTGCTGGGCCGCGCCCTCACGCTGCTCATCCTCCTCTGCGCCTGCACCTACCTGGGCTACTACCTCCGCCTGGCCTCCGTCACCGACGAGTTCGGCTGCTCCCTGCGCTCCGGCCTGCTCGCCTCCGACCCCACCGTCCCCGACAAAGTGCAGTGCAAGCTCATTGCTGTGGGGGTCTTCTCCCTGCTCAGGTCACTTTTAGGAGCCACAGGAGGATTTGTTGTGAATAGCGCACCGTCCACCCTGCGTGGTAGAAGCATGATGACTTTAGGCTGAACTGAAACACAGAAAACATTCAACAGGAATGAATCCATTTACTGCTTAATCAAATATTCATCAGCAAAAAATGCATCAAATTAATAGTAAATGAGTAATTTTTTTTAATGATGTATCATGTACATTTTTCTAATAATATTAGAAAAATGTACATGTATAATCAGCAAGGAATATGTACATATTACTTGCTGATTTACAGCTTCACCAATGTATGATTCCTTGTCCCTGTTCCATTATATGAGTATTATCTTTCAGATTGATGGGGAAATAAATGTAATAAATTTCCATAACACAGTGATTCTAAGTTCCCTACACAAGGACATTAGGTTGATGCCAAAGATGTAAAAGTAACAGTGTGACTTGTGCTTTTATCCACAGATCTTTTTACTTAAATTTATTTGATTGCGTTTCCAGCATGGTCAACCTGTTCTTGTTCGTGGCGCTGATTCCCGTGGTGATCTACACCGGCCTCCGCCCGCTCGTCTGCCACGACTACGCCCGCTTCCTGAAGACCTACCAGGCACTGCCCACCGTCAGCATCCTGCCGAGCCCCGGAGGCCGGTGGGACGACCTGGTGCTGTACCTGCTCTTCCTGGAAGAGAACCTGAGCGAGCTCAAGTCCTTCAAGTACATGAAGGTGTGTGTGTGTGTGTGTGTGTGTGTGTGTGTGTGTGTGTGTGCGTGTGCGTGTGTGCGTGCATGCGCGCTGACATGCTTCTCCTGTTCTGAAGCTGCTCGAGACACTGAGGCCGATATCTCCATGGAAGATTAAGACATAAACACATCAGTTACATACAGCGCCTTTAAGTAGATAAAAATACAATATACACTGAAGAAATGTTGTTAAGCGCAAATAACAGAAAAAGCAAGCGTCTAATTCTCAAAGCGTCCGCAAAGGGTGAGATGCAGCGCTAACTGCACTCCACACAAATAGCGACTCGGTGCGCCAGTGCTATTTGCACGTATTTAAATGATGTGTTGTGCACACCTTTGGTGCAACATTGTCCCCTTTCTCTGCAAATGAGCCTCACTGCAAAAAGCCTCCAATTCACACCGGCACTAATAGACCGTTAGTGACGCTGTTACCTTCTGCAGAGAGCTGGTGGTAACTGCACAGGAGGCCAAAGATACATTTAAGAAAAGGTTGCGCTGCGTGATCTTCTGCAGAGAGCTGGTGCAGTTGAAGCACATTTACAAGTGGTGTCAGACTGTCCAGTGATCTGTAAAATATTTTTAGACGTTATTATTCTAATTATCGTTACTGTCACGGCATCCGAAGGCAGCGGCGCCTTGAACATGCAGCACTCCGTGGGGGTTTTCCAGACGCACTCCGAAAGCCACTTGACATTCGGAATCATTTATTGTACAAATAAGGCCTTACAAAGGCTGACAAAAAGGATTCCATAATTCCTTTTAAACTCAAAATATATTGAAAAAAAAAAACAACTAAAAGTTATAGGGAAAAGCGATAAAGTGGTCAGAACGGCGTTGAACCAAGGATGGCATCGAACCTCACAGGAACATGGACAGCACCGCGGCGGAGCCATGCAGTGCCTGCGCGATTTGAAAATTATATACATTGTCCGGTGCCCCGGAGGGTGTAGGGTGGGGAGACCCCCGCCCCGCCTTTCCCCGCTACGCAGGGTGGGACCGCGTTGCACGTCTCTCCGGTCTCCCTGTGCGTAACGGAGGCGGACCCTTGATTGTCCCTCTATAAAGTCTTATCTTCATTTGTAAAACCCACATTTTTAGGTTTCCTGGACATAAAATTGAGAAATCCGCCTCCGTTCCAAACAGATAAAACACATTAAATGTTGTGTTTTGCGCCAGCATGAATATTGGGCATCGGCTTTTCTCATTTTGGGATCACCCCCCAGGTACTGGAGCTGTTGAAGCGGCGGGGGGAGTGCTCGGGGGAGGGCTTCGACTGCCTGGGTCTGCTGCAGACGCTCTGCCTGGTGAAGACGGACACCCTGGACGGAGGCAAAGCCGCAAGCGCCGCAGGGAAGGCGGACGCCCCGGCCGAGCCCGACGGGGGCCCGCGCTCCGACGGCAGCAACGGCCCCAAGGCGCCGCCTCCGCCGGACAAGATGGGGGTTGAGATGACGGGTGAGCACGGGGGGGGGCGGTTCTTCTGGCCGCGGGCTCTCAGTCTCCTCTCACTTGTCTCCGTAAAAAGGCGGAGAAAGAAATTGTACTAATTTGTACGGGAAGGAAGTGACCATTACACATTTTTTTCAGCCTCTTTGAGAAAAGGGGGATGAGTCCACGAGGCTGATGTGAGCGGCCGGATCACAGCGCCTGTTTTCATGGTGCGTTCAAATTCCTCTGACGTTTTAGACTTTTTTTTTGTACACGCAGAACGCCTAAAACCATGTCTAGATCTGTACTTATAGTCGTCAAACCTGGACTGGATTATAATAACAGGTTCCAGTTTGCATTTATATTACAGATTCTGATTTGTAAAAGTATTATTCTATTTGCGAAAATCCAAAGAACGGTGATTTCACTGCTTTTTCCCCGTCCAGACCACATTGGAACGGGTCCATATCAAAAACCACTATACTTAGACCGGTCCAACCTAGACTACTATTACACTACTACTACTTACTTCTACTGTTATCCCAGAGAGGCTGAAGATTCTTTAAGACACAGGTTTTGTGAAACCTTGACTCAACAGTGAAGAAAGACAATAAAAATATCAATGTTACAGTATAACTACAACACGGCCTTTGTTGGTCGTTGGTTTTTGGTTACTTTACAAGTCCCTGTGTCTCACATGATTGTTATGTAGATCTTGTCTTTCTCACTTAAAAAAAAAAAAGTAGAAAAAATATTTTTTTTCTTTTTGAAAAACAATCAAAACATCTTCATAAATTGGTCAATTGGGTCATTTCTTGAACTGACAGAAATAATAATATAATAAAAGTCATTTGGATTTCTTATTATAACCTAGTCCAGGTTTGACAGCTATAAGTACAGATCTAGGCATGGCTTAAGGCGGTCTGCGCCTACAAAAAAAAAGTCTAAAAATTCAGAGGAATTTGAATGCACCATGAAAAATAAGCGCTGTGAATCAGCTGCTCACTTCAGCGTTAAGTTTCCCCAAAACTGCCAAATCGGAAACTAAATTATTTTTTAGTTTCTTTTCCAGGGAAGAATTCCTCTTGTCATGCAGTGTTTTTTTCAGTGTTAATGTTTTCAGCAACACTGGGTTTTATGATTTCCTATGTTCAGCTGCAATGGGGACCAGGACATCATTGAGGTTGAGGAAAATTAATTATTATTATTATTATTATTATTATTATTATTATTACTATTATTATTATTATTATTATTATTATTATTATTATTATAAGTTAAATAAAAAATAGTCTAAAACAGTGAAACAATTATTTTCTTCTGGTTTCTGGTGAAACGATGCCGTGAACAGAATTTGCCTTTGGGCGGAACGCCAACACACCCACATGCTCAACTTCAGCGTTGTTTCTTTTGTTATCAGACCGTTTTAGCCGTAGTGAACATTCTTTCCTGTTCCCCAGAGTTCACTGCGCTGCTTCCTGGAAACAGCGAGGCGGCGGCAGGCGGCAGCAAGCGCAGCGAAACGGGCGCCGTTCGCCAGCAGATGTGATGGGCTGCCGCTCACGGAGCGTACCGGAGGCGGTGCGCTCGGTTCCCCGTCCAGGACTCAGGTGGGATTCATCTTGTGTTCTCTCTGCCCCAAAATGATGCTCCGTCCCTGCAAACGATGGTCCGAATTCAGATTTCGACAGCAAGTGCCTCGTTCGTGTTTTAAGTGCCTCGTCTCCAGGTGGACACCACCCCACGCCGGATCACCTTCACTCCCTGGCTCGACAGAATCGCCAAATTTTAAAAGAATCAGAAGAAGGGTCGGCCGACGTAGGTTTTGGAACTACGTGAATGTGTGGAACGCCTCCCACAGCCCGATGTGCATTTATTTTACGCTTTCTTTGGGGGGGTTGCTGCGGTTATCTCGATCAAGATTCCTTTTTGTCTCTTTTTAAGTCAAAACTGAAAAACAGCCACTGAACGACAACATTATTTAAATGTGTGGATGAGCGGTCTGAATACTTACTACGCGGACACATCCTCGAAATATAGGATGACGTTAACATTTCACATTCAGGCGCTCGTCACATTTTTTTTTTCCTCTCCCGCACGCATTACAAAAGAGGATTCTTATTTTTCTCCCAAAAATGGGGTTTGTGTGGGATGCGGACGGTGCGGCGGCGCTCGACAGTGACCTCGCAGCCCGCGGCGCTTCGCCTCCCCCACCACCCCGACGCGTCAGAACCCCCGCGAGGCGGATCGCTTGCCGCCAAGTAACTCTGCCACATCTCCTCACCGCTGTTCAACTGGTAAAACGAGCCGCCAACACACTACCAAGTGTGAGGTTTACTGTGCCATGACGGAGGCTAAGTGCCTTCTCTAGCACTTTATATTGTGTAAGTTGGGAGTTGAGTGATATTAATTTGTGGGTTTGTTTTTTTTATTTTTTTTTACGACGAACCACATTACCCTCAGACGGTTTCATATAAAGCTCATTCAGGAATGTAACCTTTTTTGGGGGGTGCTGCTCAGGAAGGAACTATTAAGAAAACGTTTTTTTGTTGTTTTTTTTTTAGTTCCAGTGCATGTTCTCAGATGTGCTTCAGTCACTTTGACTCCATCTCTAAAATAATCATTATAAAACGTGGCA
Organism: Zeus faber; assembly: GCF_960531495.2. NCBI lineage: Eukaryota > Metazoa > Chordata > Actinopteri > Zeiformes > Zeidae > Zeus > Zeus faber. The sequence continues at coordinate 6,485,974 of NC_137197.1, forward strand.
CCATCTCTGTTTACAGTGTTTGTTGCGTGTTTGCGGCTTCGTTGAAGCTATTCATTAGTGATGCACTGTGGAGTGTTTTTTTTTTATGTTTTTGAATGCAGGTCTTCGGAAAGAAACCGCTCAATCCAGTGATCGTGTGCATTAAACTTCGGTACAAACAAAGAATCAGCTGTTTGTAACGTCTGTGGTGTGAGAATATTTCTACTGTTTGTATTGTACTGCACTGTTTGCATAAACAAGAACAACGTTGGAAAACGTAATAAATGTTTGAGCGTTTTAAGAGCATTGTGGTGTCTCATTTTACTTTGTTACTTTGGGTTGTTTTTTGATTTTGGAAAATAAATGTGATATAAACATATACTTCACCGCTCCCTGCCAGCGCAGATGTCCTTCAGCAGCGTGACCAGCGTTTTATTCTCTGAATGTGTTTTTGTTTAACGGCAAGAAAAAAAATGTGGAGGAATAACATTGGCGTGGAAGCTGAAAGGAGCAATAAGAAAGGAAACATTTCCATCTCCCTTGCAGGTTATTTCTCTCTTTATTCTGCTCCCAGGGTAAGAACGCTGAGAACTTAGATCGTCCTTTTCCGCTTCATTTGTCGTTATCGCTAAAAAAGTTTTCAGTGGTGCGACATCTTGGAAGGTGTGGCCCAGTCCAAGCATGTTCACCATAGAACCAACAGCTGTATGCAAACGATGGTACGAACCCTATTTAACATTTAATTCCTGCCTCCTGCCCGCTCCGCTCTGTGTTTGGCCCAGTGAGCTACAACTTAATATTGAGTGCAGATAACTTAGAGAAACTTTTAAGAGTTTATTTTAAACACATTGCAAATAGATTTGAATTATCATAATTAATACCCGGATCTCTTTTACTGTTATAAAGGACTGGTTTGTAAGATTAAGTGTCATCTAGTAGAACAGACTTCACAGAAATGGAATGGAATATAATATTAACAAGTATGTCTTTTATCTTTATATGATCCCATGAAAATAAGAATCGTGTTTTGGTTACATTGGAATGAGCCGTTTATACCTACACAGGGAGTGGGTCCTCTTCCACAGGGGCCGCCATGTTGCGCTGCCATGTTTCTACAGTAGCCCACAAAGGACACACCGAACACTGGCCTTAGAGGGGGGCCGCCACCGTAGGTTCACCTCCACGCTTGGGAGGGGACGGGTGTTCCATTGGATGCAATCCTCAAACCTTACGCACTTTTAAAAATAAATGTTTGCCCGCGATAAAAGGAAAACAAACGCACTTCAATGTGTACACATGTGTGACGCCTCATATAAATAGGACGGGTTTGGAGGGAGCGGAAATCGATTTATTTATCATATATTAAGAGGTATTTAATATATGACAAGCAAAATGTAGTAGGAGACCTTCTGGGGAAAATTGTAAATAAACTTGAAAATGTGAAGTTTGGTTGAGTGTCCACCAGATGAAGCCAAAGCCGCGTTCGTAACTCGCTGCACGGATGCAGCCGGGAAAAGCGGGCGGCACAAAGTTGAAATATTATGCATCTAAAATATACTTCAGTTAATGAATGAAGCACCAGAAGTTTTTCACCTTCTTTCCACGTGTTCAGGGGTGCACCGGTCCTGCGGCTTCTAGAATACCAGGCGGATGCGTGGAGTGGACGGAGCGAGCCCCTGTTCCATCTCCCTGCTCCAAAAACATTTAAAACTATGTCCCTCTGATGCACTCATTCTTAATCCTGTCCATCCTTGTCGCTCCCACTGACAATCTCAACATCCTCAACTCCGCCACCTCCAGTTCAGCCGCCTGCCTTTTAGTCAGGGCCACCGCCCCTGAACCATGCAACATGGCCGCTCTCACTACCGTCCTGTACACCTTCCCCTTCACTCTTGCTGGAACCCTTCTGTCACAGATCACCCCGGACACTCTCCTCCACCCACTCCACCCTGCCTGTACTCTCTTCTTCACCTCTCTCCCGCACTGTCCGCTGCTTTGGATGGTCGACCCCAAGTACTTGAACACATCCGCCATCTCCACCTCCACTCCTTGCATTCTCAGCCTTTCGCCGCCCTCCCTCCCATTCAGGCACATGTATTCTGTCTTACTCCTGCTGACTTTCATTCCTCTTCTCTCTAACTCATGCCTCCACCTCTCCAGGCTCTCCTCGACCTGCTCCCTGCTCTCGCTACAGATCACAATGTCATCCCCGAACATCATAGTCCACGGAGACTTCTACTGATTTCATCTGTTACGCCGAACAAATACAAAACTAAATAATCCGGCAGTGGCTCTATATGGTGGACAGCTTGCCTCCTACACCTCCAGGGGTGACGTTTCCGTTGTCGTTACGCCCAGACCATAATGTGTCCCTGTTCCCCGTCCATCGTCCTTCCGCTTTTTCCTCAACAACGGACCCGCAGCCGCTTTTCTACTGAGGGTTCTACGGTTCTCAGGTTTCAACACTGGGGAGCAGATATGTGCGGTTTACGTCCTGTGTGCTGTGGGCCCGTCTCCTCTACACCCCAAACAATGGTGGCCTCCTCAATGTGCGACCTCTCAGTAATAACTCTTTTATCATTAATGATTTAATTGTTTTCGATCATTTTGACTTTTTTTTAAATGATTACTGAGACTCGGCTGCCACCAGGGGCAGACCGTTCCCCTGACTTTACATATTCTCACATTCCCAGGTCCGCTGCAAGAAGGGGAGGTTGAGCTGTATTTTTTTAATAACATTTTCGCCTATTTTTAAAAATAGGCGATTGACGCCTTTTCCATTGCCAGGAGAAATGCCTTCATTTTCATGTTTGACTTAGAGGCGTCCCCATAGTGAGACACAAAACAAATGTTATGAGAGAGGAACCTGTTAAAGAGCGCTGCAGGGAGGGGGTATTGTTGTCGGTCAACCTGGGAAGTCCGGCATCGCTCTGGTTCCCTCAACAGGAGCCAATGGGATTTTTCCATCGGATTCTGGATTATTGCGATAATATTGTAGAGTTTATGTTACTTACATGTTTGGTTCAGCAAAATAATCCTCACAAATGAACATAACTTTTATCATTTTTGAAGCGTAAATGCAATTGACAGAAGGAAAAATCTAACGTTAGGTTTTAAAGGAACTACAACACGGTGGCATGACTTCCACGTCAGCACCACCAGGCTTCTAACTTGGAATTTGATATTGCGCACTGACCTCCTCTACAAAACCGGTGGAGTTTAGTTGGAATAGTTTGCAAGAGCGTGAGTGATAAACACAACTAGAGGCTGTGAAGGCGGACTAATGAGTTGATGACTTTTTGTGTTGACTTTGACTTTCTGCGTGATGACGTATAATGTGCAGCAGCCGCCTTTTTTAAGACACGTAAAAGCTTCAAAATTCATGGGGTGGATTCCTCCAGCTCTCTAGTCGACAAAGGCTCTGCCTCAGGGAGAGGGCGTGGCATTGCCACGGCAACATGAACCACGTCACGACACACCTTCACCTCTACCTGCACAGACAACAAGTCTCACCCTCACCACAGGAGAGTGTGTATTTGTGTGTGTTTGTGTGTGTGGGTGGGTGTTCGCGCGCCATTAATATCCAATGTACGGGGGCAGTTTTAGTTTCAATCTGTAATTTACCTCTGACCTCCGGGGGGACGATGAGCACGTCGGGGCCGGGCGGAGACACCCCCGAAGATGGAGCCGCTGGAGACGTGGAGCTGAATGACACGGAGGTGGACGGTCTGAACTGGCTGGTCTGGAAGGAGCGACCGGCGAAAAGCCCCATCCCTATGGACACCGTGGTGCAGGTCTCCGCCAGGTATGTCACCGAGCTGCCGACACCTCTCCCGCTCTTTCTCTCTCTCTCTCTCTCTCTCTCTCTTGCTCTCTGTGTTTTAAGTAACACGGAAGCAAGGACACAAAGACAAACCCCATGACGCCATGAGTCTAATGTCAATAACAGGGACGTGACATTTGAATCTCACCATCCACTATCACCTGTACTTCAGATTGATATTGTAGATACTGTACATCTCTGTGATCCTCGCCTGTCAACTAGTTTACATTTATATTTGTGATGCCTACCGCTATCCCGTGACATTTCTGGCTGTATATATGGTTATTGCAACTTACTGATTCTTTTTAACTCTTATAATGTCTATTTTGTGTATTTGTACTTTCCCTCAGGATAAATAAAGTAAGATCTTATCTTATCTTCCCCAGCAATGGTACAAAATAAATGAGTGTTTACCGCTGTGTGGGGTGTCAGGTTACCCAGGGTTGGCTCGGGGTAAACAAGTCTGAGCTTGCAGAGGAAAGAGAGACCTCACCCTAACCCTAACCTAACGGGCAGATTGGTGACAAAGAAGGTGTCTCCAGGGAACCCCTGCTTTTCTATTTCTTTGTTGATGTAAAAACAAATTCCAGTAAACATTTTTCACACAGACGAGCATCGACATCACTTGCTGCAGACGTGTTGTCTGACACGTGTGCAGGCATCCACACACAATGCCTGTGCATGTCTGCAGGCTCAGAACTGCGCAATAATTATTATTGTTCCTGGATTATTTCCAGGAAATAAAACAATTGCTTGAATATCGTGGAGGTGCGTTCTGGTGCAGGGCCAGGGATAAGGAAGAGGAGGCAGGCGAAGGCGAAACGGTGCCGGTTGGCATGTATTTATTTTCAGTTTTAAACAAAATGGGAGCTCGTGGGCCAAAATCATAACTCAACGGCTCGCAGGCCAATATCAATATAGTCTGTGCTATGCGCTTAAGTGCGCCCCGCCGTGACGTGTCCGGCGGCTTGCGTATGAGGCTCGTCTCGCCCAGTCCAACATGTCCCGCAAGCACGCCGATCCTCACTGAGGGGCCAACAAACCATTTATTATTTCCTGAGTTTAGGATCGGACAAATCAACCCCAAAAACTGCTTTACCTCCTTAGTCTTGGGCCTCTGCGTGTTCGCCACCGCGGTGGTCTTATCCACCTGCGGTCGGATTGTTTTTGGGCAGGCGATAAGGCCGGGAGCGCGCCTTCAACCACGGTGTCGTCTCCACATGGTGGAGTATGAGGGGTGCGCGACCGGGCAGGGGAGAGAACACGTCGGCTAGGCCCCGCTGCAGCGCTGCAACGTCCACGCTCTGGCCTGGAGAGAGATGGTCACTTAAAAGGGCCGCGGTGCGATCTGCCAGCTTTGGAACCTCTGGCCCCAACTCGTCCCCCTCAATGGTCAATGTGGCCAGTACCACGGGCATGCCTTCCCTCCATACTTTCAGGAGGTTTAGGTGGTAAATTTGGGCAGACCCCAAATTTCTGTGCGTTCGACGTCATAATCTACCTCCCCCTTGCGTTGTGTGACCACGAAGGGCCCTCGCTACTTCGCCAGTAATTTTGAATTGTCTTAACCGAGCCCCCCTGTCATACAGACGGCGCTGACGTTCCTGGGCCTGGCGCAAGTTCTCCCGTGTTTCCTGCCCTAACACGTGTAGCTTTGCTCTCAGGTCAAGGACGTACTGGACCTCGTTTTTACTGGTGCTGGGACCTTCCTGCCAGTTTTCCTTAATCAGGTCAATCACCACACGATGTCTCCTGCCAAACAGTAGCTCAAAGGGGAAAAAACCCCATGAAGGACTGGGGAATCTCCTGCACCGCGAACAGGGGGTTCAGCCATGTGTCCCAATTTCGGCTGTCATCGTGGACGAACTGCCGGATCATGTTTTTCAACATTCTGTTGAAGCGCTCAACCAGGCCGTCCGTCTGCGGGTGGTAAACGCTGGTCTGAATTGAGCGCACGCCCAGTAACCCATACAGTGTGCGCAGTGTGCGTGACATAATCAAAGTGCCCTGGTTGGTCGGGATTTCCTTCGGAATCCCGACCCGGGAGATGACCTGAAACAGAGCCTGTGCTATATTTTTGGCCATAATACTACGCAGCGGCACTGCTTCTGGGTATCGGATTTTGTAGTCCACTAGGACTAACACAAATTGATAGCCCCGATCACTACGGTCTAATGGCCCGATGAGATCCACAGCGATCCTCTCGAACGGAGTCTCGACTAAGGGGAGGGGCCTCAATGCCGCTCTGGGAATAGCCGGTGGATTCACCAGCTGACACGCGGGACCAACAGCACAGTGCCGCCGCACGTCTGCCCACATACCCGGCCAATAGAAACAGGCCATTATCCGCTCGAGTGTTTTCTCATGTCCTAAGAGACCGGCCATCCGGTTTTAATGAGCCGCCTGGAGGACTAAATCCCGACGGCTTTCAGGGACTAACAACTGGGTAACCTCTTCTCCTGACTGAGCGTCACGGTTCACTCTATATAATGTATCCCTAATCGTATAATACAACCTGTAACCCAAGCAAAACACCGGGCACCTCTGGCCTTTGGGTGATCTGTCCTGGAAGCATAACTCGTGTGTCTCAGGAAATTGTACAAAATATGAATTACAATATTATATATTGCTTTCTAATGTTCTTAATGGGTTTGTTACAATGGCAGAGCCAGACATCAAAACTTTCCTCATGTTCTGCATCTATATTCCCTGTATTCTCTATATTCCAAATTCTATTCTAAAAATGATACTAAGCTGGTCTATTGCCTCTCATCGCTTCACGGTCGCCATTTCCAGACTGGGAATTTTATGGAAACACACACGTTGTCCAGCTGAAGTGCGTATGTTGTACGTGTGTGTATATACGTGTTTATGTGCATGGATGTTCCGTTTGCAGCGACAACTACGCCACCGTGGACGCGGCCCCGGACGGAACGTTCAGCAGAGACCGGGTCTGGAAAGCTGCGTCGTCAGGGAACGCCGCTCTGCTCGGCGGCCTCCTCCAGCACCTGCGAGCCATGGACCAGCGGCTCACCGGCCCAGAGCTCACAGGCAAGTCGCCATTTCACTGAGCGAGCTCACCCTTCTCCCACCACGTGTGGTTTTCATTTGTGGGACGAGCTGAATGAAAACAGCTTAAATTGAACCGCCCCCCACTTTGGAAATGGTCGACAAAGTTTGATTGAAAAAAATATTATGTAGGAGTTGTAACGTTTCAAGAATACACTGCTGTAGTTGACATTTGAAAACCACTACCAAGTGAGGAAAACATTGTAAGATGTAATATTTACAGCATACCACCATATGCACTTGGAGACGACTAACCCTTTGGAAAGATATTTTCAGAACTTTTCATTCTCACATTACGGGACTAATGTTGACGCTCCCATTTCCCTGTCAAACCAAATCTTTCACGTCTGGCTGCAGAGCTGCTGCTTTATTAACAGAAGAGGAACTGACTTTTGGAGGGAATTGGGAGAATAAAAATGAGTAATCCAAAATCCATAATCCTAATCATCCAGCAGGCAGCTCAGAAAGGAGGCATCGCTTTTCCCCATCACGTCCTTTCTTTACAAATGTGATAAGAAATAAAAGTATGTACTATATATAATGTGCGTACGATCATTTACTTTTAGAAACGAACGGAAAAACGGCGCTCCTGAAAGCGTTGCTGAACCTGAAAGACGGAAAGAACGACACGATAGAAGTCTTCCTGGACATCGCAGAGAAAACTGGAGATTTGGAGAATTTGGTGAACGCGGCGTACAAAGACGTGTTCTACAAAGGTAGGCGGAGACACCCAAAGCAGAAATTATTTATCTAAAATGGTCTCCAACCTCAAACAACCATGAGGTTATGGACTTCTGACATCCCAAAGAGGATCTGAAGCGGAAAAAAAAACAACAAAAAAAACGAAAAACCGCATCAGACACATTTTGGGCTCCAGGAAGCTGCGTGCAGATGGGAAAGTGCAACTGAAAAATCGGAGAGGAGAGGAGCCAGTTTGGCAACATCAAGACGACACGACTCATCAGCATCAAACTTGTTGAGACTAAATCACCCGACGCTCCGAAGGGAAACGGGAAACTTGGTGATTTGAGATGTAACTGCACAGAGAACTCAAATATGAAGAGCAGAAATATGTGCACCGATATTAATATTACCATATTAAAAGCCAACCTTGGACTGAATGCTTGTTTTAATATTTGTCAAACTTCTGTTACATTTCAGTCATAAACACTGACAGAAACAACACCTCTTACAACAATATTTAATGTAAATTAAGTTTAAAACAAACTTAAATGTTAAAATGTAAGGACTGTTACTTCATTTAGAGCCATCGCCACATCGAGGCTGTTGACAGGGACACAACACAACAGCAACTTCTTTGCTGTGGCAATAGAATTAGGTGCAAAACAGCCAAAAATTTGACAATTTTTTAAATGTAATGTTAAAAATTAAATAATCTTATAAATGTCAAATTTTAAATATGAGATATTTTACAGCTTCACCAACATGTGAATGCTTGGATGTGTTCCATGTTGTATATAAAATGTTTTCATTTATTAAAAGTTATGTGGTAGACTGCGAGGAAAACATGTTCTAAATAATAAGCAGTTTTAAGTAGTTTAAAGCCATTTTAAGTCGGATTTACCATCATTTTGCAACTTTTCACCTCATTTTACCTTGATTTTGTGGTGTTAAGTTATTGCATAGGTCAGTGATATATGATTTGAGTCCAAACTCCCAACCCGTCTATAATGTAGTTGGGGAGAGAACAGTGAAACTGGGATCAAAACCTTATTGTACACTGCATAATGGGGCTAAATTTAACTCTTGTATACATAATAATGGTGAATTTGAACTTAAACATTTTGCTAGGGACCCACCTGGAACCTCTTGAAGGACCCCTGGGGGCCCTGAACCCCACATTTAGAACCACTGGCAGAGATGAGTCTAAAAGTTAATCAATTATGAAAAATAAATTGCCAAAGTCACGTCCCACAGGCCAGACGCCGCTGCACGTCGCCATCGAGAGACGAAGCTTCGACCAAGTGAAGCTTCTGGTGCAGAAGGGAGCTGACGTCCAGGCCAAAGCCAGTGGGAAGTTCTTCCAGCTGCATTCCAGACAAGGCTTCTACTTCGGTGCGCGCTCCGTCGTATCAAAATCAGCCGATTTGTCCCCCGCGCCCCCATCAAACGCTCTCGGAGACCCTGGCCTCTTGTGTCTCCACCAGGCGAGCTGCCCCTGTCGCTGGCGGCCTGCACCAACCAGCTGGACGTGGTCTGCTTCCTGATGGAGAACCAGCACCGCCAGGCCGACCTGACGGACCGGGACTCGCAGGGAAACACAGTGCTACACGCCTTGGTGGTCATCGCGGACAACACGGAGGAAAACACCGAATTCATCATAAAGATGTACGACGAAATCCTCATCCGCCAGAACCGACTGGCCGAGAAAAGCGAGGTCAAGCTGGAGGAGATCGAAAACAACCAGAGCCTGACGCCCATGAAGCTGGCGGCCAAGATGGGCAAGATTGGGGTGTGTTGACATCCTTAACTAGACCTGTTTGTTTAATATATACTATATATAATATATACACACACACACACACACACACACACACACACACACACACACACACACACACACACACACACACACACACACACACACACACACACACACACACACACACACACACACACACACACACACACACACACACATATATATATATATATATTCATTCTCCAATACTCCACACCCCTTCTGGATATGCAGATAAAAGTCTCAGTTTGAGGTCGTCATCAAAATGTGTCGTTTACTCAAAGAAAGGTTTTTGGTCAGAATTTCAACAAGTTGATTATTTATATGTTGACGTAATGACAATTTGACGAGGGAATCCAGGGTGATGTCACAGACAAACATCAAACCGCTGACCTGGAAAATAAGAGATTTACTGCCCAGGGAAGGAGTGATATCCGCCGTTCCTCTGGAAGACACAGACAAGGGAGTCTACTCTACCTCGGCTCTACCTCCCCTACTCCTCTTCCACTCTACCTCCCCTACTCCTCTTCCACTCTACCTCCCCTACTCGTCTTCCACTCTACCTCCCCTACTCGTCTTCCACTCTACCTCCCCTACTCGTCGTCCACTCTACCTCCCCCTACTCGTCTTCCACTCTACCTCCCCTACTCGTCTTCCACTCTACCTCCCCTACTCGTCGTCCACTCTACCTCCCCCTACTCCTCTTCCACACTTCCTCCCTCTACTCCTCTTCCACTCTGTGGTAATAACGACTGTCTGTGCAGCTGTTCAGACACATAGTGCAGCGCGAGTTCACGGAGGAAGAGACCAGAGTCCTGTCCCGGAAGTTCACCGAGTGGGTCTACGGCCCCGTCCACTCCTCGCTCTACGACGTGACCTGCATCGACACCGAAGGCAAAAACTCTGTGCTGGAGATCATCGTGTTCGGCAGCGAGATTCCGGTTCGGATAAATCTGCGATTTCTAACTTTTAACTGGGCTTCGAGGGGGGGGGCGGGGAGGGGGGTTCCAAGGGGTACCATTCTTATGAATAACTTTCCATAACTTTCTACTTTCCAAAAGTCTACCTGAGTTGAGACTGTCTGACGCAGCTTTAGAAAACGAAACAAAAAAAAGAACAAAACTAAAAAACTAATTACATATGGCTTGAAAGTGCCAAACTAACTGACATATTCAAAAACGCAAGAAAATATCTATATATATTTTTTTCTTATATTTATTTCTTCTTTTCATAGTTTAGGTTTCATCAAACAGGTGTTTAGGTGTCAAAACACCTGTAAATGTGAAGATACACTCGAACCACCTGAGTTGGAAGTCAAACCAGTTTTATTTTCTAATTATGACGCTTTATATTCCCGAACCCCCCCCCCCCCCCCCCCAGAAGATTAGTGAAGCACTATCTTAACTTTTATATAATAATCAAATGTTTCCAAATGGGACATTGACCTTGGCACGTTGTTCCAGAATCGCCAGGAGATGCTGCAGATAGAGCCTCTGCGCAGCCTCCTGACGGAGAAGTGGACGCGATTTGCCTCCAAGATCTTCCTGATGAACTTCGTGGCGTACCTGCTCTACCTGGGCGTCTTCACCACGGTGGCCTTCTACCGGAAGGAGGGCCAGGTGAGTAACACCGAATCCATCCATCCTTCCGTCTCCAGGGAAACCCCCCCAGGGGGCGTCACGCCCAATAGCTGTGTTTCGTACTTTCAGCCGCCGTTTCCCGTGGAGAACAACCCGGTGGACTACCTGCGCTGTGCCGGGGAGCTATTCAGCGTCCTGGGAGCAGTGTACTTCTTCTGCAAAGCGGTGAGAAGACGCAGGACGGGTTCAGTGAGCGCAAGATGAAGAGCCAGCACTGACTTCACATGTTGCCGTGTTTCCCTTCCTCCATACGACCCACAGATAATCGACTTCAAGAGAAAACCTCCACGTGTCAAATCGCTGCACCTGGATGGATTCAATGAAATTCTATTGTGAGTAACCAAAATAATAATGAATATAGCTGCAGGCAGCAATACACGCGGTCCAGTTTAGTCGTTGGAGGTGCACTTACGTCACTGAATGTTCCTCTTCTGTCAATCAGCGACGAGACGTCTGGAACGTCCCGGTTCTAATGAGACCTCCACCGTGTCTGGGCGTACAGCCGTTGTCGCGTTCCACATACTTTTAGCCCGAAAAATCAGAGCAAAAACAATAGCACGATGTAGGAGACGAGCGCCATGTAAAGCACCTCCACGTAGAGCACCTCCACATAGAGCACCTCCACATAGAGCATCTCCACGTAGAGCATCTCCACGTAGAGCAGCTCCACGTAGAGCAGCTCCACGTAGAGCAGCTCCACGTAGAGCACCTCCACGTAGAGCACCTCCATGTAGAGCACCTCCATGTAGAGCACCTCCACGTACTGCACGTGGTCCATGCAGTACATGATAATGGGCAGATAGTGCTTCATCTCCCCGTGTCCCCTGTAGTTTCCTGCAGGCCATCTTGCTCCTGTTGTGTGTCGCTCTGTATGCGTTCGGGAGGCGGGAGTATGTAGGGCCCCTGGTTCTGTCTCTGGCTCTGGCCTGGATCAACATCCTCTACTACTCCAGAGGCTCCAGCCACATGGGCATGTACAACGTCACGATGCAGAGAGTAAGGATTCACTTTTTATTTAACATAACGCTCCAAAGATGGAGCCATCTGTTTTAAAGTTGACATCGTGTCTTTCTGGCAGATGATCATGGGCGACATCCTCCGCTTTCTCTGCGTCTATGCCGTCTTCCTTTTTGGATTTTCTGCCGGTAAGTTGACTCTTTTTTCTTTTTTGTACTCTTAAACCCCTCATTTCCAACCAAAGTCGTTTAGGAAAACAGAGAGTACTGTGAAAAGTAGTTGATGGGGAAAAATACAGAATTTGTTTACGTGACAATGTTCAAACCGTGCATGAAACAATCCAGCATTCTAGCAGCTTGGCTGTGGGACTTCACAGTATTATCTTTTGACGCCAATATGAGTCATATCTCGAAATAATATATTTCCCTTCCCTGTGCAATTACTGGCCATTGTCACATGACATGTTTCACCGCCTCTGGCTCCCTACACTCCACCAGAACAACCCACAACCCTAATCTCATTCCCGTCATCTTCACCACATCCTGCTTGTCCACAACTGCTCCGTCTCTCACAATGCATTGTGGGATACACTTGACCTGGCAGTGTTTTCATGCTACGACATCCCACAAGATGAAGTATGTAAAACTGGGTATTTTTCATATACCACGGTTTGGGGCATGGTAAACACTGATTTGCCATTATGGACCCAGCGAAGGCCCTTTGTCCTGTCCGTCCTGGAGCTGATTGGTACATTGAATTGGAGATTCGGGAACCACAGAGGTAGAGAGGGAAGAGTAGAGGTGGAGGCCACAGGTTGTCCAGGGAACAACACGGCATCCGACAGGGACCAGTGCCAGGCAACCAACCGGGCAGCTCGTTAGACTGCTGGACCTGCACTGAAGGACGCAACGTTCCCAAAAGACCCAGGTCAAACGTCCGGCGTATTCTGAAACGCACGTTCTCATGGCCGTTTGTTCCTCTCGGCAGCCATCGTCGCGCTCATCGAGGAGTCCCCCCCCGAGCAGGACGGCACCCCGGCGGCCCCCCGGCGGGTCGGCTTGCGAGCGTTTGAGTGCCGCAAGCCGACCTACAACAACCTCCGCTTCACGGCGCTGGAGCTGTTCAAGTTCACCATCGGGATGGGAGACCTGGAGTTCACCGACCAGGTGCAGTACATGGAGATGTTCTACATCCTGCTCATCTCCTACATCGTGCTCACCTACATCATGCTGCTCAACATGCTGATCGCGCTGATGGGAGACACGGTGGAGAGGATCTCCAGGGAGAGCGAGAACATCTGGAAGCTTCAGGTCAGGCTGTGTGCTTTGAGAAACTTTGTGTGAATGACCGAATCCAGTTGCATCCAAATCTAATGATTGAGGTCAGCTGTAGAGGACGCACCGTTGGTGGAAACGTAAACAAAGTACAAGTTGTTCTTCACTGCGCTGGAGTACATTTCTCAAGCATCTACTTATTTAAGTATGTATTCGGTTTCGGAGACTTGACTTTTGCGCCGCTACTTTCACGCCACTATTTCGATTTTCAATTTCAAAATTCCAGAGACCGGATCTAACAAAACCGACCAGCAAAAATTCATCACCTCCTTATACATTATGATGATTCATATTCATTAGGTCGCACATGACTCGCTATGACGCCATCTACACTATTTTATTGTAAATTATAATCAGGATCTCTATGAGTATCATCTGCAGAATAAAAGCTACAGCAGCCCTTTATGAAGTGTTATAGACTCTGGGCATGACAGGTGCTTTTACGTTTAATACCTTGAAGCACATTTAAGAGCAAGCGCTATGTTCTTTTACTTGAGTAGAAATGTCAAAGTGGCACTTTCACTTTCACGAGACTACTCACCCCCTGCTGAGCTCGGCTCGGGTCGGCCCAGGTCGCCGCTTAACATATTCGGGTTGGCAGCCGATCCCAGGGCAGTGCCATGTACACACTGTGCGTTTACATTGTTTTCTTGTGTTTTCTTGCGATCACCGCTGCAGTGTCCAGCACAGCGGATCCAAATCCCCTTCTCACTATACAACATACGCTCAGAAATAATAAAATGAAGGTTGAAAGGTAGAAATAGGTAGAAAAAAGGCTCTGGATTGAACATATTTATACCAGAAATTGAATATACCCGGTAACAGTAATATAACAGTAATATTTACAGTCATTTATCCCATTTTTTTAAATGAAATATTACAGCAGTGTTAATTTCAAACAATTTAAAGTCTGAGGCCTTTCGTGGCCATAGAAATGCAAATGTCAAACCAATGATTTTGAGAAAAAGTGAGTGCAGCAACCAGACAAAAACATTCTATGGAGGTGGAGAACTTTTCCAGATGGCTCAATGGGCTTGTTTTTTATTTTGCTATCATCTGTTATTTGTCAAAAAATGTAGAGCACTGACTCCAGAATTGTCTAATTACACCAGGGAGTGAGAGGGAAAAAACTGAAATGAAATGGCTCATAAAAGCGAAGCTGCACAAAAAAAACAACAACAAGAGAAATGCAAATAATTACATTTTACAAATTTAGTACCAGTGTGTTGAATTCAGTGGCATCTCGCAGAACAGACACGGCGGAAATATTTTCAAGTGTTTTCGTTACCTTAGAACGAGCCGTTTATATCTACACAGGGAGCGGGGACCCCTTCAACGGAGGCCGCCATGTTGCGCCGTCATGTTCCTACGGTAGCCCAGAACGGACAAAGCCAACACCGGCTCTCCTTCCCCCCCGCCCCTCTCCCTAAAACCTCCTCGGTCCGCCCGCTCTTCAGACTAAGCGCCTCGATTCAGAGCCTTCTAGCGCTGCTTCGCCAGCGCGGCTTGTAGCCAGCGCGGCTCGTCCCAGGCGGCGGGGGAGGGAGTGTGGGTACTCAGTGTGTTGCAATCTGCAAACTCAGCACGCCGCTCCTCCCTGTCGTCGCCCACAGAGGGCGCTCACCATCCTGGACCTGGAGCGCGCTCTGCCCCGGACGCTACGCGACAAGCTGCGCTGCGGTGTGATGGAGACGGCGTGTTTCAGCGGCGGGCAGGGCTGCCGAAGATTCCTCAGGTGAGGCCCACGTCGTCAGGAGGCAATGAGCCGGTCACAGGTTATTGTTTTTTTCCAGGAAAAATGAAGAGACCACTGCAAAAAATTCAGTTTCTCTGGTTTTACTTGACATAGGTATGTGTTTGAGTGAAATGAAGATTTTTGTTTTATTCTTTAAACTCCTGACAACATTTCTTCCAAATTCCAAATAAAGATATTGTCATTTAGAGCATTTATTTGCAGTAAACTAGTAAAACTAGTAAAAATAACAAAAGAGAAGCCGTGTTTCCAGACCTCGAATAGTGCACAGAAAGGAAGTTGATATTCATTTTCAAACAACACAATACTAATGTTTTAACAAAGAAATAGTTCAGAAATTAAGATTTGGTAGAATAACCCTTCCAACCCCACAGCTTCCATGTGTCTTGGCTCGCCCTCCACCAGTCTTTCACATCGCCGTCGGGCGGCTTTATGCCACTCCCGGCCCAGAAATTCAAGCAGCTCGGCTTTGTTGGACGGCTTGTGACCATCCATCTTCCTCGAGATCACATTCCAGAGCTTTTCAACGGGGTTCGGGTCTGGAAGTTGGGCTGGCCGTGACAGGGTCTTGATCTGGCGGTCCTCCACCCGCACCTCGATTGACCTGGCCGTGTGGCGCGGCGCAGTGTCCTGCTGGGAAAAACCAACAGCCCTCAGGGTTGGGGAACACTGTCGCAGCGGAAGGAAGCGGGCGTCGCTCCAGGACAGCCTGGGACATGGCTTGATTCATGCGTTCGCGCAAAGACGAATCTGCCTCGTTCCAGCCTCGCTGAACCACTCCCAGATCATCGCCGATCCTCCACCAAATTGAGAGACGCTTTGGCTTGTAGGCCTCTCCGGGTCTCCGTCTAACCATGAGAGGACCAGGTGTTGGGCAAAGCCGAAAACTGGATTGATCGGAGACGATGAGCTTACGCCAGTCGCCTGCACAACTTCAGCCCCGCCCCCTAGGAGCCTGTTTCAAACCTCCCTCGCCGCTCACTTCAGCCCAGCTGCCGTTTGCCATTGTTTTCATAGGTTACTTGATGTCGTCCTACGGGTGTTGAGCGACATGCGAGTGAGTTGGCGGCCAGCGGTCAGCGGGGACTTGTTTTTTTTCGCCCTCCGCCGTTCTGTAGCATTGTTGTCCCCAACGTCCGCCGCTTGACCTTGTCCGTATGAAGCGCCGTCTTTGAAATGTTATGGGCGGAAGCAACCCGACGCTCACTGTATCCCTCTGGCAGTAAAGCCAGAATTTAACCCTTATTTTCCTCACTCAAAACTTTTATTTTCAACTCTTTTGACACGGTCAATAGTTGTTTTTTTTGATTACAATTACTTTTGAGGTACTGCTTTCGACGTCCAGCTGGTCCTATTGCCGAAGGATAGTGGTGACCACAGCAGTGGTTTTTATACTTTTCCTTCTTAGAGAAGATGGGGTTGAGGTGATCACCTAACCAGTACCTCGCTAAGTAGGCTGAGGTGTGCCTGTGTTGGAATTCAACAGACACTGGAATGGAATGGCTGCCGTACGCGTAGAGAGGCCGATTATAGAAAAAATTGTAGTGGCCTCTTCATTTTTTTTCCCCAGAGCTGTACATATACACGTAGGGGAGACGCGGGCATCTGGTCACCTGGGGAAGTTCTCACGTCGTTAATATTTTCACCACCGGGGGCCGGGGGAACCTGAAAGTGGAATACTAGTTTTGTGCGTCTACTTGGTCCTGATGTCATGTTCGGTCGGGGGAAAAGCAAACGTACCGTTGACTCAGGCGAGCGGCAAGGTGTCGATTTCTACACGACAAACAAAAACAACAACAACAAAAACAACAACAACAACAACAAACCCAGGTAGGTCAAGGAAAGAAGAGGTCGTCCGTAACAGAATAAGGCTACAAGTCGTTCTAACTGAAACAGCACACCCAGTTTTAATAGGGAAGCACCGTCAGCGCCGGAGACTATTGCACCGAGTATGATCAGTAAAGACGGATCACGGAGTGAGGAAGACCGGAGTTCAAGACGTCAGCGCTGAAGCTCCAACGAACCTGCCGAGCGGGTCGAGCAGTAGACTTCCCCTTGGGCTCGTTAGGCTGACAGGATTAGTCGGCGGGGCCTAAGCTCTCGTCCACACTCCGACGCAGAAGGCGGCGGTAATGCGACTGATGCGCTGGTTGCGGACCGCTGTTAAAAACCAGGAAGAAGAAGAGGCAGCAGCAGAAGAGGAGGAAGAAGGAGACTGAGGCCACCACTGGAGAAATAATGACCCATGGAGCTGATGGAGATGGTTGCTGGCGGACGGGGGGGGGTTGAAAATGAAAGGTCCTGTTCTGTGACGGCCAAAACAAAAACAAACAAACAAAAAAACACCTTCTGTGCCCTACTGATTATATCCGAGTCGGAGGAGACTGGAACATGACACCAGACGAGCGGGGAGATTAGGGCAGTCGCAGCGTAATTACAACTTTTTGCAAGGAACGTAACAGGGGAAAAAAGAGAATATGGAAGTAATGCACCCTGGGAAATAAGCCGACCCTGTAGTAAATCTGAACTCAACTATCAGGAAAATAAATAGGTTGTTGGAGTTACAAGTCAAGTGAGATGGTCTTCATCTTGAAAGAGCTCAGGGTGTCTTTATCAGATCACGAGCTGAATGGATTGAAGAGGGGTGAGAAGAACTCTTATTTTAGCCGTTTAGAAAAAAGTAGACAGCAGAGGAAATCCACCATGATTAATAAATGGGGTAATGATAAATGGGGTAGAAAGCAACGATTTTGGGAGTATAGAAAATGTTTTTTTCTCATTCTAGTCTAACTTGTATTCCCCAATTTACCCTGTGATAGATGCTGATATCTTCTTTGATAAAATCAAAAATGTTCCCGTGTATTGAGGACTCATTTCAGGTTTCTATGCGAGGCAGATGTTAAAATTGAGGAGTTGGATTCGGTTGTCTTGAAGACGGCTTCAAACGCGCCTCCAGGGGCGGGGGGGCTCACGGACAATGTTTTTTTTATCAGTTCTTTGGGGAAGATGTAAGAACTCAGTTGTCCAAAGCTTTGGGGGAGTGGGTAGGTAAGAAGGAACCAATGTAAACCGTGGAACAGGGTTCAATCAGCCCAAATCCCACATCTGGGAGAGATAAAAGAACAATATTGAAGACCAATCACGTTGCTCAATACCGATTATAAAGTACTTTTTGCGGGGCCATGGCTGCTCGGCTGATGGGAGGTATTTCGAACGTAATCCGTGAGACACAATCAGGATTTTTGAAAGGATGTCAATTCATAATAACATACGACTCGTATTAGATTTACTTGATTATTGCCACGGGATTCAAGAAAGTGTTTTTATTTATTTATTTTATTTTATTTTTATTTTATTTCTATAAAAGCATTTGATTCTGTTGAGCGTCCCCTCATAGTTCACAGTTCGCAGTCCTGGAGCTCACGGAGGTCGTTCAAGATTTGAGACGGGGAGGTGGGAATTGGAGCGTCAGGGGCGCGGCAGCGCACCGTTATTGTTTATGGTGGTCCAATCCAAAACAATGGCATTGGGGGGTTAAAATGCGAAGGGGGAACGGAGACAAGGCGGCTGCGGAGAGACAGCGCCGTCTTTGGGAGAGTTCGATGACCCAAAACGGATAGTCGGCCCGGACTCATTC
This sequence comes from Zeus faber, assembly GCF_960531495.2. Taxonomy (NCBI): domain Eukaryota; kingdom Metazoa; phylum Chordata; class Actinopteri; order Zeiformes; family Zeidae; genus Zeus; species Zeus faber. The sequence continues at coordinate 6,504,648 of NC_137197.1, forward strand.
CCCCGGCTGACCTTCTCCTTACCCATATCGGCGAGAATGATTCAATCAATAAATATTGTCAATTTCAAATTCATATGGAGGAGCAAACGTCATTACATAAGGGAGGATGACACGGTCAAAAAACCATGAAGACAGGGGGAATGCGATGGAATTTGAAATCGTGACAGTGCTTCGAAGTTGAAACGGCCAAAATCCTTCATTAAGAATAGACGCTCTTTAGGATTTTTTTTTTTTTTTTTTTTTTTTTTTAAGTTGGTGGAATTGATGTGTTAGTACTTCGCTGTGGTTGTGGCTCTAGCTCTTCACCGGCTTAAAAGTCCTTCCCTGTCGGGAGTTAATGTAGGAGCATCACTTCAAACCGAATAGCTGCTGCGTGTGGGGCAACAGACCCTCATCGCAGAGCAGGAAATGTGTGTAGAGAGAGGGACGGGGGTCCAAAGGGGGTCCGGGTCGTGGCCTGTTTTGCGGATGATAAGGGGACGTTCGCGACAGAATGAGGAGCCGTGTGGGAAAGTGCAGCTTCGGTGCTCTGGGAGGAGCTGCGATAGAACGATAAAGGCCGTAACGATTTCTCTGAGCCCAGTGGCTAAAGAAGACGTCCGGTTCTCCGAGGTCCCTCCTGGGCCGAGACGGCTTCGCATTCCAAGGAATTGACTTATGTGGCAATTACGAATAAAAATAACATGATATTCATATTATGATAACAATGAATGTACCAACAGGGTTATCATAAACCTTCTTTTCAAGGAACGTTGCCCTGACCCGGTAACAGGAAGATCCGTTCTCAGGGAACTTGAAGCTGAGGACGTTAAGAAAATCCATATAAGATATGTTTCATTTTGACTTCGTCCTCTGGTCAAAGGGGGCAACTTTGACATTTCAACAGAGATTTACCCCACGAACAAATTCTTGAGATTAAAACTTAATTTTGACGTAGCCGTGGAAAGTTTGGAACGAGTTTTCTTCCAGTGCGCGTCAGCCCTTCTGGGGCGAAATGCGGAGCGGTGAGCACAGTCTCTAGTTTGGTGTTTTTTGTTGAAAACAGGAATTTGGACTTTATCCTCGACTCTCTTCTGTTATCGGGGAGGTTTTTCAATCCATAATTGTGGAAACTTCCAGACGGAAACCCAGTTTGAACCATTGGAAGAATGAGCTAAAACTATCGAGTAAGTCACTGAAATTTGTTTTCTTTGCTGAAAATGCTTAAGTTAACTTGAGGTAGCCCAGTTTTTATTTTATTTTTTATTTTTTTACCTTATTTCTATTATTATTATTATTATTTATTTTTATCTTGAATGTGGTTTGGTCAGAAGATTTTTGTTGAATAATACGGGGAAATGTGCCTTGTTAGTATTTTGCACGATCAATTTAAAAAATATATATAGAAAACTGAGGTGAGCATATAACATTAACATTAAATATGTCGAGCATTAACTCGACATACTTTGTAATAATCTTGTTCTAGTTAAAAATCTTCACTATTATACATTTGTATTAGTAAACATGAGAAAACATGGCGGCGTGACCACCGAGCTGCTGATGGGACGACGTGTCACATGCGCACAATCGCTATTTAAACGACTTTTACTCTGCACTGGAATAAGAAATGAAAATGAAATGAATACCAAGTACATCCCCGAGGCTTTGTCCGCTCGTTTGCTTTGCGGCTTTTGAACAATGCGACGCCTCGATCCCAAGATATCAAGAAGAGTGTGAAAAGTGTGACGACACGCCGGGGTCTCCTCTGCCTCCCTTTTGCCCCCAGGGTGGAGGAGATGAACTGGAAGAAGTGGCGCTCGGATTTGGGGATACTGCAGGAGGAAGACCCCGGGGGCAGCCCCTCCAAGGCGCCCACGCAGGAGACGTCCCGGCTTCAAGGTACGGCCCCGGGACGAGGAAAGCGTGACTGGTGCTTAAAAACAAAAAAATAAATAAACAAAAGATTTAAAAAACCGACCCCCATGACCCCATGACCCCATGTCCCCATGTCCCCCCAATCCATCTTCCTCCAGGGGGCCCGTGGAGGCTGAGCCCGCTCCTGGAGAGGATCCGCGCCCGGCGGCCGCAGCTGAATGACACCAGCGTTCTCTGACCCCGCTCACTCTCTCTCTCTCTCTCTCTCTCTCTGTCTCTCTCTGTCTCTCTCTGTCTCTCTCTCTCTCTCTCTCTCTCTCTCTCTCTCTCTCTCTCTCATCTCTCTCTCTCTCTCTCTCTCTCTCTCTCCGCCGCCCGTCCTCCCTCCCGCTCCCCCCGGGACCCGGGGAGAAGGGGTCTTCGTTCCCCCCTTTTCCTTTGGGCAGCGGCTGTGGAGCTATTTATTTTTATTTTTTTTTGGAAGGGGGAACGCCGATCGTCGAGACACGCGTCGATGCTCGCCGTGAAGCTGGCGGAATGAAGTCGCTCCGATTCTTCTATTTATTTATCATGCACGCCGTCTTTTCCAGCCAGAGAATGATCAAACCCCACCTCTTAGCGCTTTTCCGGAATCTGTGTTTGTGTTCTCCTCTTCTCTTCCGCGGCCTCGGCACTTGCCATTTGTTCTGAGTTTTCAGGGCGTGCGGCGGTGACGGCGAGGTCTCACTGCACGACACTCTACCTCTGTGAGGGAAACCGTGAGAGAATCTATGGTTTTGATCAATATCCTGACGATAATCAACGCGATCGAACACGTTGTTTTATAGATCTAATTTTCGACATTAGGACAGAAACTGTCGGCCTGGTTTTCTTTCATAAACACGTTGCTTTCATTGATTATGTTTCAACATGGAAAAAAACCCCCAAAAAACTCAAGACTTCTGACCGTGTTAAATTAAGTCTCTTGTGGTCCTAAATCTCGAAGGTCCTTAAACGCACCGGCTTCTAAAAATGTACCTTTTAATGTCAACGGTTGTCAGGTTTTTGTTGAATCGTTAGATCTATCTTGAATAGGTTGGTATGGTCTTTGAACTTTCAATGTTCCATTTATTAATTTACTTAGAAATTAAATGAAGTGAGAGTTCAATACTTTTGGAGGTGTACAACATCAAACTGCATCTTTTTATTGTGAGGCGGAACCTTTTGGAAAAGTGATTTTTTTTATCCATGGAATCTGTGTTTTCATTTAATTTGGCCCTATTTAGATAGGACAGTAAAATAAAAATAATAAAGGTGTTCAACGTAGTGGGTGTGACTATTATTTGGTATCGAGTATTAAGACTAAAAATACATTTTCAGCCACAAAGGCTCCTGATGTTATTTTGGTATAATGTTTATTTTCATTCCATTCTTGTACCTTTCTTTAGGCACAATATTTATACCTTGAGGAAAGTGGTAAAACAGTGCTCGCTGTTTTGTTTTGTCAGCTGGGAACGATCAGTTCGTGCATTTCTATCTTCCCGAACCAAAAGGCCTCAAACCGTGTGCTCTATAATGCATTGATATTTGGAATCCCAAGATGACATTTAGCCTTATGTTACCTGCGCTGATCAATGAAAACTGAAAGACTCCTGTTCCCTCCAGTGGTCATCATTCACATTGTGATAAAGAAAAAAAAAAAAGGTTATTCAGATTATGTAACATATACTTTTTTTTATAAACCTCCAACCTGACAAAAGAAGACATGGGACAACCCGGCTTTGCATTTGCAAATTTTATTTTGGCTAGGGGATGTTTGTGCAAGACATTTTGTTCCTGAAGGATAGGAAAAAACTTGAATATCACATTTCTACAAAGTTGATAAAGAGAGCTCCCTTCCACCGCGTCGAAGACATGTCGGATCAAACATTCTGTGGAGTATAGTGGATCTAGAGAGCTGTCGTGTGCACTCACCCCAGTCAATATTGCCATCTGAGTCATCAAGGAGAAACGGGTGTGATCTTCCTCTGCGTTGTACGTAGTGCATTATATGGATCAACAATCCATACAGCGCATATCATCTAAAGAAAATATTTCAAGTCAAAATTTGATTCAACTGAAATGCCATGTTTTTTGTGTGAGACACTTGAAATAAAAACAGTGCAAGCTTCAGATACAGTTTTGGGGAGATCCAAACGGGGTCTGTTGAGGAGACAAAACAACTCTCTAGATCTCCTTTTTTTTTTTTTTTTTTTTTTTTAATTCTAGTCGCATCTTCACAAGTTTATTTTTCAAAGTTTTCACCAAAGACCGTCCAGCTTCTCCCCGCTCAGAGCCGCCCGTCACCTCCTGAGAAGAACTCTGAGGCGTTTGGGCCGGTGGGGGGCGGGGCGGGGTGGGGGTTTCAGGAGGGACACTTGGGTCACTTTGGTCAGTGAGTCAGCAGCAAACAGTCCTACACAACACACGTCCCGACAGTGTCTAGAAGTTGTGGCACGCTTGAGGACCTGGGTCCATGACACAGTATCAGTAGTTAGAATAAGTAGCTTGGTCCCCCGACAGTTATTAATCTCCGTGCACCTTTTTGGGAGCGCGCACGCCTGTGTGCAAGTACCTAAGCTCGACGCTCTCGCTGCAGATTAACAATCACACGCGCAGGCACCCTTCCACATGTTGCCCCCCCCCCCATGCTCAGCCCTGTGGAGGCACTTCATATGAAACTGTAGAACCTGACTTAATTGGGCTAAAACACGGCAGTTAAAAAAAAAAAAAAAAAAAAGGGACAGAAAAGGTCGTTCAAGGTCAATGTTTCGGCCTCTTCGCCGCAGCGACTTTGGGTCAATGACGACAAGGGTCCTCGCACCGGTGTGGAAGCCAGGACACCTGCAAGGGCCTGAAAAGGAGGTTGTTTTTTTTTTTTGTTGTATTTATTTATTTTTCTGTTGTAAATCTACAGGCCACAGTGACGGGAATCTGAGAAGGAAACCTTCCATGCTGACATTTCACCAGCTGATTTGAATTTGAAGATAACAAAAACAAACCACAAAAAAAACAACCTTCGTACGATGGCTTTTACTCCACCAAAGTAGCTGATAAGAGCAGGTCGATTTAACAGCTGCAGCCAAGATTCACCAGGATTCGGCCGACGGGAAATCCCCCCCCCCCCCCCCCCCCCCGGCGCCGACCCAACAGTAGAAGCAGAAATAATTCTATTGTAAGAGCTCACACAGCGTTAGTATTCTCACGGACACACGGACACGTCAGACTAGTGTGTTAGGATTAAATTCAACAGCAGCTTCGAGGGGCAGGCACATCAGAGACGAGAGCCAGGAAACGGAACCACCGACGAGCATGAGGAACCAAAAGACAAAAAGGATTCATATTATGTGTTTTTTTTCTTCTCCTTTTCACCTGGCTAGAGCACACCAGCCCCCCCCCAAAAAAAAACAAAACGTGAGGAAGGTCACGGCAGAGGTCGTCAGATTAAAGCGCGTACACGTCTCGGTTTGAGCCGCTGTTTGGGGCGGCTGTGCGTTGCTTGTGGCGTCTGGGAAATGGAAAACAAACTATGGCTTCAGGTGCAGTGGTCCAAAACAACAAGTCAACTCTGGGAGAAGGGTGTTAATCAAGTATGACAACTGAGGAAACAACAGTCCGGGAGATCTTTAAATGACTGCTACAGCCCAAATCTACAAACGTCGCTAAATACTATTAATATTTTAAACACCCCGACAGATAGAGGTTGCATTTATCCACAGCACTTTAATATACTTTCTCTTATAACAGACTATAGTCAGAAAAAGTTCTGTCCAAATTAGCCGATTCCCATTCCTGATGCAGGCTATATTATCCAAGTCTTTTCTTTTTTTCCTTTTAAATCATATCGTTTTTAACTGAAAGGGTATTTCCTTATGTTCTGGCATGAAAATTAAACAGCAGCGTCTAATCAATAAATGCTGAAACAAAATCTAAGACTACTTTCTATTAAAAAGAAATGCTGTGGAAAAAAAGTCATTTTAGGTGAGGGCTCAACTGTGGACAACTATTATTCAATATAACAAACTTTTAAAGGCTCTAGGAGAAAGAACGACAATGTGTACTCAAGACTCCATTGGACCTACATGGAAATTAAATACAAAGGGAAGAAAGTGGAGCCAAAGTAGGTGCCAGAGTCACCGAGCACAATATAACCTGCATTAAACATTTACGGTTTCTTTATAGGTAGTAGAAACAACAAAAAGTAAGGCTAGTGTTTACCTGGTCAAGAGCTAGCCACACACACACACACACACACACACACACACACACACACACACACACACACACACACACACACACACACACACACACACACACACACACACACACACACACACAGTAAATTGGTGCTAAAAAGTGTCTGGAAGGGAAGTTCTGCGTTCCCTCTGCCTGTATTTTTTTGACTTGCAAGTGAACAATTTGGTCATTACATCCACGACGTGAACAAAAGCTATTTCTGCAATAGCAAAGCCTTTCCATTTCACAGGACCAAAATAAAAATAAAAGGAGTTCTAGTGGAGATGTGTGATTCCTTTTAGCCCAAGTTGAGCATTACCATACTTCTGTCGGTAATGACTGTCAAACGGTTAAAGGTTGGCTCTAAAATAAAAAAAATAAATAAAAATAGAGTGAAACCCAAATGAGTAAAATAACAAAAAAGTGAAGAAATAAAAACCTTCAAAAACACCTCTACATATAAAAGTATTACCACACACAGGACAGGGCACTCGGACCTGCCAATGGTAAGAAAGAAATATTTGAGGGACCGTCTCAGGAGGAAGAGTTTTCCTTTTTTTCCTTTACATTTGACCATATTTCTGTCACCCTTCACTAAAAAAAAATAAAAATAAAAATAAAAGTAAAAGTACAGACAGAATCTTGAAATCCTCATGCAACCGACGAGGCTTTAACCAGTGTGAGATTCCACGGCATAAATATAATGAATCAACAGTCTTACTAAATGCATAAAAACAAGTCACCATCTTGCTGAAGTTGATAACAATCTTGAAAAGAGGATAAATAACTGTAAACCCTACATCTCGCCTCCAGACAGTTCCGTCTAAAAACACTGCTGTTCCATGTCATCCTATAGGCATTAGCACTGCAACAATATCCTCACCTGCGATTATAGTTATTTAAATAAGATAAATACAGAAAGCAGCACATCCATGTTATCAGTATAAACAGGAATCCTTTTTTCTTTTCTTTTTTTTTTTTTTTTTTTTTAAAAACAGTGGAACAACAATCTCAAAATCCCTTCATATTGAAACAAAGGTGAAACATAACTTAAGACCTGAGACCTGAAACGTCAAAACCTGTAGGTTCTGGAAATGAAGCTCTGCCGCAGCACGGTGGAGAGTTAAAATGAACGCTTGCAAGGTGGTGCGGGACAAACACGGGGGGGGGGGGGGCCAAAACGGAGCTGCGAGGAACTGCAAACTCAAAAACACTTCAAGTATGGCTCACATGCAGGTCTAATGGTAGCCTGCGTGATGAGCGTGGACCCCTCTCCCGTTGCTCGGCTCTTGGACTTGGCCCATGGGAGGCCTGTGCATCTTCTCCATCAGGTCCAGGCCCGGCTCGTGGAAACCCGGCATCTGGAGGTCCCCGCCGAGGAACTCCATGTTCTGCATGAGCTTGGGTTGGCCAGCGGGGGCCCCTTTCCCAGGCCTGTACTTCACTCCCGGGATGCAGTCTGCGGAGGCCCCGGCCTGCCCTCCCTGGAAGGGTGCGGGGAGTTCCTGAGGGCCGGAGCCGTTGTGACCGGACGTGGTCGGGATGCCAGCCCAGGGCGGCTGCATGTAGTGGCCGTTTGTGTATGGCATGGAGGCTGTTGGGCCGTTGGCGGACGATGAAGACTGTGTTTTTTCCGGTGGGTGTTTAAGAGGGAAGGACACGGTAGCACTGGGAAGCTTCTGGGGGTAGCTGAGATTTCGGGAGGGGAAGCCAGGCCCAGAGGGGGGCTCCCTCCTCGGAGTTTTGCAAGGATGGGCTCCCTCGTGGGGCTGCTGCATGTGGGCCAGTTGGTGCTGCGCCCAAGAACGCTGCTGTTGCTGCAGCTGCTGCAACTGTTGTTGTTGTTGTTGTTGCTGCTGCTGCTGTTGAAACTGCTGTTGATGATGTTGCTTCTGTTGCTGTAACTGGTGCTGAAGCTGCTGCAGTTGTAGCTTTTCTTTGTCTGTGTGGAAGGCCGGCATACTGTTCAAAGCAGCCATGTTGGGCTGTGGGTGGTGGGCGGCAGCGGGGGGAGCCTGAGCCGGCAGTTTGTCTGGTGGCCCCACCATGAGGCAGGCAGACATGGTGCCCGGAACCAGGCTGTGAGTGGACACCCGGGAGCTGGCGTTGATGAGCAGGTTGCGGCTGATGGGGCTTGGGTTGGCGATTTGGCCCTCGCAAACGGAGGTCGCACCCAAGCCGGCCCGTGCTTGGCAGAATTGGTTGATCTGGTGCACAATGCTACTTAGGTCACATGGCCGGTTCTGGTGCAGGCTGGCCGCCATGGACAGCGGAATAGTTGAGGTAGATACGGTGATGTTTGGTGGGGCATCTGCGTCCGGCGGCTTCCGGGGTCCATAGGCAATAGGCAGAGGCTGCTGCTGGAGGCCATTAGGGGCCACAGAAGGCCCCGCAGCCGCAGCCTGGTGTAGGGATTGTGACCCGGATAAGCCATGGGGATGCTGGAGGCTGGGAAGCTGGGATCCATCAGACATGTGCCGCAGATCCTGAGACACTCCTGGCTGTTGCAGTAAAGCTTGGTGATGATGAGCTGTCTGACGCTGCAGTGTCTGCAGATGCTGTGATGGCCCGGCTGACGGACAAGGCTGGCTCTGCTGCTGCTGCTGCTGCAAAGTGTGGGCGTGCGGCAGGCTCTGCTGCCTCTGCATGCCTTGTGGATGAGCCATGCTTTGCTGCTGCTGCTGCTGCTGCTGCTGCTGCTGCTGCTGCTGCTGCTGCTGCTGCTGCTGCTGCTGCTGCTGCTGCTGCTGCTGCTGCTGCTGCGATGTCTGCAACTGAGACATGCTATGTTGTTGCTGAAGAGCTTGCGAACGAGCCATGTTCCTTTGCTGTAGTCCGTGCAGATGAGGCATAGTTTGGGTCTGCTGTAAAGTAATTGGGCGAGCCATGTTCTGTTGCTGCTGCAGTGCCTGTGGGTGAACCATGGCTTGCTTCTGGGCGGCCAGGGCCTGGGCCTGAGGCTGAGACGTCCCCGGCATGTTTGAAGTAGGCCGAGAAAGGTTTAAAGTGCTTTGAGTGGCGTACGGTCCATTATGAGGGTTCATGGTGGCTTTATGGAGCAGCCGCGCTCGACTGCCGTCCGATTCTTTGATGATGCCTTTGGCGGGAACACGGAGGACGGCCAGGAGGCCCGCTCTGCCGCTGACCTGAGACGGGTAAGGGCTGAGGCGCTGGCTGGACGATGATGTGTCAAGGCCGTTTACTGTTCGGCGAATGTGCTTCCTCTGAGGTACTTTGACACTGTTGGGGAAGATTTGGATTGTCAAAGGGTTGTTAGCGACTTTCTTAGCATAGGCATCCAATTCTGCTGGAGTTGGGTAGTTGGCAGATCTCATCTTCTGTGTGGTTTCCCCTGGAAAAAAAAATAATAATAATAAAATAAAAATAAAAAATAAATAAATATATATATATATATATATAAAATAAAAACAAAGATAATGAGGAATACAGAGCCAGCGGAAACAGACCAATGAATAGTAATAATTTAAATGGAATGTACCACGAGGAAAACGGCGGAAGGAGGTACTTACATTTCTGAAGCCCAGTGTTCATCTGCGTACGGGAGAGAAGTCTGATGGTAGGGTCACCAGATGCCGGCAGACAGGCCAGCATGTCACCATTCCACTAATACAGCATGAGATACTTTCACCTCACCACACTGGAGGAGAAACAGCGCAGGCATGAGTCAGCCGTTTATTAACCCTGATGTTGGTGTGAAAAGACTTGGCTATTGTCTCTTTAAATCTGGAGCCCCATGTGACCTTTTGCAAATGGCATCTTGTAATGAGCTGACATCGTGATTATGTAAAAGCCGGTTGCGTACGCTTTTGCAGATCAAAGAGCTAAGACTGCGGCCTAGAGAGATAGAGTTGTTTTTCTACACCAACACGGCATGCAGAGACAGTGTGATAGCCAACAAGCCTCTATGTGTCTCCAACATTCTCTCCAGCACATCAATTTAACATTTTTACAGCATTTTTATCGTATAAAAATAAGCTAAAATGAGTGATTAGCTTCAAATACTGCAGTAATACATGAAGTAACAAATACAAGTAACTACAAGTTACTAACCCTAATTAAAGCAATTATAACTTGTCAACACTTCTCCCCCCAACCAATACCAATATTAAAACCATGTTTTCGATGGCCTTGAATGGCACAGACCTGATTTTCTCTGATCGTTGCAGAATTGAGATTTGAATGATACGATATCTGTACAGCAAGTCTCAATGCAGTCTTATGCCGCAACCAATTTTTCATTATAAAATCCACAATAAATATCCTGTAACCATTGCAGCTTATCAAAAGCTACATTAAAAATGTTGTCCTTCGTTTCCACTTCTGCAAATGCAATCCAGTATATAATGAAGAGAGCAAAGTAGGGCACCTTGCAAGGTTCACAGTAAGTCCAGTTGTAATGTGGTAATTTGTTTTATTAATTGGCTCCAAATGACACAAGGCATTTAAAACACAATCTCAGCGATCATAAACCAACTAACTGATGACTCTTTTAACAATACTGCCAGCTTCTTAACATTTGCCATGGTTTTCTAAAGACTAAACCAGCTGCTCCATTGGACTGCATGGACGCTTGCTGAAATTGTAATTCCTGAACTCAAATTGTCAAAAATCCAGGTCAGTGCCATTTTAGTTCAGCCAAAACAATGTTTTCTTCAAGTATTAGTTGAAGAAAACCATCTACCTTTTAACTAGGATTGTCCCACAAATAAGGAGAACGAGAATTGTTTTTGGGTGTGTTGTACAAGAAGGGCAGGGCCTTCGATGCCGTATTAGATTTTCTTGAAAATGATTACCTTGCATAGCGCAATTCTCTATTGGGGTATGTGGAGGTTTTTGCTAACATCCAATAGAACAAACATCATCACATTACAGCACAGGAAGGATGACAAACAACGATCTGCGCAGCCATATTTTCACATTTCCCAATAGCCACACTGCCCCAAAAAAACAACTCTGATTATGCCAAACAGTCAAGCATCTTTAACACTAGTTATTGAGGAACTCTTGTAGATTAAGATAGACGGCCTCCCAAGACTACATAAATGGCGACCGAAAGGAAAAACTATTTTTGCAAAAGGGTTAAAAAAAGAACGATTGAATAATGGCAAAAACATAAAAAATAAAACATCAACATACAAAGCTTTTAATCACGAAAAAGCAGTTTGGCTCTCTGAAGGTGGCGCGTCATTATAAAACCGCATCCAACTCCCAGATACACAAACAACCCGTACAATGACTGAGCAGTATATAGTAATACTGTGATAATAACATAATAATTTTGGCTCTTAATATTCTAACAATTTCTCAATTACGGTACAGAAATACTCCATCTATATTTATATCTACAGCCAATACTAGCAGCATACAACCAACTGCCACAGCCATTACATTCATTCTGTATAGATCTCGTTTCTGAGGTTTTTTTTTCTTTCCATTTTTTATTTTTATTTTTATTTTTACTTTTAAGCTTCTTGCGCAAGTTGCCTATAGAATAAAAACACACCGAGCCTCGGTAACATGAATCCAATACTATGAACAAGGACTTGTCCGAATAAACACATTCTGGTAGCCGGGTTGTGGCTACGGTAAAGCTAGCCACTTTGTCTGCCAATCCAGACGGAACCCGATTAATCCGGCACCAACAATACAAACCGGTTCGGGGGAGAAACGCCGGCTGCACCGACGGAAAACGTCGGCCACCAAACGGCGACGGGTTTGACGGCGGGACGCGTCGGAAGAGCCCGGAGCTCCGGGGACAGGGGACGGGCAGACAACTAGGAAGTGTTCGGCTCTTTGTGCTTCCTGGGACCAGGCCAGCTGGCTAACTAGCCTTAGCTTCACGTATGCGGGAATAAACGGCCAAGCGCACCGCAGCCCCCGCGGCGCCTACTTACTTTTCGGGGGATTTCCGTTGGTTTATCTCATTTTGCGGGGATGTGTTTGTCATCGACGTGTTCGGCGGTGAAGGGACCATCCCCGACGCTCCCTCTGTGTTGCTGCTGTTGCTTCTGCTGCCGCTGCTGCTGCTTGGTACGGCAGCAGCGTCTACTGCGCAGGCGCGAGGGAGGTTGCGTTGAGGACCGCACAGCTCCGGGTTTAGGTGTCAGTGTTGATGCCTGTCCGATAAACACTTTATAGGCAACCCGAAGACACGCCTGGCCTTAAAATGTTTTTTTGTTTTTTTGAATTATATTATTTTATTTATATATATATATATATATATATATATATATATATATATATATATATATATATATATATATATATATATATATATATAAATAAAATAAAATATCATGTACAATTTAAACATGGAACATGGAACCTTTATTAGTATTATCTAACATAACCACTGTAGACGTGCTGCTTCTGTTTAAATATGTGCTTATACAGTATACACACAGATATACATATATACACACATATGTACATGTATATATATATATACATACATATATACACATACATACATACATGTACATATATACACACAAACCTATATGCATGTACATATATAAATATACAAATTGTATGTATCAGTTGTATTTTTTTATTTATCTTGTATTGTTGCCTGTTGTGTTATCCTGTATGTACAGTATATCTATTTACATATCTATCTTATAACATTGTGTATCTACTATGAAGTTGTTTGTATATTATTGGTATTGATGTATTATATGACCAACATAACACACGATGCGTCCACACCAGTTACCATACATTATACAGTTTAATTCATTAGCGTGACGGATGTGGAAACAGTAAATGAACTACACATGGATGGCATGCAACGTCATGGCTATTTGAACATGTGCATCGATACAATGTTGACAACGTTTCACAACTGACAAAGAACTGTGATTTATACAAAATGTATATAAAAAAAAATAGAATTAGAACACTACATCAAATAGATTTAAGTGGTTTTGGTAACAAAATCTTTGCTTGACAAAGCAAACAATATCACAGTATTTTGGATTCACCATGGCTGTAGTGAGCTGTAAGAATCATGGATCTGGTTGATACAGAAAAACAACATAACAGTCACTGGAATTCCACCTCGGCTCATAAAACATGCTATACTCCAAAAAGCCTCAAAAACAGACGGGAAAGCAGCACGTACCGTGTGCCGGCTCCCAAGCTCAGCTTCCACACAAGATCTGGGGCAATCAAACTTTCTATATTTTGTTTTGGTAAAAGTTGTAGGTTCGTTAGCACCTCAAGCCAAACTTAAATGGATGTACATCGACCGCTGGAATATAAAAAACGTCACCCATATAAACTTCACCAACAGCTTATAAATGATTTGAGGACCGCTGGGCAGGCCTGACTCGGCATAGATTGTTAACTGTGCCGTTGCTGAGATGAGGGGTGAGGCCAGACATTTCAGGGGTAAAGCAGATGCATGCAGGCTGGGGGTGGTTGGTTGGTTTCGTACGCCGGCCTTCCTGAGATGCTGAATTATTCAAAGCATAATGAAAACAACTACTTCATGAATCGCAATGACCACTTCTCACTTCCATATTTTTTCTCTTGGTGTCTATAAGCTAGTTTTCCACAACAAAAAAAAAAAAGAAAGAAAACAACCTAGACAGATAGTGTGAACTACTTCAGATACTGTGTATTGTTATATATGATTAAAAATTACAGGTCGCTCACAGCTAACAACCCAAATATGAACAAGTTAAGGTTCATATGGAAGTCTTAAAACAAATCCCTCCATACACTTAAGCATATACAGATGGTTTTATTGGATTGAAGAACATCCAAAACCAATTTAGCAATAAAATTAGCCACTAAACCTAAGTACCAACACTATCAGAACAGAAAGTACATTAATCTAACAAATGTAGAAAAGTTTGTGACAGACCAGACTGTCAAACATGGCTTGGACTCTATTTCTTTTATGAATATAACATATCTTACAGTGTTATATCCAAGTGTTTTTGCTAATAGCTAATTACTTGTTGAGTAACCAAAAAAAAATTTTTTTTCATAGATTATCCTATTTCAAAACTCAATTTCAAAACCAGAATCTATTCTCAGATTTTTCCACAATATTCAAGCTTAGAATAAAAATCCGTTGCCAAACTGTCTTTAGTACCATTCTGAGGTAACACTCAACCATTCAAAACCACCCAGTTCTTCCTAAATAATTCTTCATAAACCTACATTTTACAATAGATACTCAACTAAATATCATACAGCAGAACAAGAAAACTATGCTGACTATTCTACAAGAATTTTCTTCCCTTCCAATTTCATGTCGCACAATTGATAATTGCATGACATCCGCCGAGCCTGAACCACAGTGTAAGCTACAAACCTGATAATGGGCCTTAATAAGCAGTAGATTTGTACAAGAGGGTTGTCAAAATCAATTGGAGCACCTTGTTGAAAGAGAGAAATATGACAAATCAAATCACCTGAATTATGTTTTAGAGTGAAAAGAAAAAAAAAAAAAAAAAAAAAAAAAAAAAGAACAGAAAATGTACAGAACCCCGGAAAGGCAACCAAAAAGATTAAAAACAACTTGTTAGTGATATTTGCTCGTCTTTCAGGGGCTCCGGGACCAACGAGCACAATTGGGGGTGGGGGGGGGGGGGGGGGGGTGGTTGGGGGGATTGAAGTTCCTCTGAGAGGAAGGGAAACAGACTCAAAAGGAGACCTGGTGTGTGCCGTTCAACAAGCAAAGACAGAGCTTCAGCTCCTGTGGGGAAAAGCAGAGTCACTGCGTGGGATGCCAAAGCATGACTGGACAGATCAAGCAGCCAGGTCGCATGCGTCTCCATCCACAACACGGTACCTCCTGCACTTTGACAACTTGTACAAATGAGACCCAAAAAAAAATAAAAAATAAATAAATAAAATAAAATAAAAATAGCATCAATATACAAACAAAAGTACACAAATAAAATACTAAATAAAATATTCAAAGGAGCAGCAGTGCATGCAGATTTTCTGGTCCTGTAGAAAGTAAGGCACCAGAGGTTTCCCAAAAATCCACTTGATAACAATTTATTGATATAACAATTGATTTTATATATATATATATATATATATATATATATATATATATATATATATATATATATATATATATATATATATATATATATATATATATATATTCAAGTGTATTAAAGGCAGTTTATGAGTGCATAAACCAATATTGGAGTAATGTGGAGTTGCTTGTTTTCAGGCTTGAGCGTTGGTCATCTTCTGCAGTAAGGGGATCTGTTGTAGAGGGAAAAGCATTAATATTCATTCTTTGTGGTCATGCTACAGATTTCAGTCACGGTAACCAGACGTTTTTCTTGGTTAATCTTCTCACCCCAACTCGGGCAGGGACAAAATATATGACCAACGTGATGAATTCTTGAGTGACTTGAATGACTCAGAATAACTTCAAATGCTCGTCCTCCAACCACAAAGAAATCAATCTTCAATCTTGGGCGGGTACATTGCAAAAGGATGCGGGCCGATGTCAGCACTTAAGAGGTAGTTTTCCGAGGGCAACAACAGTTTGTTGTAAATCTTTAATCACAACTTAAGACTGTACGCGGGTGTGTGTGCTTACCTTGGAGAGGTCCACTCCGGTGAGCGCGTTGACGCTCACAGGAAGTTCGGCCAGAAGGCGGTTGACCTCGCCCGTCACTCGGCTTCCCTCCCCGCTCAGGATGACAATCTCGTTGGTTCTGGCCAAAGGCGCCGCGACCTTGGAAGCAATCTGTGAGGAGAACGAAGAGGTCAGTCTGTCGTGTCCCACGTCCAGTGTAGATCCATGAGTCACTAACAGACACGCATCTCTTTGTTCCCATTCTTGGAGGAACCGTTTATTTTTTTTTTAATGTAAGTTAATTCATTCTTTACATTAGGGGTTGTCAACCTTTATTGACCCTTTTTAGGTCAAACAATTCGGACAGATCCCATGGATCCAAGATTAAAGAGGTTTATGTGTCACATACATATACAGTACATACGTTCATACATATATGCAGTGAAATGTCTTTGCAACGCACCCGGAGATTATGCACAATAAGCTGTAAAAATACTAAAAACACTAAAACGTGCGTAATTGACATGGAGGCGCTCACGCAGGCGACCGCAAGGGGCGGCGCCACAATCGTGATTATGGGTTCTATAATTATAAATGCATTAAATAGAAATTATAATATATATTAAACCTATTTAAAAGCCTCAACATTGGAGAACTGTTGTTCTGCTTGGGAGCACACGGGTGCCTTCCTTCGTTAAAATTGGTAGAAATAAGGGTTGCAAACCACTCCACCATTTTGGATTCTTAAGGCAGGGACTTGATAAGACGTCAGCCCCTGAACTGAAGCACTGGGAGCCTGCAGCACCGTTAAAAACTCTTTAGGACGGAACGAGAGGACAGCGTGCTGGTGTTACCTTGGGCAGCGCTTCCAGGACCAGCGCGGTCTGAGCCGCGTCTCCGTACTGCTGGTAGGCCTCCGCCTTCAGCCTCATCTTCTCGGCCTCCGCCTTCCCCACAGACTCGATGGAGATGGCCTCGGCATCACCGATCCTCCTGATCTTCTCTGCCTCCGCCTGCGCTATCAGAACCTGCTTCATCCTGACAAGAATTAACAAAAATAAAATAAACATGGAGGTCATAACTTGTCATCACAATCTATAGTATACAATACTCCTGCGCCTAACATTTACTTCAAATATTCTGCTTTGGTTATATATAAACACAATTTATACTGTATATAAACAAAAATACAAACTAAAACAACGTATATAGTGTTTGTCTTTCAATTCACATTAAAATTTTCTTGCATGTCTTTTACAAACAATGTGCTGATCAATAAAAAGTTTAAAAGATCTAGCAAAAACATGGCTAAGAAGCAATGAAATGTTTGGGAGAGGACTAGATCTGGGTATTAAAAATGATGATACCGGTTCCAATACCAGTACCTTAAAGTTATACTGATACCAATAGAGTACTTCATTCAATACCTTTTTTTCTACTATACACATCATGTGAATGGAACATTCAGTTGCCTAAAATGCCAGCACTCCTCCCCATCCAAATTATTTTTACATGAATTCTCTGTGTGTGTGTGTGTGTGTGTGTGTGTGTGTGTGTGTGTGTGTGTGTGTGTGTGTGTGTGTGTGTGTGTGTGTGTGTGTGTGTGTGTGTGTGTGTGTGTGTGTGTGTGTGTGTGTGTGTGTGAGAGAGAGTGAGAGTGATTGGAGGCATGAGCGAGCGGAGCGTGCGAGCGTTTGGTAGAGAGTGATTTCTCTCTAACTTTTCTATCAATTGTATGTTTATAATTATTTGTTGGTGACGGTGTTAGTTTTTTGTTTCTACTGGTTGTAGGGTGTGCGCACAGCGGGTGGGGGGGTGGTGGTGCAGGTCCGCAACCATGTCGGACCTCACCAAGCTAACGAGGAAGCACGGCATTAAGTTGCCCGTGTCTTCCTCGGTCTCGGTGGAGGACTGCAGCCTGGCGGTGGGGAAGGCTGTCGGCTACAGCAGCGTTGTGTCCGCAGCGTGGATGAACAGCGCGGTGGTCATCTTCCTGGATAGTGTGGAAAGGGTGAACGTGGTGGTGGCGAGCGGCGTCACGGTGAACTAAATGTTTGTTCCCGTCCTGCCTCACTCCACACCGGCGAAGAGGGTGAACCTGGCGAACGTTCTGGCGTTTATTAAAGACGAGACCCTCACTAGGGAACTGGCGAGGCACGGGAAGGTGGTGTCGCCAGTTAAAAAAGTCCCGTTGGGCTGCAAGTCGCCGCTGATTAAGCATGTGGTGTCGCACAGGAGACACGTCCTGATGGTGTTGAACAACAGGGCTGCGGAGCTGAACGTAGCTTTTAAAATCAGGGCGGACGAGTTCGACTACGTGGTGTTTGTCAACACTGACACCACCAAGTGCTTTGGGTGCGGTGGGGAGGGACACCAGGTCAGGGCATGTCCAGGGAAGAAGGCAGACGGCGAGACAGGTGAGGGGCAGAAGGATGGACAGGCGAATGAGGGAGCACAGGAGGGGGCAGGTGAGGGTCAGAAAGGGGAAAAACAGGCGAAGGTGGGGGCACAGGAGGGGGCAGGTGGGGGTTAAGAGGGGGGAAAGCAGGTGAAGGAGGGGGCTCAGGAGGAGGCAGGGGAG
This sequence comes from Zeus faber, assembly GCF_960531495.2. Classification (NCBI taxonomy): domain Eukaryota; kingdom Metazoa; phylum Chordata; class Actinopteri; order Zeiformes; family Zeidae; genus Zeus; species Zeus faber. The sequence goes on from NC_137197.1 coordinate 6,522,917, forward strand.
GGCCAAAAGGAAAGAGGGGAAAAGCAGGTGAAGGTTGGGGCACAGGAGGAGGCAGGTGAGGGCCAAAAGAAGGTAGGGGAAAGACAGGTGAAGGTGAGGGCACAGGGGGAGACAGGTGGAGGAAGGAAGGAAGGAAAAGAGAAGAAACAGGTGAAGGTGGGGGCACAGGAGGGGGCAGGAGGAAAAAAGGGGGGGGGGCAGGGGAATGTGGAGCCACAGGAGGGAACGGGTGGAGGCACGGGGGGAGGCAGGTGAGGGTCTGGAAAGCAGGCAGGTAAAGGTGGGAGAACAGGAGGGGAAGGAGGAGGATCCAGAAGACAGGCAGGTGGGTGCGGGGGGACAGGAGGGGACAGGTGAAGGAAAGGAAGCTACAGAGCAAAGTGGAAAGAGAGCAGGTGATGTAGCTAGGGAGGAGGAAGCACTGGGAGGAAGTGATTTTGAGATGGGGGATGAGGACGATCGGTTGAGAGTTCCTCATCTCAAAAGAAAGTCAAACAAAATGGGAGGAGACTCTCAGGCGAAGAGAGGGACAGCAAGCCAGGGGAAGGCAAGTCAGGAGGTGGAGCAGGGAGGCTCAGAGTCAGAGTCCTGGATGGAGGAGGACTCTGCTGCAGACAGTGAGGGGCAGGTTTTTCTAGGCGTCAAGAAAAAAAAGGGCAAAAAAAGCTACAGTGTGGGAAAAATAAAAGTGTTTCTTCACAGAACGAAGAATGTGAAAGGGATAAAGGTGGAGGACTACTTCTCAGATAAGGAGCTGTTGGCAAACGCTGCCCAGCGACAGATGAGGAGTAAGGGGAGAGGAGGGTTCACGGACCAGGAGGTGTACAGGCTCAAGAAAATAGTGCAAAAGATCAGGAAGGAGCTGAACAACGGGGAAGATGATGATGAGGTGTAGGCGGGTGCTGCTGTTCTGGCTGATCCTTCTTTCCGTTGCAATGATTGACTTTAACATCAGCACGCTGAATGCGAACGGGGCAAGAGACGCAGCTAAGAGGTCTCTGTTGTATGAGCTGATGGAGCAGAAGAGGGTGGATGTGCTGTTGGTGCAGGAGACCCACAGTGTCAATGAGGCTGACTGGAAGGGGGGGGGGGGGTGCTAAGCCACAAGAGGCCACCAGCGGGGGCGTGGCTCTTCTCTTTTCTAAGAGCTTTGCCCCAGCATCCTTTGAGGTGGAGGAGGTGGTGGAGGGAAGACTGATGGTGGTGAGGGCAGCATTTGAACACTATAAGTTTGTTTTTATAAACGTGTACGCTCCCACCGCAGGACCACAAAGAGTTACCTTTCTACAAGTTTTAAATGGTGTTTTAGTCAAAGTTCGTACTGAGGAGTTTTTGTTTTTAGGAGGAGATTTTAACTGGATGCTTTTAGGTTTTTTTGGGAAGGTTTTAGAAGCAGAAAGCAGGATTTTATTTCCTTAAGACTGTGGTGGGACTATGGGAAGAGGGAGATAGAGCAGCTCTGTCGACAGTACACTCTCAATGTCACACGGGACATCACCAGATCTATGAGAGATCTGGAGACTGACATTGTGGAGTTACAGAGTGTAGTGGAACCCACTGGAAATCGAGATCATGTTAAGGATCTCAAGTCTAAAAGAGCTGCTCTCGCAGACCTACTAGGCACCAAGGCACAGGGGGCGCTGGTCCGCTCTCGCTTCCAGAGCGCAGCACTGATGGACGCACCATCTAAGTTTAGCCTGGAGAAGAGGAACGGGCAGAGCAGGTTCATTCACGCCCTGAGATCGGACACAGGACAGGAGCTCAGGAGGCCGGAGGAGATCCGGACGAGAGCCGTGGACTTTTACACAGAACTGTACAAAAGTGAGTACGAGGAGCAAAAAGAACTGTTTTACTCCTTTTGTGGGAATCTGCCCAGGGTCCCAGAAGACGTCAGTGCGGTGCTGGGGGAACTTCTGACCCTGCAGGATCTCTCCACGGCCCTGCAGACCATGAAGGGGGGTAAGGCCCCTGGCATTGACAGGATTCCGGCTGAGTTTTACAAGGAGTTCTGGGGGGAATTACGGGAGGACCTTTTAATGGTTTTTAATGAAGGTTTTAAAGATAAGTTATTGCCAGTCAGCTGCAGGAGGGCAGTCATCACTCTCCTACCCAAGAAAGGAGACCTGCAGGAGATCAGGAACTGGCGTCCTGTGTCTCTTCTGTGCACGGACTATAAAATCCTGTCGAGGGTGCTGGCCAACAGGCTGAGGGAGGTGATGGACCTGGTAGTCCATCAGGACCAAACGTACTGTGTGCCTGGTAGGTCTATTCTGGACAATGTGTCCTTAATTCGGGATATTTTGGACGTCTCTAGTTCTTTGGGCGTTAAAACTGGGCTTATTTCGTTAGACCAGGAAAAGGCGTTGGACCGGGTTTATCACCTTTACCTCTGGAAAACTCTGGAGGCTTTCGGCCTCAGCCCAGGTCTGATAGCCATGATCCAGGTTTTGTACCAGGACATTGAGAGTGTACTGAAGATCAATAGAGGACTGAGCGGCCCTTTTAAAGTGCGTAGAGGGGTGAGACAGGGCTGCTCCCTCTCAGGGATGCTGTACTTTCTGGCCATAGAACCATTGCTGTGTCAATTAAGGACGAACATTGAGGGAGTGTTTTTAAACGGTCTTGAGAGAAGCCACATTTTATCAGCCTACGCGGACAAAGTCATTGTTTTAATAAAGAAACAGGACGAAATCAGCAAACTGGAGGGGATCGCCAGGGACTTTGGGCTGTTATCAGCAGCGAAAGTCAACTGGGGCAAAAGCGGGGGACTTTTAAAACTGCCAGGAGTCTTGCAGTGGCGAAGGGATGGTTTTAAGTAAGTGTTTTTAGGGAGTGAACGTATGGTGGGGAAGAATTGGGAAGGGCTTCTAGGAAAGATACAGGGCAAGCTAAGGAAATGGAGGTGGGCACTGCCACAGCTGTCCTACAGGGGCAGGACGCTCATCATTAATAACCTGGTGGCCTCACAGATGTGGCACAGAGTGGCCTGTGTCCAACCACCAGGCCTGTTAGTGAGGAGGATACAGGCTGAACTAATGGACTTCTTTTGGGGGGGACTTTCCACTGGGTCAGGAAGGAAAAGGTCTTTCTGCCTAAAGAGGAAGGGGGGCACGGTATGGTGGACATCAAAAGCAGAGTGGCAACTTTTAGGTTACAGTTTTTACAGAAGTTGTTAACGGGGTACTTTAACGTTTGGAAGGACATGGCGGGCTTGGTCTTAAAGAGGACTGGGAGGATGGGACTTGACAGCTTGTTGTTTTTAATGGACACAAGTATTTTAAACACGTCGGGCTTACCTCGTTTTTATCAGGAACTTTTTAAGGCGTGGGGTTTTTTTAAGAAAAGGAAAAGGGAGACCGCAGATTCCCTCCACTGGCTCATGGAGGAGCCGGTGATCGGAGGAGCCAGGCCGGATGTGCAGGACGGGGCCACTCCAGGACTGAGGAGTATCTTGAGGGAGGGGGGGGGGGGTCCTGACCCTGAGGCAGGTGGCGGCGGCAGGGAGCCACCTGCAGGACGGCGAGGCCATGGCAGAGCGGCTGGGGGTGAGGTCCACCAGGATCGCACACCTGGCGCTCGGGAGGTGGAGGGAGAGGCTCACGGAGGAGGAGCTGGCCCTGCTGAAGGAGTACGGCGACGGGGCGGAGGAGCCGAACCCGGAGGATCCCTTCCCGGAGATGACTGACTCCCAACCTGGAGGGGTCCTCCGGGAAGCTGCGGCACAAGGCACTTTGTACAGAACCGGACCTGCACGCAGCCAGCGGGAAGGCCTTTTACAAAGAGTGGGTCGTGGTTTTAAATAGGAGGGGGCTGGAGGGGCGGCAGGACACTGTCTGGAGGGACGGCTCCAGATGGAGGGACAGGAGGAGCCATGTTGGAGGAGCTTCTACAAAGCTCCCTCCAAGAAAAGGACGGGGGACCTCCAATGGAGAGTCCTACATGGAGCCATAGCTGTCAACAGTTTTGTTTCTGTTTTTAATCCCACGGTCGCAAATGAATGTCCGTTCTGTAAACTGCCCGAGTCCATTTTTCATTGTTTTGCAGAGTGCAACAGACTTTTAGAGCTTTTTAGTCTTTTAAAGGAAAGTTTTAAGCTCTTTAGGGAGGAGTGGTCCAAAAATGCTTTTATTTTTGGGGTTAGATACTACAGGGCCAACGCAGAGAAATGGGGACTGCTTAATTTTTTAGTAGGGGAAGCAAAGATGGCCATCTACCTCACAAGAAGAAACAAACTGAGGGGAAAGGAAAGTGTTTTAGGAAGAGTGTTCGTAGCGTTGGTCAGGGCCAGAGTCTTGATTGATTTTAACTTTCACAGACTGATGAAGAGTCTGGACGTCTTCATCAAGCTGTGGTGTTTTAATGACGTCATCTGTTCCCTGGTGGAGGATGACCTGTGCTTCCAGTCTGTTTTTAACGTGTAGGGCTCTGTTATTGAACAAAGTGTGTTTGTTGTATTGTCTGTAACTGTGAACTAGAGAAAATGTGAAAATAAAGATGTTTTAAAAAATCTCTCCCTCCCTCTCTCTCTCCCCCTCTCCCCAGTTTCGGAACACTATAAACTTCACTTACACCATTTCAATGCTTGCATTTTTCCTGGCGGATAACATTTTTTTTTTTTTTTTCATCATTTTGTCTTTCATCAATGTTTATCGCGATCGATGGAGTCGATCGCCGATAAGACGATTCAATCATAAATCATGGATGTGGGAGGGGGTCTAGCTCACTTGTAGCCCTCAGCGAGCTGCTGAATCTTGTAGGCCTCGGCCTCCGCGGGCCTCTTGATGTTGGCGATGAGCTCCTTGTCCATGCGGTCGATCTCCCTCTCCTCGATGGTGATCTGCTTCTTCCTCTGCACCACCTCAATCTCGATCTCCTCCAGACGGATCTTCTGCTGCTCCTTGGCCGCCTGCAGCTCGTAGGCCAGCTGGGCCTCGGCTTTCTGGTACAAACAAAGACCACACAGCAATCCCTTTGGCCTTCATTTACAATACAATTTAACCTTAATGTTAGTTTATAACACGAAAGGTCGCCTGGACTTTGAGAGAGAATATGCTCCCCGTCGTCGGACACCCACAGTAGGACAATGATCTTGGCAGATCAAGCCAATTAACGGCCGGAGCTGACTAAAGGTGGAGGCAGACTTAAAAAGAAGTAGAAGTTTTTGACAAAAAAGACGTGTTCAGAACAAGATAACAACAAATTGTTGTTGTGATCTGGGTTCTTGCTGTGTTCTCGGCTGTCTTCCATCTTTCTCTCGTTCTGAGAGCTCCCCTTGCTGTGATTGGTCCAAATGCCGTCGCGCCATGGCAGGGGGACGGACTTCAACCTCCCTTTCTGGGTCATTCAACCACCTCCTTTTCCCAGGGTCAACAAGCCTGTTTTTTTTTTCTCCCAATAGACAGTCAACCTCTGTTCTTTTGTCGGTTTTAAACCTTCCCCTGATGGAGCAGCAAGGAACCCCAGCACAAATGGCTGGATCAAGGTGGAGGTACGCTTAAAAAGAAGTAGGAGTCTTGGACCAAAAAGACGTCTTCGGAACAAAATACAAACAAGAGAACAAATTGAGAAGGTGATCTGGGTTCTTGAGGTGTTTTCGGCGCAAGCCCCCGTCATGAACTTTGTCCTTCGTCTTTCTCTCGGTCTAAGAACTCCCCTTGTCCCAATTGGTCCAAATGCCACTGTGTTATGGCAGGGGGCATACTTCAACCTCCCTTTCCGGGTCATTCAACCTCCTCCTTTTCTCGGGTCGAGCTTGTTTTTTTCCGGAGCCGCAACATTCAGAGCACCTTTTATATATACCGTATTTCCTTAAATATAACCCGGTACTCAAATAAAAACCGGTAAACAAGGCTAAATCTAAGTCATTGTGTGTTTTCTCATCCAGTGCTGCGCCACGCGCACCGTGCATCCTGTGTGGTTCCTGTGTTTATATTTTAGACATATTTGTTATTCGTTAGTTTCTACTTGTATGATACGAACATTTTAAACCCAACTAAGGGATGTTCCAACTTGGATCAGGACAGTGGATTGCGTAATGGAGAGAGAGCGACCTCTGGTCCACTGTGCGTCCTGTGTCTCCGCAAAAAAAATAAAAATAAATTATAAATAAATTTAAAAAATAATAATTACCGCACACGCACACGCACACACACACACAGTAAATTGGTGCTAAAAAGTGTCTTCCTTTTAGCCGAAGTTGTGCATTACCATACTTCTGTCTGTAATGACTGTCAAACGGTTAAAGGTTGGCTCTAAAATAAAAAAATAAAAAATAAATAAAAATAGAGTGAAAACCCAATGAATAAAATAACAAAAGAAATAAAAACCTTCAAAAACACCTCTACATATAAAAGTATTACCACACACAGGACAGCGCACTCAGACCTGCCAATGGTAAGAAAGAAATATTTGAGGGACCGTCGCAGGAAGAAGAATATTCCTTTTTTCATCATTTCACCATCGTTTGAGCATATTTCTGCCACGTTGGACAGACGACCTTCACCCTTCATTTAAAAAAAAAAAAAAGTTTATTTTAGATGTATTTATTTTGAGGAGCTCGGCACCCAGACGGCAGTTGAGGTAAATAAAAGCCCCGGTCACTATTTGAGGAAATACGAGTACTGTCAATAAATGACATTGAGTACGATTTCACTATTTTTTTTTGCCATCTATGTAAAGCAAAACCAATGCCACCTCTTCTCACTGTCAAGTTTGTGATTCTTTCACCGCTGAGTTATTATTGAGTATTCTGCTGACGGTGTTCTGGGACATGTTCTCCGGTGGTTCTAACATCTTTTGTTCTCGTGTCTTTTGAAATGTGCCTCCTGCTTCAGTGAACTGCAGGCCATTTGGCCCAGGAGGTTTACATGACCTGAACTCTGTTTCCCTAAAAGGGAGATCGGACGGAGAATGTATCTTAATCAATGTGCAACCACTTTAATATCAACTTCAACAGTGAACTTCAAACATCAATTAAGCCCAGAACTCCGGTAAAGCTCATGGCGAAGTGATGAAGTTTCCTCCTATTATTCAGTTTAGAGTTGAATGCGCTATTGTGCGTACCGCTATTATTGCTTACAGTCCATCCATAATCTTCCCAGGTGTGTCTCTGTTTTAACATATTGCAACTTACTTTATCTAACGCAAGTTAGAGTCATTCCAAAATATTACTTTAAATGAGAAAGTTCAAATGCAGCAGATCTCTGTTATTGTAAATAAACTGTATTATATTAAAAATAAACATTCAATGTCTGATTAAGAAGTAGTCAAGTATTTATCTGATAAATTGTGTGAGAATTTTTGAATGTAAAAGAACTCACTTCCCTGAGAGCTACCCAACTTTGTCGACACCCGTGTGGCCATAAACTAAATTTAATATAAGTCAATACATTTTATTTAGACTTTGATGGTGGTGCCCAAACTAAACTAAACTCTAAATATTAATTATAGGTCTACATCACACTACATTTATTTGATTTAAAACTTTTAAGACTTTTTAATAACCCGCTGATACCCTGCAACAGCTTCCATACAATTGAAAGGCAGAAAAAAAATCACTTCACTGCCAACCTTAGTGTTGACTTCCTGGTTGAAAGCAGCTTTCTGCAGCTCCAATTCTCGTTTGGAGTCGGCCATCTTGGTATCTGCCTGGAACTTCACATCCATCATCTCTTTCTTACACTCTGCTTCCTACAGTAAGGGAGGGAAAAAAAACCTGTTTTTGTTGCATCAAGGTTAATATTCTTTGCAGTCAGCCAGGACAGACAACCAAATTCAAAGAGATTGTGGGGCGTCCGTACCCGTATCCCAGCATCCCTCTCTGCCTCAGCCACGCCGATGTCCGCATCCCTTTGGACAGCTGCGGTCTGAGTCTTCCCAAGGGAGCTCAGGTAATCCAGTTTATCATACACATCCTATGATGGACATACACACACATAAGCATTCATTTGGGCAGTAGGTTTTTTCTCACATAGTATCAGATTTGAAGACTTTAACTTGAATGGAGTTCAACAGCTTAAATGAAAATCAAATTTTATATCAAATGGGCTGGTCGTACACACAATTTCTGCTTAACAGCTTAGTTACGGAGCCAGGGGATGCTCGAATAGTTACTTTCACAGAAGGGTCATTTATCGTTTCAAATTACAATAGAGATTAACTAACAGATTAAGTATTATGATCAACTCTAAACTCTAACATTAGAAATTTGATTAAGAAATGAAATAGGCCTGTGATACGCTGAGGCTCAAGCAAATGAACAAATTGATTTCATCTCATCATAGACAACATCTAGATGAGGACTAATTGCTGTCATCAAAATAGACTCTGAACTTTAAGCAAGGCACCATAGTTTCCGTGTTGTAGGGCTGGGAAATGAAACAATATCAAAAACACTTTGCCCTTAAATAAACCTCCATAACGATGACACATTTCAGGGGATTTTATTCGATGCTTAAGTGACACTGCACACATGAAGCTAGTCTGCAAACACACAAGGCTCGTGTCAACAAAGACTGAAAACACAACTCATCACCTCATCTACAGTCACATGAAAGGACACAATCACAGTGAAGAGACTGAGCGCACAAAACTGCAAAGCCAAACATGCAGTCAGTTCCCGAGCAGCAGCAGATCCTCCACTGGTCGGAAAGAGCACTGGGGCGCTTTATTCAGATTATTTTCTAATTAAAAGTTGCATGTTTACATTAAGGCCAAATTCTTATTAATAAATGTGTATTTAAGACATTTTAATGACCCGCGGCCACCCTGGATAACACTAAAATTGTATTGTGATAATATTTTTTACCATATTCCCCCGGCCCCTCCGCCATGTGATTCATTGAACAGAACATGTGTCTGAACTGTTCAACAGGCTTAGAAGGATTCCCTCAACTGCGAAGAAACCCTGTTTTCCAACCTTAATAGTGAAGCTGAGAATCTCAATCCCCATCCGGCCCACATCGGGGGCGGCCACTTCCCTGACCAGTTTAGCAAACTGATCCCTGTCCTGGTAGATCTGCTCCACGGTCAGGGTACCTGCATAGAGGAGACGGGTTTAGCATCTCAATATAACAGATCATACAACGCATCATTCAAAGTGGTTATCCGTTCAGTAAAACTATTTAGTTTAAAAAAATCCCCAAATTTAGGAAACAGCCATTCCATGTATTTGCACAATTGATCGCATTGCTCAGTTTTATGCTACGATCACACCACCGGCGAAGTGGTCTCAGGGTGAGGCCAAAACAGCTCGTCTCATCGGGCTCCACACAAAACTGAATGACATAATGACGTGAAGGTCTGTGTTCCAGGTTGTCATTTATCAGCTTTTGAGTAAGGGTGAGTACGTATCCAGACACAATCCTTGTCTGAAAATTTAGGTCTCTTCTCCCTTTGTCATAGTTCTGTTTTTGTCTTCGGTTTGCTTTTTCCAGGTTGGCGTTTACAAGTTTCTTGAACTCCGCAATCTGGTTAGCTGTAGCGTACGTGCAGATGTGTCCGGATGACATAACTGTGGCTTTAGCTCAGCATCCAAGGGGCCCTTCAGAAGACGACGAGGTTGAGCTCTGCAGGTGTAACCCCTGTGGACTCATGCACCACTGAGTTCAATGCGAAATGGAATTCATGTAATTATTTGTCCCAGTTCTTGTATTTTTCCTCCACGTATGACGCAATCATGGCTTTCACATTGCATGCAGTTTGTTGAAGTTTCCCAGGAGGTTTCCTTGTCTCAGGTTTGTAGAGCTCTCACATGTTCCCTCACTTCCATGCTCATCTTAGGCCAATACACAAAGGCTTGCAACCTTTCGTATGTTTTATGTCTCCCATGGTGGCATGATAAAGGATCATCATGATAATGGTGGAGAATCTGTCGGCGGAGTGAAGAAGAAATGTATACCAGGTAAAGGGTTTTGTGATGTAACAGCACCACTCTGTATCCTCCAAAACAGTGAACTTGGTTATAGGATTTTCAATCACTTCTCCTGTTTCCATGATTTTATCATACAGGCTCTGAGCAACAGAATCCTCCTGCTGGGCTTTCCAAATGTCCTCATCTGTAACCTGGAGACTTTTAGAGGTGTCCCTCTTGGAGCGTAGCACAGCACCACAAGTAGTAGGTTCGTGTTGGGGGGCCATCCATGGTAGCTCTTGACAAGAGCATCCGGCACTGTACTGTACTTCCCTTTACGATGTTCTATGGCAAAGAAGAACTCTTGGAGGGGGAGTGCCCACCTGATCAGTCACAAGCTTGGCTTTTGGGTTTTAAAAACCCAGACAAGTGACGAATGGTTGGTCACCTATGTAAGGTGTCTGCCTTCCAAGTAACACCTCCATTTCTCCAGGGCCCAGATGACAGCGAGACATTCTTGCTCTGTCGTTCAGTAATATCGCTCTGCCTGATTCAAAGTACAGCTGGCGAAGATGAGGACCTGCTCTGCACCTAGCCCAGTCTGTTGGCCAAGACGGCCCCTAAGCCAAGGTCACCGGCATCAGTGTAAACGGTGAATGGGAGGTTGAAGTCAGGATGACCCAGGATTGGTGGAGAAACCAGATGTTTTTCAAAGGGCCTCAAATGCCACCTGGCATGGAGAAGTCCAAATGAACTTGGCTCATTTCCTTTTAAAGGGCGTTGAGTGGTTTAGTCAGCTGAGAGAATCGGGGCACGATGGTACCTTCCAGCCATCCCAAGACACCTTTGAAGTTCTTCCATGTTCTGAAGGAGATGGAAATCCTGTACCGCCTCTGTCTGACTTCTACTGCAGTAGAGCAAGCAAAATGACCCAAAAACTTCAGAATCAGAAAATTGGCTCTTCTTCATATTCACAGTAAGGTTTGCCTCTCGTAGCTTGTCAAGAACTGCTTGTATGTCGTAGCTGTGCTGTTCAAATGTATCAGAATGATGATAATGTCATCCAAATACAAAGGTGTGGTCCCCAAGGACCACACCTTTCCAGGTATTGTAGTGGGTCAAGTGTATCATACAGTCTCCCAAATGTTGGAAATTTAAGTTTAACATGAGTCTTTCCCATGAACCTGCTCTTTGATTTCCCCCGAGTGATGGATGCCAGGAAATACGGTGGGGGCGGTTTAAAATGAGGGGAGGCTTTTCTCCCTGTAAAGACTCAGAGTGGATTTGAACACTTGCATGGCAAAAGGTGGTGGTAACTTTAGTTGTTGGTATATACTCTGACAGTGTGTGTATTGTGTTATTGCAGTAAGAAACCTCCTCCTGCAGGTCAGTATGACTGTGCTTTAACCTCCAGCCAAGGGATGCATTGAACTCTGTTCGCAGATATTCAAGCTGCTTATCCATGTTTGACAACTTATTTCTGTTTCTCATGAAATAGGCGTGTCAGTGCTTTGGTTACTTGTTCAGTATGAGTCGTGATTTACTTTGTCATTTGTTCCAGTTGTTTCTTTAGCTCTTGGCGGTGGTGGTGTTGGTCCTCAATTTCGTGAAGCTATTGTTGAATCCCAGAACCAAAAGCATTTTCCTCTTAGGCAGAAATTGCAGGCTGGTGTCCTCTATTTCCATTGCTGATGTCTGTGTTAACAGCATTCTGAATAGTTAAGGGACTAGCAAGCTCAGAGAATCCAGTAAGGTCCATATCCAACATTGAGTATTTTGACCACAAGGACTCTGAGTTAGCAGCCATTTTGTTTCCATTTGTTCCAGAAATAAAGTTTTATTTTCACAACTGGTGTGGGTTTTTTTCCTCATATAATTGTATTTTACATCAGTTAAGTCCCGTCTGTGGTGCCACTTTTTATGTGACAGTTTGGCTTTGTGTGTTCTCTTTTTTAAAATTGAAATGTGTATTTTGTTAAGGGTGCCAGCCAGGTCTGTCTCCTAGCACTTAATACTGATCAGTCAGGTTTTGTTTCGTTCATATTTTTCCCCCCTCTTACATGTTATAAATCAAACCTCAGAAAAAGATGCACACCCATGAAAATGTACACCCTACTCTTTGAATGACATACTCAAGCCAACAAGAACAACACAACCACCAAATCCTAGTGATAAACCTAATTTTCATATTATTTCACACAAACACAAAACACAAAATCCCACAGTTCCAGTTGCAGTTCTACACTAAAAAAAGAATCCAACTCAAAACTCCATTCCAGGTTTTCTTCCACACTTTTTTTTCCAGCCGAGGTAATTTGTTGCCCAAAGGAAAAAAAAAAATCAAGTGCACTGCAAGAAAAAATAAATAGTTATTCCCATCGAGGGAGCGGATTTCAACGATCGGAATGCGTTGGGAGGCCCGTGATGGTGTACATCAGGGCGCCGGGGATCTGCGCTCCTTTGTGCGCTCCGTTCCCTTATTGAACCGAAACTAAAAAGAACCATGTTGTGTTTGAAAATTTTGTTTCATACAAATGATGAAACAGACAAAAATAAATAGATCTAAAATAAGACGACAGTAAAACCGCCATGGGAACGCACGCACAGCGCAGAGCTGTCTGAAGGAGAAAAAAAAAAAGACTCCACTCCAGTTCTCGGAGTTAGGTTTATGTTTTGCCTCAAATGCAAAGTATTTCCAAACAACCTGCTGTTTTCTTTCAAAACCGGTCGCAGAGGCTCTGCACTTTCCATCTTGAATGAGCCAACACCATTACAAATGAATGGGACAGTGGAGACAGCGAGTGAGTGAGAGGGGGCGGGGCTGTGTGCCACCAGGGCGGTGTGTGAGAGAAGAGAGAGCGAGGAAGCAGCTGCTACCGGTATATCCATAGTGCGGAAAATAAGTACTGAAACAGTTTAAAATATTCACAATACATATGTATAGGAAAATCTATATTGTTGACAACGTTAATCTGTAGAAATTAATTATATTTAAATCTTTTGAGCAGGCATCGGCCGATGCCGATTATCTCAAAATGTGCAAATATCGGCTCAATTAATCGGCCGATCACTCATTTTTACCGCACAATAGAGCATGTTCCTCCATTTTATACCACGATAACACCATGGGTGAAGTAGCTGCAGCGTGAACCCAAAACAGCTCTCGTCTTGTCAGGAAAAAAAAGTCATGACTAGAATTCTGGGAGATGCTGCCATCAGGGTTAAGGTCCCTTAAAATAAAAAGGGCCCTCGTTGGCTTTTTACCATGTGTTTCATAAATGACAAAGAAAAGCTCGGAACATAGAACACAGACTGTCTATTACACTTTAAGTTTTCTTTTGGAAATTTAAGTTGTGCCATAACGCATACACAGGCAAGGGATGTGCAAAAGCCTATTTCTTGTTTTTCCACTAGTTTACATGACATTGTATCATTTAGCAGATGCTTTTATCCCAAGGGACTTACAATAATAACATTTATCACAGTATCAAACCAACCGTATATCTCAGTCAGCTACAAATTCTCTAGAAACAAGCAGAGTTAGAGTTTTTTTTTTGTAAAGAAAGTATGTTTAACAGTAAAGGTAAAAAAAGATGCTCATGCGAAAGACAGGTCCAGGTGTAGTCTGAGACTACTCTGAATGGCTGAATCGCTCCCCAAGTTTGAAAAAGAGATTTAACGTTTATTCTAAGGCTTAAACGTTTACACCGGCGGACTGCATAAGACAGAGAAGATGAAGCAGAGCAGTAAGTTTCTCAATAGATAATATTTCTACAAGGTTGTGCTATGAACAGTTATAAATGATGGGAACCAACACCACCTTGGTTCAGATAGCAAACCTATCCAATTGTACTGATCAGATTACCATCACATGGCCATGGCTGTATTTACACAATTTATCACAATGCATTGCGCTGTATATTGAATTTGCACCCATGTATTGTGATGTGTATTTAAAAATTGACAAATATATACCTAGAATGGACCGTAGGTGTCCCTCCAAGGTCTGCAAGACCACCGCCTTGATCTCCATTACCGATTTACCAAGGAACTGCTCACAGGCCACTCCCAGAAGGTCATGGTCAGTCATTACCTTCACCTGTAGAAATAAAACAAAGCAAAACAAAAAAACTTCAATACTGGCAAAATAACTCACAATTCAGAAGTCTCCATTTCTGCTCATGTCAATATTTGGGGCAACTTATAATGTTTTTATACCAACGTTAGCGGGTATACCCAGATTTTTTAAAAGTGGGTGACCCTGCTAAAATAGGCAATTGATGCCTTTGCCATTGCAAGGAGAAATGCATTTTTTTTCCGGCGTGTCACGTTAAAATTGGGAAAAAAACATTAGAGGAGACTTAAACAGCAACTTAAACAAAACTATAAAAAAGGCAAAAAAAAGTCTCATGACCCAGCGATGGAGTTGTATCACCCTGGGTGGGGAGCAGCCCAGGTATACTCAGCGATAATAAAAATTAACCAATAAAAATAAAAAACAATAAAAATAGTATTTTTTTTATTGTAGATGTATTTATTTAATTTTTCAACATAAATTTAAAGAATCAAAAAATCCCTGTGCGGCGTCCAGATGCATGCCCAAGCCTTTACAAAGTCAGAGCAAAGTTTTGAATTACATGATATCTAGTTCTCGGGGGACCTCCCCAGTTCCTATTTCCCCTCAGGGAGCGCCTAGAACTGTTTGGTGTGAAAACGCCTTTATACCTGGCTCCAGTCCGTGTGTGCCGCGCACAACATTGGTTTTATTCACAACTTTGACCTGTTCTGGGAGAGCTCCTCTCTCTGTAAAAGAGAAGGTCTCCACCTGAATATGCTAAGTAGTCGCATACTTGCTGCTAATCTGCAGCACACCGCTCTGTCCTCCACATGTGATTGACTATTTACATGTCGCACATGCCTACCTGAACTTCCTCACCCATGCCCACAACAAGGACTTGCCGCACCCCCCTCGCTCAAACCAGCTCCCTCTTGTGGAATGATCTCATTGCTGTTCAACCTCTTTCTACTCCTGTATGTATTACCGACAGACACTACTTCCTATTAATTGGTCATCTCGCTCTCTCCCTGCAAAAGCAAGTGTTTTGAGTGGTGGAGTAAATGCTGCCAGTCTCCGCCTGTAAAAATGATGTGGAAATACGTCGTCTGTGCAGGCCGCACAGCAAATACCGGACTCCCCACCAGTCAAATTTTCCCAAATAAACGCTTGGTTCCTTTCAAACACGACTTTCATTTTAAATGATAACTTACCGTCTCGTCAGTTGTATTTTTTATTTGTAACCGAGACCTGACTTAACGTTGGTGATCTCACCTCACTTGGTGATCTCTGTCCTCCCCACTGCAGCTTCTTAAATTTGCCAAGGACCACTGGTTCTGGGGGCAGCTTAGTCGTTTTTAAAAAACTTTTTAAAATGCAGATTTATGCCCGTCGATGTCTACTTTTGAGGTGCAACTTTTAAAGATTAATGTCACTGCCCCTGTCAAATGTGCATTGGTGTACAGAACACCTAAAAGTAAGAGTTAGTAAGAGTAAGAGAGTAAGAGTTTTCAGATCTTCTATCATTTACAGCCTCTCACTCTGTTAAATTGTTAATTGTAGAGGACTTTAACATTCACGAACAGATGGTCAATGAGTGTTTATGCCTTGTGGATTATTTTAATGTCATTCAATCAGTGTCTGGTCCAACACATCAGAAGGGTCACACGCTAGATCTTGTGTCAATCATCTGATTTCTCCATTTCCAAACTTGAAACTGTTGATTCTGGTGTCTCTGACCATCCTATGCCTGTGTTTGAAACCACATTGTCTTGACCCCTAACCCACCCGCTCCCTGCCCCACTCCCTCGTCCGATCTACAAACTCAGCCACACATTTCTCCAACACATTCATGCTCACTCACTTACCTCGTATCTCAGACGCCCTTCCCTCCTGCAGCCACACTGAGAAGCTAGTGACACAACAACTCTTCAACTCATCCTGCTCTGACACTTTGGACTGTGTAGCTCCTTTAAAACTAAAAAGAACCAAGGCTAACACTGTGGGCTGAACGCCTCCACCCAGACGAGCTTGTAGGAGGACAGATCGCAAATGGAAAAAAGACCAACCCCAGGTCTCATACCTCATGTTAAAGATGGTTGCAGCTTTACTCAAGCTCTGTTAAGACAGATAAGGAACAACATTATGCTGAACTTAATAATAAAAATGCCCACAAACCGAAAATACTGTTCAACACAGTTACCTCTATCTTACTGTAAATCCTGCTGCTGCTGTTGCTGTTGCTACCTCCGCCTCTACTACTGATACCTGCATGAAGTTTCTGTATTTCTTCATCGACAAAAGTGAGAACATCTCGTCTCCAGCTGTTTCAACCAGTGTCGTCCTCTCAGCTGTCGGAGGTGGTCTCACATATGAACCCCACCTACCGCCCCTTAGACGTTAAGGAAGTTTTCCTCACAATGTGTTCCCCTATTTTTGCTTTAATTATTAGCTGTTCAACAAATGGAGTCGTCCCCTCTTTTTTTAAACATGCAACTGTGCAACCCCTACTGAAAAACCTACCCTAGACCCCAATGACTATAAACTACAAGGCCTATCGCCAAGCTACCTTCTATTTATACGATTTTGGAAGAAGTTGTTTTTTCTCGGGTCTTGTACTTGAACACGTTGAACATTTTTGACAAATTCCAGTCTGGTTTTAGAGCACTGCGTAGCACAGAATCTGCACTGCTCAAGGTACATAACGACATCCTCTCTGTTGATTCTAATTTGTGTGCAGTTTTCGCCTGCTCAATCTCAGCGCAGCGTTTGATACAACCGGCCATGACATTTCTTTAAAACACCCTGGAGGGCCCAAGTTGGTCTGCAGGGCCCAGTGTTAAAGTGGTTTACATCCTACCCAAGAGAAAGAACCTTTTCAGTTAGAATAGGAAACTGTTCTTCATCCCCTGCTCGCACTAAATGTGGCATCGCCCAGGACTTAATTTGAGGGCCTCTTTTATTGTCATTATACATTCTTCCCCATGGCTGTATCCTTGAGAAATAAAAAATTCTGTATCACTGTTATGCTGTCTAGACAAAATCAAATGCTGAATTGAACTTCCTTCGACTATATTTGGCCTTCCTAGCTCTGTCACTGGCCAAGCAATGCACTTGGTCCCCTGTCTTCAAATTTGCACAATGTAGTTAAAAGTCTTCTTTAAACTTTAACAAACAAGTCAGTAGTGTTGTGAATGGCAGCTTTTATTAGCTTAGAACCATAGCCAAATTGCCTCTTTCCGCCCTTTCTCGACGACAAACGGTTCAAAATGAAGCTGCAAGATTTTTAACTGGGACAAAGAAAAGTGACATCACTCCAGTTCTGATGCACTTGCATTGATTGCCAGTAAAATACAGAATTTACTTTCAAACGTTACCATTTGTTTTTAAAGCCCTAAATAAATAAGCTCCACAATAAACTACTGATCTGCTAATTGCATACTCTGCCTCCAGGTCACGTAGGTCGTCCTCACAACAGCTCCTATCAGTCCCCCACTCACGCCTCAAAAACAAACGTGACCAGGCTTTTTCTGGTGTTGCCCCCAGGCTCTGGCATAGTCTCCCGTTTCATATTAAGTCCTGTCTACCATAGACAATTTTAAATCTAATTTAAAGACCCATCTTTTTTTCTCATGCTTCTAGTTCAGTCTGAGTCATTTTAAGTGTTTTCCATTATAGTCTTGCCTTTTATGGATTATTCAATTTACTCTTCTATTTTACCTCAGTTTTCTCTTGGTTATGTTTTTGTTCTATTGGGAATTTCTTTCTGTTTTTCTCTTAGTCCTGCTTTTAACTCGGACTCCTTTTTCCTTTTATTCATGTATTCTTTTATTGTTAAACAACCTGCCTCGACCGTAAAGCGTTTTGGATCAACTCCTGTTGTTTAAAAAAAGGCTACATAAATAAAAGTGGCTTGCCTAAAAAAATCACACGAAACAGTTTCCTAATTACAGTATTGTCAGTAAAGTAAGAACGATTCTCCTTTAGCCTCAATTGGTTTATCGGCCTGAATATGAATTGTAATGAATAGAATGAGTAACGCTGGTTCCAAAATAATTATAAAAGAAAAGAAAAAAGAAAGATTGTCACGCCCCAATTGCTGTTTTGGGAACTTAAAAATCGGGTCTTTGGGCAAAAAAGGTTGAGAACCCGATACAGGGAATTATCTCACACACAACCACACCCCCACCCCCACCCCTATACCCACACCCACACCCACACACCAAAGTTTTTCCCATGGGCTGTCAATCGTCTAAGCAAATGACACATTCTTTAAATGTGTCTAAAAAGCTGAAATTAGGACAAGAGTTACATTTTTAGTAAAAGAGTTTTACAAACATGATAACTGCTCAAAATGTGAGTTAGTTCTTGAAAACCATTCAAAGAGAAGCAAACGCACAACAGATGACACATAAGCAGGCAGCATTTACACCGTACCTGTGCCACTCCAGTGACAGTGATGGCCACGCCTTCTGCAGTCTCCACATCCTCACACCTGGGTTGGAGAGTCATGATCTCCAAAGTTATCCTAAGGAAGGGTGGGGAAAAAAGACAAGTTAGGCACCATTCTCATAAAGCAGTATGTGAACTCTCAGAATTAAATAGTGCAATGTAGGGACCTGGGAGGCTACGTCTCGTGTCTCACTTGTCTCCTAGTCTTTCTAACCCATTATAACTATATATCCTTCCTTTTATGCTTGGAAAGAATGAGTTATTCTTTCTCCCCGAGAGACATTGCCCTCTCTGTCACTATTGGGAGCGCCACTGTTTCACACTCTCTAATGGCCAAGAACCTTGTGAAGGTCCTGAACAACCAACTGTCCTCTGCCAACATCGCAGGGTCTCAGGAGTCTCTCATGCTCATTTAGAAATGGCTGAATTACAACCCATTTTTGCTTTATCCCACCTGCAGTGACCCCGCCACCTCTTAAATATCCCCACCGCTTTACCCTCAAAATAAAAAAACACCACCTTGGAATTGACCACTGTTAAGGTGCCTACAGTCTACACAACTTTTAAAAACGTCACTGGGCTGTTCAAAAAGAGAGAGATGCGGCTGTTGGAGTTATGCAATTTGCGAAAAGAATTGACAGAGCAACAAAACAAAACGTTCATAAATTCATTGCATTGAAACCCAAATAATAGAAGACGTATACATTTGGCAGTATTGCGGATACGTCACAAAGGGAGTTTGGTCATTTGTAATAACTTCCAAAGCTATCCAACAGCAATGGAAAGTTTTAACGGTTAGAAGTTTACTGCCCTTCTGTGTTTGGCAACCACACAAGCTGCTTTGACAACACTTCCTTGGCACACGCACACACCAATGTCGGCCAAAGGTCAAGATTTTTGGGGAATATTAACCTAGAAATGCACTGACAACTCGGGAGACAGTTTGCTAAGATGTTGTCAATCAATATACAAAAATAAAATAAAAACACATTACAGGCCAGAAAACAAAGCGCTACTGGGTCATGCCTTTATGATCGAGGAGGTAAAGACAAGATGACTTTTTCCTTTTCTTCCCTGCAATAAACACCGAAGGAAGAAGCCAAATTTTCTTATTGAAACCTCAGCTGGTTCCTGCAAGACATGTTCAGGTGTGGACCATCAAGACGGCAGAAGCTTGTGATACTCACAACAATCTAACCAACCAAATTTTTTTTATCCAGATGCATTGAAAGTGACTGATGAGTTGAGAGTAAACCACTGAATGGTGTCTAGGTCAAACACAAAAAGCCACTTCAGAACTATGCAGATAAATGTTGGACATCATGTTTCATACTAGGGCTGAACAATAACAGTCAATATAATAGTTAGAGCCATGAGATGATAAGATAGATGATGAGACATAACCGAATATTGGTCAAAAAATGTTGGGATTTTTGATTTTGTCTCTACCACCCAGCCCAAGTTCACACAGCTCCATCACCTCTGGATGTCGGAGATGAGCCACCAGGCCCAGGCCCAGCCTCCCACCATGTAGGTCTTTTCATCTGAGCCACAACAACCACCTTTAGGGAGAGAAAGGAAAGGAGTGAGATTGGGGGTGTGAGAAAAACATGTTTTTATTCTCCAGTGCCGTTTCGGTCCTCAAAATAACAATCTGGATGACTGACTCAAGTCAGAACTCATTATCCACAAGGTTGCATTAGACTATTAGAACACAGTGATACAGCAACTTTGTATTGGATTGTAAACAGTTACTGTGTTCTTGAATTTTAACATTAAAGCATTTCTTATAATGACAGTAAAATTGCTAAATATTTCTGTATTAAAAGTATTGCAATGTACCCTGATGTATTAATCTCTGACTCCTATATTGTGCTGCACATCGTAGCATCATTACACAGCCCTAGTGTTGAATGGAAATGTTAGAGCATCACTTCTATTGGGAAGCCCATGTTCCCTTTTCAATTATGCATGCCCAGTTAAATACCAGCCTGTAGCAATATTAACTATTGATGGCAAGCCAAAGTATTGGAGGTTCCAATACTCGTGACCAGGCTTGTGTTGAGTTTGGATTTGTATCAGTCTAAATAATTTCCATCATGTTTTGTTCATCATAGGATTGGTCTTCCTTTGAGTGCAAACACGCTGTTGTGACGGCGCAGGATGAGAAATTGTACAGCAGCCATGTAAGGTAATCATTACAGCACACACAAAACCAAGTTCAGGCCTATGGTAAAGTAAAATTAAGAAAAAGATCTGCTTTCCCATTGTAAACAGACAGTGGGATCAATTTAGACATGACAATTAAAATCCTCAATTAATTTCAAAATGTTACTCGTACAAAATGTCATCAGGATGAGGTTTGACAATTAGAAGAAGAAAGAAGAAAGAGTCTTTATTCATCACACAACACACCACACTATAACACATGCTTGCACACACACACACACACGCACATGCTTTTGATGGTGGCCGGTGAAATGGATTCTCTGCTTTTGACCCATCCTGGCTTGTCCTTCCTCCGGGGGCACAGCCAGGAGCAGTGGGCAGCATACGTGGACGCGCCCGGGGACCAGGTGATAAATGTCCATTGCTGGTCAGACAATGATGTTGTGCATGTTTTTGGTGGGGGTCCTTACTGACGTGAGGTGGAGGAAACCCCATGTGAGCACGGGGAGAACATGCAAACTCCACACAGAAAGGCTCCTATTTGGGAGATAACCCGCCGGAGCACGGTGCCAACAGCGCCCCAGGCGGGAATCGAACCCAGGACCTTCTTGCTGCAAAAAGCAAAACTACAAGTGTAGATCTCCAAATGACTGGTCATTTGCCTATCCTTGCCTATGAGTCTATCCTTATGGGACTTTTTTCCCCCCAAACATTCAGTGGTGTTTGTGGGAAGATTTTTCAATCTTACCTGGGGTATCAACAGGAAGTATGAACAGAGATTAAAACAGATGGCACACAAGAAGAAAGGTATCTTTTCCCAGAGCTAAGTGTTGTTCACGCTTCCCCTAGAACTTAATATGTTGAGAGTCTCCTTGTAATAAAAGGCTTGAACCGGATGCACCGGTCTGAACCAGATGCACCAGCTTGTCCGCAAAGGTATTGTTTATGGTTTGGCCCATCCACCATCTGCCACGAGGAACCACTAGAGAACTTTAAATGGTCAAGGGACCGCATTTACCTTTTCGAGTCTTGCGAGGACTCAAAGCACTTTACAGTGCATGTCTCACATTCACCCATTCACCCCATTTTGTTTCACAAAAAGCTACATTATTAATCTCCAATTGTTGGATTGACTTGTCAAATCTCTTTTCTTGAGTCAAAGAAGCCCCGGGCGATGGTGCAAAATTCCAATCGCTGATATAAGATTTTAATCGGGGGGGGATTGCGAACGTAGAACGTAATCTTATGTGGCAAATGCAGTCTCACTGCTCCAGAAGTGTAAGATGAATTATTAACAAGTAAAGTTATTGCACAAAAACATCTTGTTTTTACTAAATTAAGGCCCAAAGCAACGGAAAGCAACAGTTGTTTTTTTGTTTTTTTACAACGGGATAGTACCTTAACTCAGTTGTGTTTAAAGATTGTTTCATACATATAGGAAACAAACAAAAATAATAGATCTAAAATAAAAAGACAGGCAGGGGAGCCAGCGTGCACCGCTGTCTGGAGGAGAAACAAAAAAACAAACAACCCCCCTCCAATTCTCTGAGTAAGGGTTAGGTTTTTCATTTTCCATACAAGTAATAAATTAAGGAAATAACATAAATCTAAATATTTCTCTATGAGATTTTATTATATATTGCTATATTACAAGCATGAATGGGTATCAAGGTAGTGGACTGTCCGGGCAAGATATACTCCTGAGGAAAGTGTCCTCGGCGGTTAATTTTTTTATTTTTAGAATCATTTGTCATCAATGTCAATTGTGATCGATGGAGTCGATCGCCGATTTAATCGCAAATCTGCCCAAGCCTAAGTCACAGCCCTATTACCAAGAGCACACACCCCTTTCCCACACACCCCATGACTGCAGATCACACTTCCTTAATGTTTGGATCTCACTCCTTATAAAAATGGGCACATTGAGAGAAAAGAGAGGTTTACTTTCGATCAATTGTAAAGGAAACCTACTGTAAACTAAGTAAACAACCATATCACAGGGTGTCTGCAGTTATGAGTGCGAGATGTGATATATTTTTAGATAAATTTGAATCAAATTTAAGACTGATTTTAGTACAAATCATCTCTCTTACCATGTAAAGTATTGAAGCCAAGTAATGCTGATAACTACTATATATTTTGAGCAGGGCAGTTTTTCAAATAAATTATGACTGATACAGAAGGTACCCAACTTGGCAAAAAAATAAATAAAATCAGAGAAAGGGTTGATGTTGAACCTAAGACCTCCTAAATAATGCAAGAGCATTAAGGGACTTTAAAGGCCTCATCTTCGAATTGAAGACATTTAAAGAGTTTTTAAAGGGGCCTACAGGCACCCGACAAATGTATAGTAGTGGAAGTGGTAGAAGTGATAATAATATGAAATAGTAATAATTGCAATATGCAATACAACTACAAAAAATAAGAATTGGCAATATAAAATAAATAAAAAAAATTCAGAGAACAATAAAAATCTGGTCACATCAAATAAACAAATAAAAAAATTAACAATTAAATAACCCCCCGTTTCAAAATTTCGCACTGTGTTTGCATACATATATTTGGTATACATGAAATAGACGGTGGACAGCAGCGTGTCTGAATCAGAGCCGCGGCGCTGCTCGGTTCCGCCCATCAACACCATCACTGACCGTCAACCGCTCGACCAAGTGGCGCAAGCAACGGATTCATCCACCGATCGATCCGTCGAGCGACCGATTCAAGCGGCGGACGTGAAAAGCCCCCGCGGTCTTGCGGACCGGCACCGAACGCTCGTTTGCGGCCACCAGCGCGCTAATCCCGCTAGCTTAGCATATGGGCGGAGCGCCTACCCGAGACGACCAGGGCTTCGTTCGGCCCGACGGTGAGGCAGCTCCCCATCACGGCGCAGAACTGTACCGGGCACTGAGGCGGCGGCGCGATCGCTCCTCTGTCGTCTCCTCGCCGCGTGTGTGTGTCTGAGTGTGTGTGTGTGTGTGTGTGTGTGTGTGAGCAGTCGGTTGCCGTCGGTTGCCGTCGGTGCCGTCGTCTCCCCCCTTTTATTTGCGGCGTTCGAGCTCGGGACGCGACGCGGCGACGCTGGGTTCTCGCGGGGCCGTGGAGCGCGCTACCATGTCAACAAGAGCACGGCGCGTCGGGGCGGGATGCGGCGCGTCACTGTGACGTCGGCCGCCGCGGGCGTCGCCCACCCGCCGGAACCGGAAGTAGCGGGGGACGGGCGCGGAAGGTTCCGGAAGCGGCGGCGCCTCGGCTCACGCCCGCAGTTGGTTCTGTTAGAACGGTCGCATGTCGAAGCGGCCCCCCCCCCCCTCCCCCGCATGCGTTATGAAATCGCGAAGGGTGAAAATAAACAAAAAGATGCACAGCACAAACACAGTAAATACACAAAAAAAACTGCGTGCACACACCATGTAGGTCGCCTGCTGACTGACTGCTGACTGGCTGCTGACTGGCTGCTGACTGACTGCTGACTGGCAAGTTTCCACGGCCGCACCTTGGAGCGGTCGGCCGCGAGCCGATACCGCCTTTCGCGACAATCGCCGCCACTCGTGTCTTGGATTAGTCGTAAGAAGAGGTACCACTGTGCCAGGGGAATAGGCGCGAAATATAACTGCCGGAACGTCGACAGTTGATACAGACATTATTTTGTCGTTATGAACACAATGGCGACTTTGTTATTGTCTGTTACTGTTGCGTGGGCTGCCGCAACGCTGCAAGTGGCGTGCTGTTTGCTCTCATTAAAAACAAGTAACTGTAATGGGAGACAACACGTTCTGATCAGACAGGAGATTTTAAACGGGACGTATCGTTAGGTCCGTTAGGTCTCCGAGGTCCCCAAAACATGTTGTTGACATTATTTCTTTTTTTCTTTTTGCTGAAAATACCACTCAGATCATGCGTTCTAGCCTTTGTAACATGCCTCTAAATCAATGGTGTTCCTGACGCTCTGTTTCAGTGGGTGGAGCCGATGGTGTTATTTTAAGCACCTACGTGAGGGAAACCCAACTAGTAATGGATATATCTCTGTGCAAAGGGCACCGCAAATAGAGGCATCTGCGGATAGCACACGTGCCCGTGGGTGTAGTGTATCAACACCGTAGCAGACGGATTTCACTTTATTAGTCCTCCCAAAATCTGCCCCTGAACAGACCCAAGGCGAGAAATAAGCAAAGCGATCAATGAATCCTCCCCCATATTAGATCTACAGGGCCTCATTCATAAGTTAGTTCATGTAAATACATCTTCAATAAAAACACTATTTTTATTGACTTTGTTTGGGGAAACGCACAGTGAGTGTGACGGAGCAGATGACCATAAAAAGAAATCGTCACGAAAGTAGAAAGAAAACCCTTTTAAAAACGGAGCGTTCCGAGCGGTTGGAATCCTGAGTGTTTTGTTTACAGCGATAACTTTGTCGTTGGTTCGTTCCTCATTATTTGACAGGTGGACCACATCTCATATCGACATCCCACATCGAATGACAGAAAACAAGGAATAGCATGACAAGTCCCCTTTCATTTCTGTTGCTGTAGAGTGTGGTTCATGAAGAGTGGATTGAAGTGAAGACGTGTAAAGTTTGAAGTTTCCTTTCTTACTCCCATTGAGTTAACGCGGCCAATGAGGCCTGCAAGGTTATCTGTACGTTTCTACATCATGCTGTACGTTTCTAATATGCTAGCGTGGTCCCCATCATAGCAAAGCTATGCTAGCTACCTTTCAGTGAATGTTTAGCAAACGAATTATCCCTAAATCTAACAGCTGATAGCCTTCAAGGTTAATGTATTATGCAAGTTATATGTTGTGTTTGTGAGAAACCCGTTTTAATGGTTATTCTCTATGAGAATGCTCTGTTTTGCACTGGACTCAGTTTATGCTTTTCTGTATTTTGTTTTATCTAGTTCTCACGGCGGGTGTTGGTGTTTCCTACCGGAGGGGAGCTACACTCCCGCTGAAGTGGAGATTTAGAACTATATGTCTAAATGTGTATATGACTATGTATTTTGTCGTTGTGGGTTTGTTGCATTTACAATTTAAACATGGCTTCCTGTTTTTTTCTTGTTTTTACTATAATTAATCCTTTTATAACTGCATTTTCATTTTGATTGTCTTGTAAAATTGTGGACCCTTGTTTCCTCCGTTAAGGTGATAAGTTAGGAGTTAAGAAATGTTTTATAATAATAATTATATAAAAATAATAGTTTAAATAGCATATGTATATCGTATAATAGTAGTGTTTATATAGTTAAGATGTAAGATCTATTTAATCATGTTCAATAAAGTTTTCTCATTGTCTGTTGAAAATGTCGTTAATGTTGCACTGTGTTAGTTGTGACATGAAAGGTAAATTAACCAAACAGCTCTGGGATGTCTTGGGTCCCTTTTTGTAACATCATATGGGTCCTGTAATGTTTGACAGTGTTTCCTGTAATCATGGGTTTTTACTGGGTAATTATGCTGTCACAACGGGATAACAGCATAGACCTTGTTGTTTCCGAGTAATTACAGAGTAACGAGGGGGTGACAGGACCCTTCGTAATCCGGGCCGCCCCCCGTTCTTACTCTGTATTTACAGAGTGACAAGGGGGTGACAGTGGACACTTCATAATCCGGCCCGCCCCCCGTTCTTACTCTGTCAAGGGGGTGACAATGGACACTTGTCACTGTCATAACGAGATAACAGCATAGACCTTGTTGTTTCCGAGTAATTACAGAGTAACAAGGGGGTGACAGTGGACACTCCATAATCCGGCCCGCCCCCCGTTGTTACTCTGTCAAGGGGGTGACCGTGGACACTTTATAACTCTCCCCCCCTCCTTGTTACTGTAATTACAGAGTAAGTACTCTGATATACATACCTATATCATGACACTATGTATGGTTAGTGTTTTGTTCTCGGATGACAACACAACCAAGCCTTCCAGAGAGGTCAACTGTGCTTTCTACTCCAGCCCATCGTGACTTGCTGCAGTGCTGGACGAACATGCCTGCTTGGAGCTCATTTTCCAAAGTATCGACCCATTTCTCGACTTGATCTTATTCAAAATCATACAATGAAGTAGGAGACATTTTTATTCTATTTTATTTATATTATTCTATTCACTAACTACATTACGTTTTAGGAATCAGTTCGTTTCAGTTAGTTACTCGGTAGGAATTAGGTTAGCTATTATGTTCGATTTAGTAACTATTGTGAATAATCTTGGGGTGCGTTGCAAAGACATTTCACTGCATATATCTCTGAAAGTATGTATATGCATGTGACAAATAAACCTCTTGAATCTTGAATCTTTTAAAGACAAATCCCTGCAGAGTGGGTGAAGCTCGCCTGCCGAACCTACATGCATAAAAGAATGATTGTCACACTTACCCATGAGCAAAGGGCAAAAGCATTTGTTTTTATTGGAGCTTCATCCATATACAGTTATGATTCATACGAGGTAGGTAACATCACAAGTTTCGGGAAATGACTCAATGGGAGATGGGAGGTCACACTCTCAAACGCGGTCTGCACTCCGCACCCTGCGGGGTCCTTGGCCTTTTCAAGTAAGAGTGACATGGTTGCTTGGCTGAGTGTCTGGGGCAGGGAACCGTTCTCCAGCGACCCATTAAACATGTCCAATGAGATTGGTGCAAGCCTGCCCTGCAAAACGTATTGTAGAAATCTGTCCAGAAACACTGCAGAAACATTTGCCAAGTGCTATTGACATGTTGCTTATTGTGCGTTACTGTCTGAAATACGTAGAGAAGCGATATGACGCTGTGCCCACTAAAACCGTCAGATTTGGAAGGCTGCAGTTTATATGGATCCTCACCAGGGGGCGACAAAGGAGAGGAAGACAAGCAAATGGTCAAAATTCATCATAATGAATTGTTTTACTCGTATCTTCTTCTTCTTTTTCTTTCGGCTGCTCCCTTTCGGGGTCGCCACAGAAAAAATACATTATATTATATTATATATACATATAAATAACATATAAAATAAACCTATTTGCATTTGACCTTTTTCTTTATTATGATTATGATTATGATTATGATAATAATCATTATTATAATTGGATTGCCTTCTATTGTTGTGAAGCACTTTGAGTTGCATGTTGTGTCTGAAAGGTGTACAAATAAAGGGTATCATTGTTGTTGTAGTTATTATTATTACTTAATTCATATTCATATTTGTTTCTGTCAGATAGCTGTCAATTATGTCAGAGTCACATATAGACTGAAGCATCTTCCTGGAAAGTAGATGAATAATGGATTGTATTGTACAGCTTCTTCCAAAATTCTGACCCCTTCTCCCAAAGGCAACGCTCCATAATAAAGTTTTCAGAAGATCTAGTTCCTGAAGCTGGAGCCCCTCAAGTTTTTCTATTGAATCTTGAGGCCAGGTGCTGATTATTGTCTTCTTTTTCTGAGTCGCTCACTAATGTTCCTATTGCAACCCCTTTATTGCACCCAATGATGTCGTATTCTGATCGAATGTGGGCCAAGTATGAGTTCCAATCATAATAAAAAATAGTTAAATCAAAATAAATCACTGCAAAGCAAAGCTACTATTACACAATAATGTATTATGAAGCACGTCCATTATCCTAAATTCTTTGTTTCATTTACTTGCTCATGGGAAATGTTTATGAAGATATTTTGTTCTGGTTTATTCACAATACATTGTCAAATACCTGCTGTTGATGACTAATCAATTTCAGAAAAAGATACATAGTCCTATTACACCTTTTGACATGGTTTTTAACATTAAATGACCTAGATATAGTGACGCAGCGTGAAAATTGTAAGAAAAGTAAGAAACCTCAGATTTGAATTGCTGTTCATGTCAAGGGAAGATAAAAAAAAGGCAATGTGCTAATAAAAAAATGCAACATCTCTAATCAATTTAAAACAAAAAAGCATAACATGCTAACAAAGAGGCAAATTGAATAGCTGCATCTGAATTAATTTAACTCACTGCTTGTAAAAACTGTCGTTATTTTCGCGTAAATCCAAAGCACAGAATATCTTTCTTCCAAAGTGTGTTATTTAATCGAAGAACTGAGCTGCTATTTACTTATTTTTTTATCCAATTCCTGAAAAGTGGGAAGTGCATCCGATGTAAATCTGACTTACATATGCAACAACAAGCCATTAACAAATGTTTTAGTCTTACACAGAGATCAAACCTCCAGAAATACCATCGCACTCAAACTGAGCCGTGGAATTTAAATGCAACGAAAGGTCAGAGCCAAGTCTTCCCGGCCTTCAATGTTTGATCGGGGCGAACCTCCACGTTGGGATTCTTCGGCACATTTTCGTGTTATAATCGCTTCCCCCATCTGACGCGGAACCAATCTCCCCACACCTCCACGATTCACCCAGCTGGCTGTTCACCCCAAAAGTCACGCGTTTACGTGCATGGCGCAGGGATTAACCGCGTTTGCACCCGTGGGAGGTTTTGTGAAGCTGAAATCGGTCGGGAGGCCTGACGGAGCCAAATGCCGTTCACCAGGCCGGCCTCGGTGCTCCGCCCTGGCTCGGCGCCAAGCGGCGTACGTCGGCAAGCTCCACGCGTGGCGTGAGGAGAAAGTGCACCACTGGCTCCCTCTCAGCCTGCAGGCGGCAGGGGGAAGTAGGGCAGCCCAAATTACATGTAGGAATCACGCCCAGCCGCCTCCCCACACGGGTGCATGACAGCTTCCAGGGCACACACACACACACACACACACAGAGACACACACACAAACACACACACACACACACACACACACACACACACACACACACACACACACACACACACACACCCCATTTACCCATCAGACGAGACAGTATCACACAGTCACAGCTGTGTGTGTGTATATGTGTGTGTGTGCGTGTGTGTGCATTTGTGTGTGCGTGAGTTTGTGTGCGTGTGTGTGTGCGCGTGTGTGTGTGTGTGTGTGTGTGTGTGTAAAGATCTGTATTAAGAAGCCAGATCCAAAGTCGCAGTAGGTGTGCGTGTGCGCGTGTGTGCGAGTGCGTGTGTGTGCGTGTGTTTTGTGTGTGCTATGTTTGTGTGTTTGTGTGCATGTGCGCGTGCGTGTAAAGGTCTGTATTAAGAAGCCAGATCCAAAGTCGCAGTAGGTGGTGTGTGTGAGGGTGCCGACATCAGATGGATGTGACAGCTTGCCGGGTCGCAGCTCGCCTCCTGCCAAGGGGAGTGTAGGAGATGACTGGTGCATGGGGGGGGCTGGTAGTACATAAAGGGGAAAGAAGTGTGTGTGTGTGTTTGTGTGTGTGTGTGTGTGTGTGAGGTGGGGTGATGGAGGAGGAAATGACAGGATGGGGACAGGAGTGACGCTCCGCACAGCAGATGCTTCCTCTAAAGTGTGTCTTGTGCCGCGCCCATCCGTGCGTTTTAGAGAAATCTACCTATCTATCCATCCCTCCCTCCCTCCCTCCCTCCCTCCCTCCCTCCGTCCGTCCGTCCGATCTATCCATCTATCCATCTATCCATCCATCTATCTATCTATCTATCTATCTATCTATCTATCTATCTATCTATCTATCTATCTATCTATCTATCTATCTATCTATCTATCTATCTATCTATCTATCTATCTATCTATCTATAGTAATGGCGTCGGCCCAGGTGCCACCATGCCAGAATAGATAGGGACAGTATGTCTGTTGGTAGCCGATGTTAGACGATGTCAAAGCGTCGCTGTAGGAATGCAGTGCAGGACCTGCAAAGCCACCAGTAAAATGTCAGGATTGGTCGGGGATGAAGTTGTGAGAATGGCCTCGGGTTCCAGAGCGAGTTACGCATGCGAAGGGAAAATTCAAAATACAAAATGCCCATTCGAAATACAAAATACCTTGTGTTTAGGAGTGTGCAGGGACACAGAACCACACACACTGAAACACGACCCGCCGCCATTTTTGCATATACCAGTCCAGAAAAAAACCAAAATATCAAATCCAACGTGAAGGTCAACATGGTGTGTGTGTCCGCTGAAACCAAACAAAAAAAACATTGCATTTTGTGTGTGTGTGTGTGTGTGTGTGTGTATTTGGATCACTGTGTATAGAGCAGTAGTCTCCCATGGCACTGATACATACCACTGCATAATGAGCGAGCTTTTGGTAAAAGAAGGAGCTGGACTTTCATTTCCTTTCCTCTCCTTCCCTCTTCCCCTCCGACACGGTGCAGTGGGGATAACTTCATCCAAACTCAAATCCTCCTCAGTCTTAGCGTCTCGTGGAGAATGGTGTTAGCCTGCATAGATGTTTAAGCCCGGGGCTCATTTTTTTTAAAAGACAGTTTTATCGCTGGTGCGCCAGACTTCTATACGCCGGTTGATTGAGAGAGAAACTTGCCAAACTATTTTTAGCCTAATCTCTCTCTGTCACGCACACACACGCGCGCGCGTGCGCACACACACACACACACACACACACACATTGTTATGTCTCTGTAAGTGCTGATCCTCGCCTCCCTCTCCCACACCCACTCATTATTATCATCCTTCACTTTGTTCTCTCCCGGCGTTTCCTGTTTAAACACAGACTGCCTGCATCTCAATTAAGGGCGGGCCCTGTTTCCCATCTGGAATGCAGTGTTTTGCTAAATCTTCCTGTTGTTTCATCTCCATCTTCTTGTTTCTTGTCTTTGACAACATTTTACACCTCTAACACCGACTGCATCAAATTGATGCAAACATATAAAAGTATTTTCCAACAAGGCCTTTTTTGGCTTCTGTCTGCATATCAAGACTTGTGTCCAATACGGCACTGCACGCTGCTAGCACATCGACGACATATTGCTCAGGCCGGCTCTGTTAGATTGCATGGTTGGTATCACAAAATATTTATTTTCAAAATTTCCTCCAAATTTGATTTGCCTTTTGCAGCAATTATCTGCTTTTTTTTGGAAAGTCATATCAATATACAGTATATTCTGCATTCATTCTGTTATAAAGATGCACAGAGCCAGAACCCACATGAGAAGATAAATGGGATTTTTGTCACCACTGATAGGTTGGATTTAGAAAACATACCGCATTATTAAACAATTTAAAATGCAACAGCATCTCATTGTGAACTCTAATGCAAATGGCATCTGGATGATGAAATAAAATACTGATAAAATGAACATAATTGATTGGGTTAGTGTACGATAAAGGGATGTTTATATTGCACATTTCATACAGAGGGGCAATTCTAAGTGCTTTACACATAAAAGGCATTGTATGAAAACAATGCGAAGAATAAAAGCATCGAAATAAATGGCTAAAATAAACTGGGAAGAGGGAAGTGGATTACTTGGCAGGGGAAGAGTACACTGTTCTGTGCATATCAATACATATTTTTGGCTGGTAGGTACAAGAGGTGTGTTGTATCTCTGTGCACCCTTGTGTCCAATATAACAACAGCTTTTTGTCCGTCCAGTCATTTGAAATATAGTGGAACTGTGTGGAGAACAATTGAGTTTTAAAATGTCCCACTGACAGACAGACAGACAGACAGACAGACAGACAGACAGATAGATAGATAGATAGATAGACAGACAGACAGACAGACAGACAGACAGATAGATAGATAGATAGATGGATAGATAGATAGATGGAATGACAGTCAGATGGATGGATGGATGGATAGACAGAAAAATTAAAAAAGATGAAAGATAAAAATTGAAAAACACACACACACACACACACAGACACACACACACACACACACACACACACACACATACAACCACACACACACACACAGACACACACACACACACACACACACACACACACACAACCACACACACAGACACACAGACACACTCACACACACCATCTAAAATGTGCGCTTCTTTCCAGTTTCTCTGTTGCTCTCCAAGCCGCTGTGTCTCTGATCAGTGAAACATTCTGCTCCTTATTTTCCGTCTGCATGTGTCTCTGACTGATGCTCTGGGCGTCTCCCTTGATGATCTTCAGAGTTCTGCTCTTCACTACATTTGTTTTAAACAAGCTCTCTGGTTTTGATCGTCCTCGCCCCCTCACTCCGCCCTCTGAGGCTGCCGACAGATCAGAGATTTGTTATCTGCCAAGCTGCCTGCCATCTCTCACATATTTGGGTGACCCATAAGCAAAAATAATGAACTCATAAATAAAGATTCCGACGTGATACCACTGAACGATGTGACCTTATATGCTGCTGACACTAACACCAGAACCAGAACCAAATCAAGAACAAGAACAAGAACCAGAACCAAAACCAGAACCAGAACCAGAACCAGAACCAGAAGAAGTACGCATTTATCTGGTGCAGTTGTGAACATAGATAGAAATTTAAAACATTCAAAGATAGACAGATTGATAGACAGACAGACAGACAGACAGACAGACAGACAGACAGACAGACAGGTAGGTAGGTGGGTAGATAGATAGATAGATAGATAGATAGATAGATAGATAGATAGATAGATAGATAGAAGGATGAATATTTTGAGTATTTTTGGGTTATTGGTATGAACAACAATAACAATAATAATAATAATAATAATAATAATAATAATAATAATAATAATAATAATAATAATAATAATAAGCATGCTACC
>NC_137197.1:6558521-6713930 GCF_960531495.2 Zeus faber
GAGAACACTGTGCGTGTGATCTACCATATTATCAAATATTAATATGCTGTATGGAAACTTATAATCAACACCCTCATCTATGACATCATAAAATCTGCCCCCTGTTCTGTGGCTCCGACGGTGGCGGCGTCACATCTCAGAGCTCAGGAGCTTCCTCCCTAAAAGAGGAGCGACCGAGCCCGATATACGTGTGCGATCAACGTGTTGGTCTGATGTTTGTCGCCCCGCCCCCCGTCTGCTCCTCCCCAGGTCTGTCCAAGTCGCTGGGTCTGATCGAGGGCTTTGGGGGCAGGGGTAAGGGAGGCCTCGCCGCCACGCTGTCCCCGGCCGAGGAGAGCGACGCCAAATACCTGAGGGAGAAGTACGGCTACAACGCCTTCCTCAGCGACAAAATCTCCCTGGATCGGACCATTCCGGACCATCGTCCCAGCAAGTGAGTCGATGAGCAGCTCCCGGGCCGCCCCTCGACAGAGCTCCGGCCTTATATTTAGAAAGTTGAAAGGAGGAAAACTCATCTCCTTTCGTGGTTGCGCACGTCACCCTCCATTCTCGTTTCGGTCTGTCCGTTTTGCCTCTCGTTAGCTCTCCCTCCCTCTCTCTTTCCGTTCCCCTTTTATTTCTCTCTTTGTCGTCTCGTTCGCGATGAAGCTGCACAATCGGATCATCAATATGCATGCATAGGCAAACACAGACACACACGCACACGCACACACTGGACACACACACACGCACGCACGCACACGCACACACACACACACACACACACACACACACACACACACACACACACACACATATGCAAGAACATGCTTGTGCACTGTATTTGCAGGTGTAAATTGTTTGTACTATGCAACTGTGTTTTTGTGCATTCTGTCAACATACTAATATCTAACAGACATACAATAAACAATAAGCCTAGTATAGTACATGTATAGTATACATTTGTATAGTATATATTTGATGTAACCTGTCCATTGAAATGCATCACTTCACATAAATTCCCAACTCTGCCCCAGTGCTGGTTAAAGGATAGGTTCGGTATTCCTCAACCCAGGTATTGACTTTCATGAACTCAAGAATTTGTCATTTGTGAGGAAATTTCAGTAATTTCAGTGAAATAATCTGAAATGCTGTTCACACGAAATATTACCTTTCATTAGTGATGTGTAGAAAAAAAATATATAAAATTTATATCCATATCGATATTTTTGCCAGATGAGAATTTGATACACCGGCGTGAAGGCTAGGGTATTGGAAAACCTGTAGTTGAATCCACCCCACATGGACGTCCACATTCAAGCCGACTCGGATGCCTCTCGGTTGGACTGACTGAGCCGTAATCACGCTGCCTTCTTTTCGGAAGCTTTTTGTTTTTGTCCTTGTCGAAAAGAAACCGTTCAAATCAAAAAGCATTTGTTCCATCGCATCAAACCAGAGTGAAGTTCATTGGCACTGCTGGGATCCAAGTGACCCCGTTTGGCTTTGTAGGACGCCTTTGTGTTCGCGGAACTACATTTATTATTCATGGTAATGTACAATCGAACACTTGATAAGGTTCAGCGAGGACTTTTCTACACAATATGAATATGTGGCTTCCCATTTTCCGATAAGCGCACTTATAATTTATTTTCGGAGGCTTCGGGCGCCTCACCCGGTTTGATGATCTAATGTCGACGAATCACGAATCTACTGTACGTGCTGCTGCTGATGTTGGTGAAAACATGGTCTGTGTGCCGGGCTCGGATGTGGAAACATTGGTGGGCGTTGGTGGGAGCGAGGACGCCGTCGCCGAGGTCTGATGAGTACTTTAGTGTGGGCCAGAAGACCCCAGGGGGAGAGAGAGAGAGAGAGAGAGAGAGAGAGAGAGAGAGAGAGAGAGAGAGAGAGAGAGAGAGAGAGAGAAAGAGTGAGGGGGAGAGAGAGAGGGGGAGAT
Source organism: Zeus faber (assembly GCF_960531495.2). NCBI lineage: Eukaryota > Metazoa > Chordata > Actinopteri > Zeiformes > Zeidae > Zeus > Zeus faber. The sequence goes on from NC_137197.1 coordinate 6,560,455, forward strand.
AGAGAGAGAGGGGGAGAGAGAGGGAGAGCGAGAGAGAGAGAGAGAGAGAAAGAGAGGGGGGGTAGAGAGAAAGAGAGGGGGGTTAGAGAGAAAGAGAGGAAGAGAGAGTGATGGGGAGAGAGGGAGAGAGAAAGAGAGAGGGGGAGAGAGAGGGAGAGAGAGGGAGAGAAAGAGAGAGGGGGAGGGAGAGGGAGAGAGAGGGAGAGCAAGAGAGAGAGGGGGGGGGAGAGAGAGACAGAGGGGGAGAGAGAGGGAGAGAGAGAAGGGGGGAGGGAGAGAAAGAGGGAGAGAGAGAGGGAGAGAGAAAGAGTGAGGGGGAGAGAGAGGGGGGAGAGAGACAGAGGGGGGAGAGAGAGGGAGAGAGAGAGAGGGAGAGAGAGAAGAGGGGGAGGGAGAGAAAGAAGGAGAGAGGGAGAGAGAAAAAGAGAGGGGGAGAGAGAGAGAGAGAAGGTGTGCAGAATTTGCTTGCGGGGCTGAGGGGAGTGACCACGTTATTTTCAGAGGTTTTCACGTGCGAGGCCTTATTTGTGCAAAACGTGTTTAAAGATCGCTACAAAGAGTCGCCCCGGGGTATAAATAACTTCATTTATTCATCCATGCATAATGTAATAACATTTTACGTTTCAACTCAAGGTTCTTGATGTAAAATGCAACGCAAAGGAGGCGTGAGTTGGTATCTTACCACTGACGACGTCGAGTCCGTGCGCTCGAATAGGACGCGAGGATTGCGGCACGCGGTCGACACGCTTTGCAAACACCGCGCGCCAGGCCGGCCGGCGTATCCCACAAAGCATCGCGGGGACAAGACGCGGGGACAAGACGCGGGCTCGCCCGCGGCCTCGTCATCACGCGCCCTCGCCGTGCGCACGCATGCGCCTGAAGGGCCGCGTCCGAAAGGACGTGGTTCACGTCGGGGGTGCGGACGTGGCACGTCACCCCTTCTTTCCCTCCGCGTTGACAACAGCTGTCCCGTATCCGGGCCTCTCCTCACATTTCGGGCCGCGCTGCCTGACCGCAGCCGCTCCGCAGCGGCTGAGCGGTCTGTGATGGACACAGATGACTTGGAGGGGCGGAGGGGACGTTGACGTCGTGTTCCCGCGCTATCAGCGGAGCAGAATTTCAGACGACCCCGGAACACTGTGCGGGATTTTGCAGCATTTATAACGTGTTGGAAACCGTCTGTCGCTAAAACAGAAGCGTCCTCCCTCAGCTCCTCTGCCTCTGGGACCCAATTTGGGGCCGGAGCCGCGTGTTCTGCAGATCCTGGGTCGGTCCTGTGGCGTTATTGTTGTTGTTGTGAAGCTGAGGACTGAGCTGCCGTGATTATTTCCGTCCCCTGAGAGGCGTGGGGAAATCGAGATGCGGATGTCGGCGAGATACTTGGAAAAGCACTCCCCATTTATGTTTTTTTTTTGTGTTGTTTTCATTGTTTTCAGGAAGTTACTTTCGGAGCACACAACGACCAAAGCAATTAGCCGATTGCTTCGGTTTTAAAGCTTTGAAGAAAAACCTACCTTAAGTAATTTCCCCCTGGGATTATTAAAGTATTTCTGATTCTGATTCTGATTCTGATTCCGACAGATAGATAGCCGTGAGGCCTATGTATCCTATTTGAACTAGAACCGCTTGGACGCCGTTTCAATGCATAGTCTTTCCTGAAGTTCAGCACGAGAGGCAGAGTGCGAAAACACCGCTGCGACGCCTCAAATCCAAACGTCCGGCTCTACCCAGTGATTTTGTAGTTTTCCCAAGAAGTTTGAGAAGCAAATGCGGCTCAGCGGAACAGAACAGATTTTGACTTGATGCTCGGTATATTAGGTATTCCTCAGGCAACGTCACAGGTCATTTTGTCTTGCATTACTGGAGGGAAATGGATGTTTACAAGCTTTAATCATAATTAAGTGGTGAATTGCATTCCCGGATATTTTGTTTCCAGCGCGGGGTTGCGGGGAGTGATCTTGTATTTACGACCACTTTCACATTTTAATTGACGGTCAATTTTCATGAAAGTACCTTTTTAAGGAGAGGTTGTGGACGGCGTGGAATTTCTGAAATGACGATCAATAATACTAATAAAATGAAGAAGAAACTAGAGTCCAAATATGACTCCAAAGAGTTCACGAGCTTGGAGCTTGTGGCTCCTCTTTTCCCTCTCATGGAGAATGGGATGGAGAATCTAATCAACGTGTGTACTGTCGTAAAGATCGTCCTCCAATTTGGGGTACAGGACACACACAAAAACAAAAACAAAGAAAAAAAACAGCATCATCATCACCCACAAACAATAGTAAAAAAATAAAAAGAATAAATGAATAAAAAAGGATTACGACTGCGCAGGGAGAGACTCGCGCTCGGCTTCCCTCCCCGCGGAGGCAGCTTGGTGCGCCACGATAACGACCCGAGCCGAGCGGAGCGGAGCCACGCCCGGGACTCAGGGTCCACGGAACAAACCAACGAGTGAAAGAGGGTTTAACCGGCTCCTTACGGGGAACTCACTTTGTTCCGTTACATAAGAGGGGGCTGTTTTGGCATTCTAACAACCGTCGCTTTATTTGTCACGTGCGTGCGGGGACAGTATATAATCTGAAACATGCCTTCCCCGAGGAGGCGTCGACCCAGCCAAGGGCAAAGAGGATTTAAAAAAAACCCCAAAAAAACACCCCCCACGGATCTGCCGTGGGGGGTGTTTTGTTTACTTTTGTGTTTTGTGTTCTGTTTACTGCAACAACATGACGATAAGCCGCCGTTACGTCTTTCCTTCCCCGCGCCCAGATGCAAGAAGTTCAGCTTCCCCAGGGATCTTCCCCAGATCTCCCTCATCTTCATCTTCGTCAACGAGGCGCTGTCCGTGATCCTCCGCTCCGTCCACTCGGCCGTCAATCACACGCCGGCTCACCTGCTCAAAGAGATCATCCTGGTGGACGACAACAGCGACGACGGTAAGTGGAATTCCCAAATTCCCAAAGCTCGGGTCTCCCTCTCTGATGACTCACTTGTCTTCCGGTCGGATACCGCGCGTGGAAGCCGCTGGGGGGGGGGGGGCTTTGCACATCGCTCTGTTCCAAAGTCAAAGGAGAAACCGGAGAAAATGGTTCAAAGCCTTTGCAGTAATCGGTAATTATTTAATTAATAAACTGTAAATTATTTACAAGTCACGTAGTGAGACTCAAGGGTATACATTTTGCGATATTTAGGAACGGACCAAATGCCAGTATGCACGTGCCGTCGAAAACGCACCGAGGAATCGAAATGGGCGCGAACAAACGGTCTTGCAGGGGGGACTAGTCTGCCGTGGGGGTCGTGCTTGACTGGCGGAGATCACCGGGCGTCATCTGCGCAACAACGATAATTAAGAAGTGTTGCCGATGGACACCGGGAACGCCGTGTTAGACTAATAAGACGAGAGCCAGATAAGAGCTGGTTCCAGCCCCGACGCCCGTTGCTCCGGAGGGAAACGCCCGGTCGCAGTTACGGCTGCACCGGCTGCTCCCGCAGAACTGTTTCGTGTGATGCGGGGGGGGGGAGCTTTCCCGCTGTTGCCGAGGCAACGGAATGTGGCCCCGGCGACCGGCGGCGGAAGGCCTTCGCCGGGCGTGTGGAGAAGTGGAAGGGGGCGGGATGGACGCCGCCTGCGTCTTACTTATTAGGCGGCGCCTCCAGGCCGAGCGCTGTGAGAAGAAGGGTTGGGGAGAGCTGTGGCGAGGGGAGGGGAGGAGAGGAGACGCAGGGAGAGAGAGAGAGAGAGAGAGAGAGAGAGAGAGCGAGAGGAAGGAAGGACAGTCGGGGGCGAGGAGGATCGCAGGGGGGGGGGGGGGGGGCGAGGAAAGATGGGACGAAACGATAGCGGCGGGGGGGACAGACAGAAGGAGGGAGGGACGGAGCGCGAGCAGGGGAGAGGAGAGGGTGGGAGAGGGGCGCAGAGATGGAGGAGAGCGAAGGGGATTGAAGGAGCAGAGAGGGCAGAGGAAGGGAAAATAGGTGGAGCGAAAAGGAGCGAGCGAGGGAGGAGGAGGCCTGCAGTGGGGCGAGGGCAACGTTGGCTATTAGTGTAAGTAAAAGGCTGATGGAGAGAGAGAGGGAGAGAGAGGGAGCGAGAGGGAGGGGGGAGAGAGAGAGGGAGGGAGAGGGAGGGGGGAGAGAGAGAGGGAGGGAGGAAGGGAGAGAGAGAGAGAGAGAGAGAGAGAGAGGGCCTTAAAAATCAGGTCAGAAAGAAGGATGGAGAAAAGAAGGGAAAGGCAAAATGTAGAACAGGCAGAGTTGGAGAGTTGTTAGAAAGAAAGAGATGCTATGGGGAGAAGGAGAGGATGGAGAAGGAGAAGGAGACTTTGACTTTTAAGGTTCCTTTATTTGTAGTAAGTCATGTCACAACAGCAAGGAGAGGATGGAGAAGGAGAATGAGATGGAGAATGAGAGGATGGAGAAGGAGAAGGAGGTGATGGAGAAGGAGAACAAGAGTAAAAGAAGACATGATCCTCTCTGCCTCCGCCGCTGCTCCTGCTTCTCCTGCAGCTCCTCCTCCCTCACTGCGAGGTGTGCAAAGCGCTGGTTCCCTCCCGTGGCTCCGCCCTCGCCAGGCCGTCGTCAAAATGTGACGTGTGGGCAAAATTTTTTTATTTGCCAGCGACGTCGACGATGACGTCACGGACAGCGATGACGTCACGGACAACGATGTCATCCCTCTCCTGGAAAAGAGCGGGCGCCGCGCCCTGAAGACGGCTTCACCGCGGGTCTGTCAGTTTGTTGCGCCCGTCGCTGTGTTTGTGAACAGTATTTCAAAAGGCACCAAAGGGATCTCCATTGAAGTGGCGTGGATCCCCACGTGGTGAGAGAGGGCCGGGGACCCTGTTTTGAGGTGGATCCCAGATCTGCGTCCGGACGCTGGGCTGGCTTCCCTTCGCCCGCCCGCCTGCACCCTGCACAGATTGGTTGCTGCGGGGGATGCTCTCACTTCCCAAATGGGATTTTGGTTTCCTTGGCAGAGGTCTGAACTCTGATTGCTTTCGAGCTGGAAATATGTTTTAAGAGTATGAGTTTGTTTCTGTGTGTGTGTGTGTGTGTGTGTGTGTGTGTGTGTGTGTGTGTGTGTGTGTGTGTGCGTGTGTGTGCGTGCGTGCGTGTGTGTAGAACCAAATTCGTAAGGGAGAGAACAAGGGAGTCAACAAGAGACGGAGAAGCCTGTGAGCATGTGAAATGAGTTATATCAGAGGGAGCTTTTGTACGTGTTTGTGGTGGTGGCGGCGGTATATGTGCAACGTGGGTGTGTGTGTGTGTGTGTGTGTGTGTGTGTGCGCGCGCACGCACGTGCACACGCTGTGCACGCGCTGCGCACAGGAAGGAGCGCAGGGAGTGTTTGGATCCGAGTGGAGAGGCCTGATCACTTGAGCATGAGATCAAAGGTGGATCAGCTGCCACTGTTCCAGCGAAGCGCACACTCCCTTTGGATTTGCTTGGAGGCTGCTGCAACGCAACCCCGACACCACTGGGTACAGGGATTCATTTCATGTTCTTCTGTGTGTGTGTGTGTGTGTGTGTGTGTGTGTGTGTGTGTGTGTGTGTGTGTGTGTGTGTGTGTGTGTGTGTGTGTGTGTGTGTGTGTGTGTGTGTGTGTGTGTGTGTGTGTGTGTGTGTGTGTGTGTGTGTGTGTGTGTGTGTGTGTGTGCGCGTGTGTGTGTGTGTGCGCGTGCGTGTGAGGATGAATGTCTGATGTGTGTGTGTGTGTTTGGGATAGAACGTCTACATATGCTTGTAAGTGAATGTAAATTCATGCTTTGTGTGTGTTTCTATGTTCAAGCGTGTGCCAAATATGGACTATATTTTCATATATATATATATTTATACACACCGTGTACATCTTGTGTGCAATAGAGCAGCTGAAGGGGCCCCTGGAGGAGTACGTGAACAAGCGCTACCCGGGCCTGGTGAAGATTGTCAGGAACCACAAGCGAGAGGGCCTGATTCGCGCTCGGATCGAGGGCTGGAAGGTGGCGAGTGCCGAGGTCACCGGGTTCTTTGACGCCCACGTGGAGTTCACGCCGTCCTGGTGAGCGCTACCGCCATCCCCACGGATTAAAAGAAACACACGGGGGGGGGGTTGGAATTAAATCTCACTGGATGACGGGGGGGGACCGGGGCCCGCGGCGGCTGCGCGACGTGCTGCTCTTGCGTCATCTCCTGGAGCTGTTTAAGGAGATGACAGACGACCAGTCAGCACCTTCCCCAAAGGAACAAAATTGCAAAAAATAAAATAAAAAACGCGTTGCGTTTGTAGCTTTAACGGTAGAAGAAAATGCTTTTTTCTTTCATGCTCAACTGTTTGCTGGCCCAGCAAATTCAAATCGAGTTTTGGAGATAATACCTTCAAATGCATCAGAAAGTGGAAGCGCACCACGGGAGAGCCACTGATCGGCTGACACCACCTCCCAGCATGCAGTGCGTGGCCGTAAGATCAGCCTGGTCCAAACCAACTGGATCCGTTTTAAAGTCAGTCACAGATTCAAACGGAATGACGAATAATTTGGAACAACGTGGAAAGACGAGAGCGGAGATCTTAACATTAGTCTTATATTGAACAAATGTGTGTGTGTGTGTGTGTGCGCGCACACACACACACGGTACACGGGTATATACACAGGGGATGCATGACCGTGCGTGTGTGTCCGTCAGGGCCGAGCCGGTGCTGGCCAGGATCAAAGAGGACCACAAGAGGATCATCTTGCCGTCCATCGACAACATCAAGCACGACACCTTCGAGCTGGAGCGCTACGAGAACTCGGGCCACGGCTACAACTGGGAGCTGTGGTGCATGTACATCAACCCCCCGAAACGGTGGTGGGACGAGGGGGACACCTCAGCGCCCATCAGGTACGGCAGGGGCGCCGCTCTTTTGAAAACCCGACGCCCTCGCACGGCGGCTGTACGGGGGTAATATCTCATGAGGATAAGATAAGGAGCCGGGGCAGCCCCTCAGAGCCGCCGCAGCCCTCCGTTGTTTTGTCCACGTCCAAGCTTCTTGACGCAGGGTGAGGAGGTTGAAAGACAAACAGACTCCAGGAGGTTTGGCCTCCGGCGCCTCCCTCCCAGTCTCTACCGGTCTTGTAGTGTGAACGCAGACACGCGACGCCATACGTTCAGACCGCCGGTAAAAGCTCCCGGACGTGACCCAGATCTGATTATTCAGGCCGCAATCGGATCTTTTTCGGCGTCGATCGGGGACGCCCGCCCCTCCTAGATCCAATACGTATCCAGTCACTTCTTGTTTTCAATCGGCCGACCGCCGTCTGATGTCTGCAGGAAATGTTGCCCGCGGTTAGGGTTTGGATTTGGATTTTGGTCTGTCTTGTGTTTATACGTTCAGAGTCCTAGCACCGCTCGGATTCCCGGGTGATCGTCGTTTTGAAAATCACGATGGGTTAGTTCAAACGCAAAAACCTCGGATGAGGAAAAAAAACAACAAACACTGAGCGTTGCTCCCGGCAGCGGGAACTGTCTGTTCACCGACTGCTGCTTTGTCTCACAAATAAAAATGCAAGGCTCGCTGGGAGAGCAACAGGGGACGTAGCCTATATATCCACTGCTTAAAACAAACAAGTGAGGATCGCTCCCTCACACACACACACACACACACATACACACGCACGCACGCACGCACGCACACACACACACGTACACTTTTACACACACACACATACACACACATACATAGGCAGACAGACACACACACACACACACACATACGTATACACACATAGACAGACACACACACACACACACAAACACACACACACACACACACACACATACACATACATAGACACACACACACATACACACACACACGTACAAATATGCCTTTTTACGGCGCAGTTTTACAGAAAAACACACAAAAAAATGCGTTGGGGGGGGTGAATTGAATTGTTATATTTGGATGTTTAATCCCAATAAAAGTCTCTTCAATTGAAAAAGTATTTCATTTATACGTTGAGAGGATGATTCTTCCTCATAAGGTGTAAGCGTCAGGTGTAAGAGTATTACAGGCTCATACTAGGGTAGTATGGGTATTAAATTGATAAAAACACACAATGATCCTTATGCAGTATATACTATTATATACCATTATATAATAGTATATAACAGTATAATAATATATATAATAATATAATAGTATATAATAGTAAATAGTAGTATATAACACTATATAATAGTATATAATACTATACAACAGTATATAATACTATACAATAGTATATACTAGTATATAATAGAATATAATCAGTATATAATAGTATATAATAGTATATACTATCATATAATAGTATATAACAGTATATAATAGTATTTAACTCAGTGTCTTTCTCTCGGTGCAGGACGCCCGCCATGATCGGCTGCTCCTTCGTTGCCAACCGGGCGTATTTTGGAGAACTGGGGCTGCTCGACTCGGGCATGGACGTCTACGGCGGCGAGAACATCGAACTGGGGATCAGGGTTTGTGTGTCACCTCTTCCTCTTCCTCTTCCTCCCCCTCCCCCTCCACACCCTCCTCTTCCTCCCCTCAGCATCCTCCTCCTCTCCCTCCCCTCCTTCTCCTAGTCTTCTTCCTTCTCTTCCTCCTCCTCCGGGGGGGTCACCTTGGCAGGTTTCACCTGATAGATGAGACCCCGTTAGCGGTCCTGGGGGGTTTGGGCTCACATGGAGGGCACGGTGCTGAAAAGTGGGTCGTGTGTGTGTGTGTGTGTGTGTGTGTGTGTGTGTGTGTGTGTGGGTGGGTGGGTTGGGGAGGGGGTTTACGAGGTGTGGTTTTGTGCTCCCACTTCTCCCAATGCGTAGTCAATGGTGTAGAAATTGGTCTGAGAATCAAATCAAATTTTTTTTATTAATTTATAATTGCCATTTTTTCTGCGTGGGACTGAATTTTTGCTTCCACTCATTTCTTGTAAAGTATTTTTCACCTTCATTGTGATACTTATAACTTTATTATAATATTAATAGTAATACAGTCTAATCATAATAAACCTTGTTATCACCATCATAAGGTAACACTTTATTCATCCACGCTGGGACACTCAGGTGTTACAGCAGCAAAGAAACAGTGCAAACACAGTAAAGACAGAGATAAAAATGAGATGAATTAAAAGTAAAACACACGTCTACGTCTTAACAGGGAATAGCACGATGCAAACCACTGAAGACAATATGTGAAGTAAAGTACAGATATTACAAAGCAGCACTGTCGCAATAACATGCACTGATAGAACCAGTAAATATGCTGTTATAGTAAATATGTGTACGGACATATTGTGTAAATATACTGTATGATAGTAGTAATATAGTGAAACAATGATAACAGCTCTTAATATTTGCATTATTTCGAACTTTCTAATATGTTCTTTGGCGTTTCCTTGATTTTCCCGCCTGTGCAGGTGTGGCTGTGCGGTGGCAGCATGGAGGTGCTGCCTTGCTCGAGGGTCGCTCACATCGCCAGGATAAAGAAGCCGTACCACAGCAACATCGCCTTCCACATGCGCCGCAACGCGCTGCGCGTGGCCGAGGTGTGGATGGACGAGTACAAAACCAACGTCTACCTGGCGTGGAACATCCCCATGGAGGTAGGACGCCAGGGGAGCCCAAACCCACCGATCCTGAACCCACTGGGGGGGCTATGTAAAAAAAAGAAAACTGCTCCCAGATTGTACATTTATTTTAGTTTTTTATTTGAGGTTTAATTTTATCCCTGAGGTTTAACCGTTCCCCTCGCGGCTTCTCTAATAAACCACGTTCACACTGTGTGTGAAACGAACTCTGTCAATATTGCCGCCATCGTAGTACCTACGTATATGTGTGGTACGCCCAGAGTACATTTGACTGGAGACTGGGTTGTAAACATTAAAATAAACTTGTGTGCTTCTGCGCCAGAACCACGGCATCGACTACGGCGACGTGTCGGAGCGCGCGGCGCTGCGGAGGAGTCTGCAGTGCAGGAGCTTCCAGTGGTACCTGGACAACGTCTACCCAGAGATGAGACGCTACAACAACACGCTGTTCTACGGGGAGGTGAGACCCGAAGGGGGAGGAGGTGGAGGGGAGACCCTGGAGGGGGAGGAGGGGGAGGGGAGAACCTGGAGGGGGAGGTGGGTGAGGTGGGTGAGGTGGGTGAGGTGAGACCCAGGAGGGGAGGAGGGGGAGAGGAGACCCTGGAGGGGGAGGAGGGTGAGGGGAGACCCAGGAGGGGGAGGAGGGGGAGGGGAGAACCTGGAGGGGGAGGAGGTTGAGGTGGGTGAGGTGGGACCCAGGAGGGGGAGGAGGTTGAGGTAGGGGAGAAAGAGGAGGGTGAGGTGGGTGAGGTGGGACCCAGGAGGGGGAGGAGGTTGAGGTAGGGGAGAAAGAGGAGGGTGAGGTGAGACCCTGGAGGGTGAGGTGGGACCCTGGAGGGGGAGGAGGTTGAGGTAGGGGAGAAAGAGGAGGTTGAGGTGGGTGAGGTGGGACCCAGGAGGGGGAGGAGGTTGAGGTAGGGGAGAAAGAGGAGGGTGAGGTGGGTGAGGTGGGACCCAGGAGGGGGAGGAGGTTGAGGTAGGGGAGAAAGAGGAGGGTGAGGTGAGACCCTGGAGGGTGAGGTGGGACCCTGGAGGGGGAGGAGGTTGAGGTAGGGGAGAAAGAGGAGGTTGAGGTGGGTGAGGTGGGACCCAGGAGGGGGAGGAGGTTGAGGTAGGGGAGAAAGAGGAGGGTGAGGTGGGTGAGGTGGGACCCAGGAGGGGGAGGAGGTTGAGGTAGGGGAGAAAGAGGAGGTTGAGGTGGGTGAGGTGGGACCCAGGAGGGGGAGGAGGTTGAGGTAGGGGAGAAAGAGGAGGGTGAGGTGGGTGAGGTGGGACCCAGGAGGGGGAGGAGGTTGAGGTAGGGGAGAAAGAGGAGGGTGAGGTGAGACCCTGGAGGGTGAGGTGGGACCCTGGAGGGGGAGGAGGGTTATATTATTACCTACATTTAGACGTTGCCGTGGAGACGGCAGGAATAGACCGTGTAGGAAAAGACCAAACGTTGAATTGTATTTTGAAATCTGAGCTGAAATGTAAGAAAATAAAAAAAAGAGAAATTAAAACAACATCAGGTTGTTTTGAGCCAAGTCAGAATGAACCTGATGCTGATGGATGCGATCGATGCATTTTATTGTTTATTGACATGGCTGCAACATTAACCTGATTGTAACGCATGTTTTTACAAATATAATATGACATGATATAATATAATATAATATAATATAATATAATATAATATAATATAATATAATATGATGTGATATAATATAATATAATATAATATAATATAATATGATGTGATGTGATATAATATAATATAATATAATATGATGTGATGTGATATGATATAATATAATATAATATAATATAATATAATATAATATAATATAATATAATATAATATAATATAACATAATATAATATAATATGATGTGATATAATATAATATAATATAATATAATATAATATAATATAATATAATATAATATAATATGATGTGATATAATATAATATAATATAATATAATATAATAGCACAAGTAAAGCAGTAAAATGTGATGTTTTTCTGTTGTTTTTTTATAAATACTGTTGTGTGATTGTTTTATTTGTGCATGTGTGTATGTATTATTCTTTTTTATTAGTATTGACCAAAGGTTTTATTTTAGGTGCGTAACTCCAAGGTGAGCCACCTCTGCCTGGACCAGGGTGTGAGGGAGAACCACACGGCCACACTGCACCCGTGCCACGGCTGGGGCCCGCAGGTATTATATGTACTGGATATTATACTGTTGTTATACTGTTACCATATATACTATTATACTATACTGTATATATATATATATATATATATAAAATGCATTATCTCATGGCTTATTATTCTGTATGATTCAGTGTTAAATAACCCCAGCTAGTCATCAATCTCTATTGTATTTGGTTGTTGTATTTCATGACACCAGAGCTGTATCTTCAAATGTAGAGCTTAGATTGAGATAAAGATTTAGATTTAGATAAATGAACTACAACCTCAGTGGCTGTTGTTCAGACGACTATTATATCATGTAATGTAACACACTGTAATCTAAATTGACTCGGCACAAAACACGTTTACACACGTAGTTAAAGTCTTCGAAAACAGACAAACCACAACTAGAATAAAAACCTGGCCGTGTGTTTGGGGAGGAACGCCGTCAAGACACAAAGACGGGGAAGTTCAGTCAAAATAAATCCAGCGTGAATCCGGCGGCGCCATCGCACACCACACCCTGCAGAGTCACCCGCACACAAACACACCGAGGAGGATCGCAAACTACAGCCGAGCACCAGGAAGGGAAACAGGATCCTAATTTGGCTGAATTCATAAATCACTACCAAATATTTCCAAAATATCACATCTAGCGCTCCACTTTGGGTCATACCACAACCGGGGACAACTTCTACCGTTCGGATCCACCATCACCATCACTTTAGATCAAGGTGTTAAACCTCTATACTGTGAGGGAACCGGAAGAAATGCTTTAAAAAGACGCGTCGGGGGGCCGGTCCCCCGGGGGGCCGGTCCCCCTCTCCCCTCCCTCAGCTTGGACGCTACACCAAAGAGGGCCAGCTGTTCCTGGGTCCGCTGGGCAGCACGGGCGAGGACACCCGCTGCGTGGTGGACGACCGGCTCAGCCGCTTCCCGCAGCTCCTCAACTGCGACAAGGTGCCCGACGGGCGGCAGAAGAGCTGGCACTTCGCTCAGGTGAGGCCCCGCCTTCACGGGGAGGGGGGGGGGTGCGCTGCCCGCGCCGTGACCTCATCATCCCTTCATCTTCTTTTCATTTCTTTTTTAAGCTGTGCTGTCAGCATGCTGGACATACAACACAGAGTATTTGTTCCATTGCATCCAGGACAGGGTTGGTCTGCAAGTGGAGTTCAACTTCTCAACCTGCAGTGCAACTCTTCATTAATTCTTCAATCATCAAGAACTGCTGCAACAACTCTGTCCTGTGGACGACCTGTAGGATTACAAGAGCACAGCTTTTTGTTATAGAGAACCACCACCAACCCCCTTCTTTGGAGAACTATTTATCATGTTTGGGTCTATAAACAACTGATCACTACTCCAAGAGGGGGAGAATCACCACGGGTGAGACAAATAAACATAGAAACAAACAACGTTTACACAAAAACATGAACATTGGACGACAACATGTTCTGAAAAACAGAGTTAGTCAGGTCCAGGAAAACTAGAACTAGAACTGGTCACGTGGCCTCTTCCTGTCATAGTTATGGCAGCAAATGAGGGAGGAAAGGAGAAGGATGATACCAGGAGGGTGTGTGTGTGTGTGTGTGTGTGTGTGTGTGTGTGTGTGTGTGTGTGTGTGTGTGTGTGAGTGTGTGTGTGTGTGTGTGTGTGTGTGTGTGTGTGTGTGTGTGTGTGTGTGTGTGTGTGTGTGTGTGTGTGTGTGTGTGTGTGTGTGTGTGTAAGGTGTCCACCGGTGAGTGTACGTCACTTATCCCCATTGGTTTTGGTGTAGAAGGTTGGTGGGCCCCCAACTCCGCAGCCCTGTAGACACCCTACGGCTGCAGGAAAGCCCCGAGCACCCTGCACTGCGGCCACAGAAGACCCCCGGGCCCCCAGAGAAGCCAGAGGGCCGCGGAGCAACCCCCACGCCCAGCCCGAGGACCATGACCCAGTCCCAGGGAGCACGAGGAGACCCCGCACCCCAGGGGCGCACACGTACAACCAACCCCCGGGGGCAGGCACAAGACGCAGCCGCCCGCACAGGACCCGGGCCACGGACTGCAGGCCCGGATCCCGGCCCCACGGAGAAAGACCGACACCCCGGGCGAGCCGGCAGGACCTCATGCCCACCCACGCCCCGCACGAGGGGGAGGCCGGCCCCACCGCAGCCGACCAGACGCCCCACCCGGCCATCATCACTTCATCTTCATCACCCCTTCATCATCATCACCACCCGTGGAGCTTGTGTTTAGTGGAGTGAAGCGCTCGGGGAGAGCCACATCTGTCGCTTTGACACCCGGCTCCGCCCTCCTATCCTCCTCCTGTATGTCCGTGCCGCTTCGCTCCGTGGGGCCATATGTAACACGTAAACTCCCTCCCTCCCTCCCTCCCTCCCCGTCTCTCTCCCTCCGTCAGAACGAAGCGATGGTGAACCGAGCCACGGGACGCTGCCTGGAGGTGGTGCCGGCCAACGTCTACTTCGGCCACCTGCTGGTCCTGCAGCCCTGCTCGGGCCAGCGCTGGAGCATCAAGAACACCATGAGGCAGTAGGCCGCCCCCGCCCTCGCCCCCTGGAGGGACCCACCTCCCGCGGGGGGGGCGACGCGCGGCGAGGGAGCGAGCGGGTGAGGACACCGAGGGGCGGGGAGGGAGCCGACGTCGTCCCCGTCTCCCTCTCGGCGGCAGGAGACACTTTGCAGACTCGGCGCCTTTCAAAGAGCGCGCGGCGGCGGGGTTGAGACGAGGCTCCTTCGGCCTCCGTCCGCGCCCGCCGTGACCCCGCGACGGGCGGAGACACGGGCACAGGAGGCCGCGTTCCACGTCTGGGGGGGGGGGACAACAACAAAAAAAAACCTCAAAAAGAGAGTTTCGTGGTGCAGTGCTGAATTGGGAGCGGCGCCACGTTGGTCTTGTCCTTTTTTAGGTAGACGAGCGGAAGACGAACGATCCCACAGCAACGTGCACTGACCAGAGCACACCGCTCCATGTACCTGTTTGTTTGTCATGGATTATTACGGATTCCAGCGGCGGTTCTCAAGCCGTTCGACCCCTTTAGGAAAACAACGCATGACTTCTGGCTTTTCTGCTGCAAGTTTCTCCGTTCACACTTAGGCAACTTAAGAGATTTTTATTTGTGTTTTTAATTTTTTGTGTCCTCGTGTTGCTTGAAAGGCACTTCTAAATCAAAGTTATAATTGTTATTGTTATTATTATCTTTATTAGAGTTTTTTTGCTTCATTAATGACTCCAAACAGCGAAGTTAATTATTTTGGGAGGAAGAGGAATTTATTGCCAAAATATAGAATATTGATATGAATCGTACGATGGAGGCGTCTTTTTCTTCGTAATCTTTAAATGATGACGTCAGACACTCCAGGTTCAGAGCCACTGGGCTTGAATTTTAAATGTTGTTGAGATCGTTTGTTTGCTGCAGTATTCTTCTATTTGTTTTTTTGTTTTTTTTTTTTACTCAAAGCGTTCTGTAGCGGCATCTCGTAGCATGATTGTTCGTTTGGACGTGTGGAAAGGTCCGATTTTTTAGGATCGCCGACAATGTAAAGTGAATTATTTGTACCGAGTGTCAGACTGCAACTAGAAGCACTTTGTTTGACAGTGTCACGCAAACTATTGGAATATGCACAAAAATGCCTGGAAATGTCAACTTACCGAGATGCGTATGATGTCAAATATTTCGATAATTCAGCGTCGTTGGTGGGATTTTTTTCCACAGGTTTGTCTTCCAATCAACTACTGCATTCCCAGCTGTGTTTGTGTTGTCACGTTCGGGAAAACGGTAAAATGGATGCATCCTCCTCCTTCAGTGTGGCTCGAGTTTTGATTCCAAAATTAGATATCTGTGAGATGTGAATTTGAATACCTAATTTTACAGGTTTTACCAGAGAAGCCTGCCATGGACTACCTTGAGGAATTATCCTGTGGCGTTGGATTGCAAAATAAGTGTTATTTTTTTTATACTGACTCATATCAAATGGGAGACATTTTGCAGTAGGGTTATTTATCTTTTCTGGGATGTTCAGAAAAGTCCTTAACACTCTTGATTGTTTTTTTTCCATTTTTCTCAACATTGATTGTGACATAATAAAATGTATTCAATCATGTGTGTGGCCCTTTCCTTTACAAAAATATGAAATATATATTTTTGTATTATAACAATTTAGATGATACACAATGATTAGATGATGATAATAATAATTATCATTCATAGTAATAGTGCCAATGTTTTGAGAAATGTCAATAATTCAGAATTTCAATAGAACTCGTAGGAATAGTTTCACAGTATTGGATTCTGGAAACAAGCCACGCTCTGTTTAATTGAATTAAATTTAATTGAAGAGAGCAAACTCATTACAAAAAAAACAAATTAAACATTTCAGAAAACAGGAAAACAGGATTTGAGACTTGCACTTATCAATTTGTCATAAATAAAATGCCATACGGGTATATGTCATTTAATTTAAGTGCATCTCCCAATGTACTGCAAATCCTCTAATTGCTCAGCGTCCCTATTTACCCACTTTGATGAAGCTCTGGAAAAGCTAAATAATGGAAAGATGTGAATTAAACACCGCGATTGCCGCCCAGAGCAGGGTTCTGATTCTGGGAGAGGATGGAGCCATCCCAGAATACTAATCACTGTTTAAACAAGGAGTGCAGCTGAGGCGAGGAGAGAAGCTGCTCTGTTCCCTGACAAGAGGCAGAAGTTTACAGGATCATCCGGTTATTACACTCATTTGGTTGCAAGCCGTCCAAGCAATACAGTGATGTACGATGTATGTATATAAATCAGAAATGATTCCAGTAGAGAGGGATTAAATGTTTGAATTCAATGTTAATAAGTGATTTCTGCTGTATTTGACCTGAAGGGGTATTTGCAATGACAATATTAATGCGCTGAATAAGCAGTTTTCCTCCTGAGTATGTTGCTGATAGGATCACAGGATGTCATGTGACTCCTCCTGAACAAAACACAGAAAACCCAACCTATCGGGGTGCGTGCTGTCAGGGCTACACAGGGGTTCCCAATTTCTTCTCCCTAGGAGACCCCCCCCAAAAAAATCAAGCCTGGCCCAATCTGAAACCCCGAAATGTTAAAGACGCAGTAATATTTTGTATTCATGTATTTCCTAGTGGTTTGCGATAGTTTTTGCCAGACTTGGTTATATTTTCGTAGTGTTTTCAGACTTGGTTATATTTTCATAGTGTAGACTAGGGCACTCAATACATTACAACATATAGTCATGGATTTGGTAACAATTTACATATGAACTAATACGAGTGTGTTATGTTACTATAAATATTTGCCTATTGGTTATTGGAAAGATATGCCTCGGAGTGTTGGGACTCGCTGCAGCACGTCACTGTACAATGTGGGGGAGAGCTTCAGTTAAAATTCATCAAATGTTCAGTAAGTAAAGTAAAGCTGATCTGATCTGGTCCTGGAGGAGGTGTTTCGCGGTCTCGTACTGGCTCGCTGTCTCTCCAACGAGATGAGCGTTGCATGTGAGTACATCTGGTCAAATCAAAGTAAAAGTTCTCTTTTTAATAACTGACAGGACAACTTGGCATGCGGTGGTTCTCCTGCCTCATGAGCTCGCTGTATTTAGAGCACATGTTTGTTGTGTTTCTGCCTTTATTCAATTGTTGGTTCCTGTCACTGTTGATAGCGCAACCTATAAAATGTGACTATATTGTGAGCGTCCCATTTTGAAAAAGGAGGTTTAATGTTTTTTTTTAGGGATTGATCGTTTACCCCATTGGACTGCATTGAAGCAAGTTTGGGAACCAACAAAAGGCCCGGGTTGAAAAGCAGTCAACCTATTTTTTTACTACAATTCCCATGTAAATCATCTGAATGACGTCAGGACGGTTTTCCGTCTGTGGTGAGTTTTTTATTTTTTCAACCTTTTTTGCCGTTTCAAGGCACCACGGCCGCCCTGTAGCTTTAACTCATAAACTCATTTAACTCGTAATAAAAACTGGATCCTGTATATTGGAATTTAAATCCCAGGCGCGGTTTATTTTCAAAGTGGCGCGTCCCTTACTCACCAAGACCTATGACCATAAATTACAGAAATTCATCAGAATACCAGATATACCACAGAAATATAAAAGACAAAAAAAATTATGCTTTTTATTTTTTTTCTACAAAAAGCTGTTTTATTGCATCAATGCTTCATCCTTTTACTTTTGTACATAACTCATTATTTACAGATTCATAATTATATATACCTTTAATAAATATTACAACTTAAATTCTACCGCTTCTAGTCTACATGTTAAAATCTGGTACATGCAAAGTATGTGTATGTGCTTATCTATCAGCTATAATTTTATATTATCTATGTACAATGTGATACAGCAACATGTGGATTGAACCACGACGCTACTGACGGAGGTTCTGCCATTTACCATCGCACATCTAGGACATGCATCCATGAGGCCACAACACAGCGCATCTGTAACCATCCCTTCAAGGTACGATGAGTGGTTTTAACTGCTCCCTTTGTCCCTTTTTGCAGGTAGTGTCAAACATGTGAAATCCTTCCGTTGGTCTCATTTGCTACTGTCAGTTCTACCGCTAGGTGCATCAGAACAACAACAAAAAAAAACCCCACCTCCTTGTAGTTTCCTTAAGTCTTCAAAAGGTTGTTTTTCCCGAGAGAGGGATCCGAGGACGGTCTGCTTTTAGAATAGAGCTATAACTGCAGTAAATTAGATTTGTGACCACCAAAAACTTCCTGATTGGCGGCTTATAAATATAAAAATAAAACTTGATCAGTGTGACTGACTACTTTTTCAGAGTTTCACAGAATGTAGGCTACTATATAGAGAGACTCGACATGGAAACGTCTCTGAATCAACTGAATCAAACCTCTCACAGGTCAAAAGTCAAAAGCTTTTCTGCCACAGGCGAGAAATCTATTCCTATAAATACATTTTGTCGAAATATGTGTCCACATACGAGTGCTTCACCACCCATCACCCTGGCAGATGAAATCCAGTGAGATAAAATCCTACATTTATTTTAACATTACAGGTGACAGAGACCAGACAAATTAAAGAGGAGGTGATAATCTTCCTGCTCACACTGATAATGCGAAAAAAACAAAAAACAAACATAATACAAACTAAATACAGACATGAACGAGAAACCTTCACGACGCGTCAATTCAAGAAATGTTCATTCTTCAAACAGTTCCCATTCCAGCCGCTAGATGGCACTACCGCCCAAACCTACAACATCTCTTGTTCTGGTGGGATGGATGAAGTTCAGTGCGGAGGAAAAAGTAAATAAAAAAAGTCAACAAAACATAATAGAGAAAAAAAAAAAAACAAATCCAAAAAACATCACAGGCAGCCCTGTCCAGAACATGGCTCATTGTCCTAGTGCTTCCACGCTGGAACAGAGAAGACGTCTCGGCGTTGATCTATGGCTTCGGCGAGAGGGTGGAGCGAACGGGGGAGGGGGGCGGGGCTTCAGGGGTGGTGTTCCTCCGGTCTGCTCCCTGGCGCCTCTCTGCCCGGTGCGGCGGAGCGCACGGACATTCATGCACGTACAACTAGGGACGCGGCGCTACCACGTGGACACTGCGAACTGGAAGCAATGGCCGATACCGAGGGCCGATCCGACCCGATTCTTCCACCGGACAGCCTGCTTGGACTGAGCGCAAGGATCGACAAATGACCAATATTTACCCGTCAGAGTCATCGGAAAAGCAGAAAATCAAGTGGCTTGTTATGGCTCTTGGTAACAGCTCCGTGTTTCCGTATTTCAGCCGAGTGTCGGACCGATATGCCAAAGCGGTCCCCTACGTAGAACAACACTGTACATGGCTAACGTACACCGACACGCGGACACATGGTTACAGGGTTTAGTTATTTACAGATGACGCAGATGAGATAGCATGCAGTAGTTATCACGGGTGTTCCATTTTTTTTCCCAGACCCCCCCCCGAAAAAAAACACGTCGGGTGTTTAACGTGTGGAAACGAGTCAGTGCAGGAGTTCACAGCGGCCTCAGCCGGCGGCGCCGCGTGGCGCAGAGACGGTACGGTAGAGCTCTCGCGGCCGGGAAGCCTCCGCTCACACCTCCAGAAGAACCGGCACAGAACCACTCGCTGCCTTTCCGAGTTGGCCCCGGCGGACGGGGGAAGAGCTTCTCTGCGACGGGCGGAGGGGGAACGTCGGCTAAAAAGGCTTCCCCCGGGGACAGATGGTTCCCCAAAACCCGGGACCTACACAGACTCCTCCACGTCGGAATATTACCCCTGGGAATTGCCAAACAACGACTAGAAGGTCCGGTACGGCTGAAGTGGTCGTCGGGGCGGGTCTGCCTGTCCGGACGCGGGTGATTTAAGCTTGAGACGGTGGAGCGCTTGTTCCAGCTCCGGAGACACAAGTACTTCCTCCAGGAACTACAAAAAAATAAAAAATAAAATAATAATAATAATAATAATAATAATAATAAAGGGGCAATTACTCCCTTGCCACTGGAGCTCCGCCTCGCCTCTCCCAGACTCCCAGTGGGCGGGCGAGCAGCGCACGGGGGGGGGGGGGGGCGCGCCCTTCGTCCTCTTTGTGTTTTTTCTGCTGGGGGCGAGCGGCGTCTCGGCTCCTCTGCCGCGGCCGCGCTGTTTGTTATTGCATCAGGGAAGCAAAGACGACAGAGTTTAATGCGGAAAAAAAGTCAGCCCTTGAGTGTCCCTGTCGGATTAAAGGGGGAGGGGTTCGATCCCCTCATGCTGGCTTCTCGGTTGGATGGGACGAGGGAGGCGGCGGTGAAGGTGGGGGCGGGGGCGGGGGCAGGGGGAGTCCTCGTTCGTTAAAAAAACAAAAAACAAACCCAAAACAAGAAAGGAAAACCAAAAAAAGATCGTAATAACGTGTGTGTTGCCGAGGGTTGTCAGCGGGTTATCGTCGTAGCTCTTTTAGTATTGAACAGGGATGTGACCCCACCCACAGGCATGCACATGCAGCTTGTTTGGCCCCCGCCCCGCTCACAGTGGCTACTCCATGCCATTCCTCAGCATCTGATTGGCCGCGATGAGCATGACGCTGATGATGAAGGCCATGGCGAAGGCGCAGATAAGACTCTTCCTCACGCACGTCTGGCGGTTCTTCTTGGACGGATGGACTGAGAATATAAAAAGAAGACAGAATCCAGATTAGTAATCTTCCCCTTTTCGGTTTCCGCGCCACCTGCACCTATCTTTTAAACGGGCGAGCGACAGGTCATCCGTCCACTTTTCTTATCTCTGATGGGCTTCGAAAGAAACTTTCCCGGAAAAGGTTTCTCAGCCGATGGATCAAAACAACATCCAACACAAACGAGTATCCCCCCCCCGAAGTTTGTCTGTGTACGGTAAGGTTTCATTTCAGCCCTGTCTTTTTCCGCCGCCAAAACAGGACGTATAAGGAAGACAGAGCGGCTGTTGCCAGGGGGAATAATGGCCTCTTGTGGCGGATGGAAGCAGATCTGGGCGGGAGGACCGAGCGGTCGGTCACCAGGAAGCGCCCGGCAACGTGGACGCGGAGGTGAGGCCCAGCTCAGCCCGCGCGGCCGACTGAGAGGAATCCAAACCCAAACACACGCGCAGGCATCTCAGTTCCTTTCCGTTCGCTCGTAATGTGATTGTTAAGTGTGATCTAAGTGTTAAGTTGTCACGGCCATCATCGTCAGGTTTGGGCGTCTGGCGCTCCAAATAGCCCCCGATCTAAAAGTCCCAGATTTAATTTAGGTGATTTCCGTCAAATTCGATTTTTTTTTTTTCACTCATTTCTGCTCTGTATGTGGGTCCGTTTGGACGAAACTTCAACCACGAGATGTTTGTGAACATACGGTTCCTTCATAGCTTCTGCTGTTCTTCTGTTTCCAATAGTTTTAAGTTTCAAAATTCAGAGGATTTTCCCCGAACAATATCAATAGTGGTCCAGCCCTGCGTGCTGGACCCCCGATAAAAAAGCCCCAAGATCTGTTCGGCTGTCATTCTGACTGTGCATTAAAGCCCTCAAAATATGATCTCGTTGATCAAAAACGCACGTGGGGAGCTCCTCTGCAGCCCTGTAGCTCGTCCCCGTGTCCCAGAGAGGGAGCTGGAGCCGCCTCCCCCTCCGACAGGGTGCCTCGAGCAGCACGGTCTGCCTGGGCTGAGCCCCTGATGTCTTTGAGTCGCAGCAACGCCCCGGGTCAGACATGAAAGTCAGTTTATCTGGTGTGACGGATGAGGCTGTTAAATGACATAGTGAGAAGGACACACTGCCTCTCTTTGTGACACTGTAATGGCCTCAGACTTCTTGGCCGTTATACGACCGTGCAGAGCAATTACTGGGTCCGATGACTCCCGCAAGATGGCTGCTGATAGCATTATGGGTCCACCACCTGGGCAATATTGTGCGTTGAGGGTTTCTCCAAACTAAAACCTGCCCTGATGTAGGAAATGTGGTGTAGGAAAGATGAGGCATCAGTTTCAGGTTTTTTTGCTCCTTACACCAGGTTATGGGTCTCGTCCGTTGGCCTTGGATACAAGCGGTTTGTGAATGACGGCCCTGCCATCAACTCCAGCTTTGTGAAGCTCACAACGTTGTTTTATCTGATAATGGATCACATAGGTGATTTCATTCCCTGGTCATTTTTGAGGCTGTGATCTTGTGTCACTTATCCTGTTAAGTGTTAACTTTCCCTGTTCCCCATCCTTGAGCCTCTGGAGGCAGTTTGCCCATGTTTGGCAGACGCTGTGATGAGACTGTTCCCCTTGACACAACTCTGCCGTTTTTGTGACCAACGCACCTGTAATTCTTGCGGCTTCTTTGGAACTCAGCTAGTCGGCTCATGTTGCTCTGAAAACTCACATTTCAAAGCCACGCGGTTGTCAGTGAACCTGATGTGTCTGCATCGGTGCAGCTGCATTTATAATTGTGATTCTGTTTCTTCAATTCCTTTTTTGTGGATTGTTTGTTAGTTTTTCCATACGAAATACACACACACACACACACACACACACACACACACACACACACACACACACACACACACACACACACACACACACACACACACACACACACACACACACACACACACACACACAAAGCCAGGCTCCCACCCAGAGATCATTTTCCGGTTCAGTCCACCTCCGGTGTGGACCGGTCCCTCTGGTTGCCGATCAGCAGCCTGTGAACTGCTGAGATGGGTTGCGGCGCTGTGATAATTAGAGGGGCAGGAACGGTGACCTGCAGCTCCGCAGCGCTGAGCAGCCTGCACGCACACTCACTCCTTCTATTTTTAACCGGCCAATTCGTGGAGCTCTGAAGTCATGGAAATGACTCCTCCGCTGGCGTTTCAGGAAACGCAGCGAAAGCCGGATAAGACAAACAGACAGACAGACAGACAGACAGACAGACAGACAGCGGTACGTCTGTCCCGATGTGTTGGCGGGGCATGGTGCAGCTCACTGGCAGACTCCATCTCTGGCTTTAAGTTCTTACAAAAGGTGACACGGAGCCAGACGGTTCCTGGGAGAACGAGGCATCAGCCAAACACTATGGCAGGTTTATATTTTGAGCAGCAGGGCATAGACACCTTGTTTCTGTTGGATTTTTGTGTTAACACTAAATAAAAGTATATTAAAGTGTCTGTATGTCAGCTAAAATAAAAACAATACATAAGAAGAATATATTTACATTCATTATGCCTGTAACTTGCTCTCTGTTTAAACACATACTAAGCGGAGCAGCTACAGTCCGGCACCTGGGAGCCAAGCCCAGCTCTGGAGCCAGGGCCCTGGTCAACGGAGCTGTGCACCCATCATGCATCAGTCCTTTGGAGTCGGAGGAAACCTACACGACGCCACACAGAACCTACGACCTTCCCTCTGTGAGGTGACAGCACAAACCACTGCTTCCCAGAGGTAAGACGAGAAGATAAAAAAATATAAAAGATCAACATATCCTTCCATGTTACATCACACTGACACAGCAACCGAGATGACACACCATCAAAGGAAATGGAATAAAAACCACTAGATGGCAGAGCAGCCCAGACTGTGTGGCGTTGACCTTTATGAGAACGCTGAAGAATAGAGAATGAGGCTCTTCCATCCTTCACACACACACACACACACACACACACACACACACACACACACACACACACACACACACACACACACACACACACACACACACTCACACACACGTGCACACACACACGCAGGGTGACGTCACAAAATTAACCAACTTCACATACTGGCGAAAAAAAGGTAGTAACCTACAAAGTTATATATCACATCGCATCTTTACATCGAACAATAAATTACTCTGGGTTGATTCATTGGAATGCATCCATCCCAGCATACAACACAGGAATCCGCAACAGGCAGCAGATACCGTGTGTGTAACCATGGCGCTTCATGTCGCAGCAGCACGCACGCACACACGCACACACGCACACACGCACACACACACACACACACACACACACACACACACACACACACACACACAAACACACACACACACACATACAGCACAGATTGCTGCGACTCGTCAGCCGGCCGCCAAGTGTCCCAGCGACAGTTGCTTCTCCACCGGCAGCATGTCCTCCCCGTACAGAATACATCTCTGTGTATTTGCCCGCTGATGGATCGGCGGGTGCGTGAACCCAGACGGATGAGTGCTTACACTCTTTATGCTCAGTTGTTTTTCATCTCACCACTATCGATTCCAGAGTCAGGTGAGACCCGGGGAAATCAAGTTGTACGGTCTGATGTTGGCTCGTAGATAAGGGAGGAGAAACGCAAAGCATCCCAGCAGCATGAAAAACCGTGTTCTGTGTAAATTACTCTTTGACGCTAGATATTGATGTTTTGTTGCTGGGCACATTATGGTCCCCCCCCCCCAGGCCCCCCCGGCTCCCTGGCCCCTGGGGCCAATTCGTCTGCCGCGAAATGGTCTGTCATCTCGTCCTCGGCAGAAGGAGTGTGCTGTGGTGATGGCTGAGTTTACTGCGCTGTTAAAATGTCTTGATAAAGTTTGGTGCAATCCATGTCGCCGCACTAAATTTTCCACCACGGCGCCTGTTTGGGCTCCGCACCACTTGAGTTTCAGGAAAAAAAACGTTATTTCGAAAAGTTGGGAAAAAAAAGGAAAAAAGAAAAAAAGGAGAGATATGCAAGGACGTTCGCTCTCAGACATATTAATTTTGTGCAGAAGCTGAACCCAGTTATAAGACTCTGGCTGCAGTCTGGCTCATCCTCCTCAATTTTCTTTCTACGTCTTCCAATATAAAACTGTTATCGAATGTCATTGAGGACGCTTTGTTTGACAGAAACAATTTCCATTCTTAAATCTGAGTCTGAATCAAAACGAAGTTAACCTGAAATGCCCCACGTCGCTCTAATATCGAGGATTGTCGAACGGCCGGTTCCATGAATATTTTATGTGGTTCGGAGCAGGTGACCGGCAGCCAACCACAGCAGATGATAAATCAGATCAACTCCGCGTTGGCAGGGAGCGTGACGGACGCATATAAAATCCTTCCTGACAGGTGAGTGTGGCCTTCGCTCCTTCCTCCCTCCCTCCCTCCCTCCCTCTTCCTCTCTCACGTAAATGGACGGCATTTATACGGCGCTTTCCTGGTCTTGTTACTACTCAGAGCGCTTTACAGTCCATGCCTCCCATTCAGCCACTCACACACCGATGGCAATGGCAACAGCATAGTAGCTAGTGAGGAGGTTCAGTGTCTCGCTCAAGGACATTTTGACGCGCTGCCAGGAGGAGCTGGGGATCGAACCAGGAACCCTGTGGACGACCTGCCCTACCTCCTGAGCCACAGTGAGCCTCCTGAGGGTACGCATCACGAGTTTCCCCATTCCTCTCACATCTCCTCATCGATCCACTCTGAGCTCTCTCTTTATCTTGTAAAAAAGAGGCGCGCACGCACGCACGCACGCACGCACGCACGCACGCACGCACGCACGCACGCACGCACGCACGCACGCACGCACGCACGCACGCACGCACGCACGCACGCACGTACGCACGCACACACACACACTCACCTCCCTCGAACTCGGTCTGACAGTTCCCGGAGTTTTCCTTCAGACTCTCCTCCTCGTTGATGATGATGTTCTCAATGTCCTTCATGGTCAGGTGGTCGCGGAAGGCGTGGAACAGGATGTGCTTCAGCTCCTCCAGGGTGATCCTCTGCATGTCAAACTGCCATAAGATACCATCAAAAATCAAAATACTCCATTAATCCCCGGGGCCGGGGGGGGGGGGGGGGATTAAGCACAGAACAGTGCAACTCAAAAAAGGTAAAACTAAAATGAAATAAAATATATAAAAGTTAACAGTGAGAAGCAAATATGAGCAGGTGGTGGGAACGCTAAAGTAAAATACAGTATGTTACATAAGTATGATGTAAATAAGTATTAAGTTAATATATAAAATGTTATGTTACATGAAGAAATAGCAACATAACAATAATAGGTAACGATAGTACTAGTCGCTAGTGTTGTGTTAGAATACGATAGTATAGTATAGTAGGGTGACTACAAATATAATATTAATATAAAAATAACTTACATAACATATAAAATAATACAGTATGCACAGCCGTGTTACAAAAGAGGAAGAAGAACCAAGAATTTCCCCAAAACTATTTAAATATTTATGTCAGCAGACCGGGGTTCAAACACTTATACCTGATGTGTTTGGACACTGTGTGCCCCGAATACCCAAACCACATTCCAGTAGGAGGAGAACAGACTGGTGATTTAAAAAGCATGTTTTAAAACTCAAATGTATAAAACTGGACACACACACAGACAGACAGACAGACAGACAGACAGACAGACAGACAGACAGACAGACAGACAGACAAGGCCAGAGGCTTCGGCTGCAAAAGCTTGAGGACTTAAAAAAAAGGGCAGAAACACAGATGCGCGTTGTGTCGTGCTGTGTGAGATACAAACAAAGGGCGTTGGAGGTCGCTTCCCAGCTCACGCTCCGACGGCGCGACTGAAAAGAAATGAAGAAGAAAAAAAAATAATAATAATAAAAAACCCAACGGTCGCGGGGAGGACAAAGGGTTGCGAAGGCACCCGTCGGGACTCCGGATCTCTTCCAAACTCATCAGCTCGGCCTCTTGCCGGCTCAAAGAAAATCCTGACTGAGTGAAGTGGCGCATTGATGAAGTGCTTTTCCGGAGCACACCGTGAAGTACACTCGGCACTGAAGCATGTTTTGGCTGAGGCGCTGCGATTACAAGCCCTTGTAAACCAGCGACCCCGTCGGCGGCACGGTGACGCCGGCGACGACGGTGTCTGAGATGTGCACTCCTCCCTGGACAGACAGGGCCCCGAAAACACACAAAAGGTTTCTCGAGGCTGGTCGAGCGGTCCGACGGGGAAGCGGGAAGTCCGGGACGCTGAACGCCGTCCTGTTTCCCTCAGCGCCGCTCCCGCTCCTGTGTGACGGGGGCTGTTCAACTGGTGGCCCGGGGGCAAAATTTGTCCCCGCATATCAATGTTGATCGGCCCTTTGAAATCAAAGAAGTCAGCGAAAAACACAGCACAAACATGTCTTAATGTCCTCCAATGAGGGGAGGCGGTTTTCCCTGTTGTGCCGCTCATTGGCATCACATTTTGCTCACTCACTGTGGAACTGCTCTACATTTTAATATGGTAATCCATATTACACATGTGTTATTTGGCCTGTAAAGACAGGAACAAGTGAGAAAACATGTATAAGTTGGCAAAGTTATTCAATTCTCACTCAAATTTCTTATTCATAATTAGATAACTTTGAAAAATAGCTCATGGCTAAAGTAATTTAAAAATATGACTATATTATAGCCAGTATTAGCCATGTGATTTTGTTAAAATGAAGGCTAATTAAAAGTTTGGGGATCAGTGTTTTGACCTCAATCCTTAAGGAAGAGAACCACTCTCACAATTAGAGTAATAAATCACCAACTTTTCAGTGTGCCGAAAATTAAAGCCACACGCGAGTATGATGTTGTTTGATTCCGTTATTTTGTTCAGTGTATATCTCTGACTGCAACTGTTTTCTTTGAAAGGGGGTTTTGAGTCCCCCTTTTGAGTTTTTGAGTGTTTGAATGTATTTATTTTTAATCTCAACCCTGCCTAATCCAACCAGAATTACTGACACCACAAGCATGACAACGTCCACTTCTGATTCTGTTTTGCATAAAGCGACACATCCACAATTATTTAGTGCAGCAAAATAAACTGAAAGGATACGAGCAAACAAAAAAGGACCATGAAAAACCTAAAATCAACATATTGTTTGTTTAATGGAAACATCTAATGTGCCAACACCAATCAGTGCGTCGCACCAAGGGGCGTGGTTAAGCCTCGGCTGCAGACGGCAGTGGAGTGTGTGTGAGGATTCGCTGTAAATTGCACTCGATGTCAAGGGAGGAAGAGCCGCTCCTGTTTGGAACTTCACATCTGTTGACATCTGTCAACGCAACCTTTTGTGCTTCCGTTATTCAAGGTGTTAAAGCACAGCATGCAACAGCTCACAACAGCGATTCATAACCTTGGGTGGGGGACCGATTGGTCCGTTGCGGGACGGTGAGTTTTCTTCATGTTTGTGTCTGTCTTGCAGAGGGCGTGGGCGCACGGGGGCCCGTCAGCCGACCAGGAAGCCGGTGAAGCCGTCCTTCCGCCTGCTCCCCCGACTTACAGCTCTCATAATTGTTCATGCTTTTGGCCAGCGAGCCTTTCTGTTTGAATTCAATGCCAGGTCGGCGTCCGCGTGCCAGAAAGGCAGGTAGATAGGTCTCCCTCGCTGAAACCCGTACCGGTGGGCAGAGACTCCCACACATGGATTTATCACCAGCAAACCCACAGAATGACAATCCACCCCGATCGCAAACAGACAGATCCAGCTCGGGCAGATCAGCTGGCACCCGCCGCACAAAGTCAATGTCGTCTCCGGCGCCTTGTTCTCCCCATGGGAGATGGAGCCGAATCCTAATCGTGTTCGTGTGACCCCACTAACGCCGCCGCCGCAAATGGACGTCAAGAGACCGCCGGGTTTTTTTTTGGTTTGCCAGAGAATGAAGCATGAGCTGGCGGACAGATTCACCCCTTGGGTAGAGGACAACAAAATAAATTCACATTTTCTTTTCACTTTGCTCATCGCCATGACGTCCCTGCTCCAGCTCTCAGGCTGCGTTCACACCCAGGTGGCGGATGACCTTCGCGGCGGATCAGCGGAAGAAAAGAGGGAAGAATGGTGCGATCATAATGGAACCTTCAGTAAACCCTGCAATGCAGATCTCCAACGGGGCCGCGAGGCGTTGTGCGACCCGCAGCTTTGTGAGGGGTTTTATCCGAGGAGGCTGTGTACATAGAAGAAGCCCCATGAAGCGCAGAATCACCTCCACTCGGCGGCCGAACACGAGTTCGGTATGAACTGGAGTTACCCAAAGAGGGCAGGTAGCAACACGATAACAGCTCCATTAGAACTTGTATGACCTCGGCCATGGCGGTACGATCACATTATACATGTTAAACTGTATCATCCTGATCTGAACCGGTGGCAGCCGGGTTCCCAACCTTTTTCTCCTAAATCAAACCACCCCCTGAGTCAATCTGAGACCCCCAAATTTAAAAGACACAACATATTTTCATTATTCATGTATTCATCAGCGGCCCTTTTTGTCCGACTTGGTTCTATACTCACGGTAGAAACATCAGGGATTTTGCGACCCCCTGTGATCTCTCTAGCACCCAAGGTTATGAATCGCTGTTGTGAGCTGTTGCATGCTGTGCTTTAACACCTTGAATAACGGAAGCACAAAAGGTTGCGTTGACAGATGTCAACAGATGTGAAGTTCCAAACAGGAGCGGCTCTTCCTCCCTTGACATCGAGTGCAATTTACAGCGAATCCTCACACACACTCCACTGCTCACGGATCAGTTTGCTGATCAGAGCGACGTAAACCTGCTGATGACAGCCAAACAGTAATGCATCCGATAAGTCCTTTTTCCTTTGGCAGAATTTGGTTTATTTGTTTTTTAATCACATATGTAATAATTTCCAGAAAATATCCCTGTGATGCCTTCTTTCACACTGATTAGAAAAACTAGCATCAATACAACTGTAATTAAGTTCTACTTCCTGCAGTCATGTGACTCGAGAGGAGGTAGCAGAGTGGAGTCAGACGTTGGGTCTCAAACTGACAGGATCCTTAATCTGAAACAGATGCCGCTCTCATTTGGTCGCACTGATCATCTGTCTGTTACTGTAGCGAGCAGCAATTATGGGTTATAAAGAGTGTGAAGGAGATTCCCTCCGGGGAGCAATTATGCGCTTTAATGGCGTGCTGGCGTCCTGTAAATGAGGTGATGAGGTGCGTGCCGCTGCCGACACACGCACAGATCATTTTTACAGCACCAGAGTCAACACAGTCACCTGCTGGACCACGTCCCACTCCGGCACAGATGCTCAATATACACCAGTAAACACAACTGGTCTGGACTCAGGATGCACATTTTGCCCTTGGTCATTAGGTCACAACCCAAAAAGGATTTGACAATTAAACCAGTTAAAATCTAAACCTCATTACAATAAGTGCAGTAAGTGGAAAAAAAAAATCAAACAACAACAACTAAATAAAAGCCGAACCAAGTTGTAAACAAATTATGAATTCATGGGAGCACTGCAGCCTCTGTGAAGATAGAACGAATTAAATGAGGACTTTTGAGTTTTTTTCTTTTCATAATAAAAACCAAACACAACACAGTCGGAAACCGTTTCACAAATAAAGCATGACACCGGAAATCTGGTACATTTCAAAAAATATATATAAAGGTGGATGCATACACCTCCACTCTAAATCGACCGGCGATCCAGTTTTGTATCAGGACCCACAAGTAGAGACCATTTAAAATGAACATATTATATATACACATACAGTATATGATAATATAAATGTAATCGCATCGGATTCACAAATTTATTTTAAAGCATCATCAAAGATGTGAGCATGCAATCTTAATGTATAGCAGAGAGCTTTATTACCCTGAAATAAAACAGCAGAAAACATCAGCGAAACTGTGGGACGAGACTTTTTGGAGATGTGTGGCCGTGACACTGGTGTTTTACCGCTGAGTTGTTTTGCCACTTTAAAGTTATTACGTTCTTTCTCTTGGTCGCTAAGGCCCGGGTGTTGGCAGCGCTGTCAAGCTGCGTTTCCACACAGTCCCCGGCACAACGCTGGACTCCCCTCACTTTCCATTACAGCTGGGGCGTCCTGACGAGAATCAAAATATGTATTTCGTGTCTCTGTTGGTGACGCGCTCAGGCAGGTGGGACATGCAGGTTTATTTCCTGCATGGCTGGCACTTAAGACTGAGCATGAAGTGTCGGCTCTGATGTCGACTTTTTCTTTATGAGTGGTAAACAAAGGAGCGGGGAAACAGACGAGACCGACTTGAGATGAAATGCTTGGCGGGAACTTCTGACGGCATCAAAGACTGGTTTATAGACAATTTTATAATAGGGAAAGAGCTCGGTGCTCAAACCCGGCCCCCCACAAAACATAAAAAATTGATAAAACCCTTGTTTTCCTGTGTATGTGTGGTGTCTGTGTAGTAGTAGTAGTAGTAGTTGAATCAGTACTCACATCGTATACTTAAAGGATAAAATTGTATATCCTAGACAGATATAATGATATATAGAAGAAAGATTTCTTAAATCTACAATCTTATTTATTTGTTTTGAAACATAGTGAAGAAAAGTATCGACTTCACTGAAATCCTCAAAATACTACTTTAGCACACTAGTTGAGAAAAAGCACTCAGTTACTTCCTATCCCTGGTTTGAAGTGATCCTGCATTACATCTTCACTGCGCACGCTGGGATTGCGAGCAAAACGGTCCTTGACTATGATGGTTTGGCGATCCGACGTCGGGTCAGATTCAACTTTACGCAAATTAACAGATAAAAAAATCCCACCCCGGCCGCCAGAAAAACAAAGCTAACTTTCAACTCAAATACCGTGGTGACATGCTTCCGTTAATAACGACAGAAAATTTGCAGAGCGTAAAAGTGCATGCGATGCAAGAAGTGCTTGTACTTTGTACTGGAAGTGTCTTTGCGAGGAAGTGGTCCCCGCCGGGCAGCGTGCCAGCGTGCCGTCTCTGTGAAGCTGTGATAAGCTCCGCTCTGTGATCCTGAACAGGAACAACAGAGTCAAGAAAATGAAGATGCTATGAATTTGGAGACTGTTGTGTGCGTGTGTTTTACAATACATTTAGAAAGCGAGCGAGCAAAACCCTGAACGCACACTGTATGGGGAGAGTAAGGACCCCTGGAAGCCGCTGGAAAATGACCATATTTTAAGACTCCCGGGCAGTTCCACCCACCGTTCATTCCAAATCCGAGTAAATGGGATGCGCCGACGCCACGTGAGCAGGTGGAGTTTGCAGCTTTACTGTAGTGATTAGCGACATGATGCATCCTAAGTGTTCCGTCTACAAATGTAATCCAACCTCTTAGTGAGTTCAGTCTTCACATTAAAACTTCTCTGTCTTTTAAACTGCTATGACTGCAGCAATTCACTACCATGCAAATGATGGTTTGCATCCCTCTCTTAACACTCGCTCTGAAACGTGGTTTGTGGTTCAGCGTGATTTGCCGCTGGCTGCAGCTTGCACTTGGTTTCCTTGACTGGTCTTTATTCAGTTTAACGCCCCCTAATGTGTACAATCAATTCACCACTCGCTAAATTACACATAAACTAAGGCTGCACATGCATCTCACACTGATCAGATACATTCAGTGGTATGAAGCCCCAGAAACTTTTCCTACATTAACTGAGTGGAATTCACTTTGAGGCAACCCATTTTAAAGCCTCATTATAGTATATAAGTGACCTGTAAATGGCCACGGTGTATTAGCTGTATATATTAACATAATATAAATTTCCCAGATGTAATTCTTTGGCCTCAGGATTGCCTCATATTGCCTAGGCAGGCACAATATCTATCACTGAGATTTTCATTGAACAGCAAATCAGTTTTATTAATTGCAGGCATATGCTTCTTTCACAGCAATACAATCAGTTATTTCTGAACCCTTAAATGGGCCATCATTAAGTCTTAGCAAGTAATCTGCCCCATATCAATTTCCAGCCGTGCTAAATGTTCTGGTCCAAATAAAAACATTATTTTCTTCAAAATGGAAGCCCAGCAACGTTATCCACCTCCATCTCCTCACGGCTCATTCATTTACTCTGGAAGGTCGCAAGCCTTCCGGAGCAAATATTTATGTCCCCATTACCTCTCCAGGCCATCGACGGGCACAAAATGAATTGGGGGGAAAAAAGGAAACATAACACTGGAAAGGAATCACAACAGGAGGGGAAATGAATAGCGGCCCGCAGTTCGAAGCAGTCACTGGCGTGTCGCAAATGACAGGAACATTAGCTTTTGGAGGCCACTGATGGAAATGAACTCATTTCTGCTTCCACTCACACAAACATTTGTGCAAACAGAGTCTGAAAGAAACAACCAGGCAAACTCATTTTGACCCCAATGACCATTATAAAGCTTAGGCAGTAAAACACATAATTTATAACAGGATCATTAAAAAACACCTAAAAGGGTAATGCATATTTTGATTATATAATATGATTTAATCCTATCATATTGTACATTATAGTATATGATATCATTTTTTTTTACAATATAATAATTTATTATGTTTCAGGCTTTATTAAAATGCTGGTTCCCATAATATAAAATAACTTCTAACTGTTCATACACAACACAACCTCGATGACCTCTCTTGATTAACTTGCCGCCCAGCTGCAGCTTCTCACTGTGCTTTAATGTGAGCAAATGTGAAGCCTTTAAAAAAGTTAATTCTCAGATTTGTCCTGATTTATTTTTTGCAATTTTTTCAATAACAGTAACATTGACATTTGACATTTTAGTGACATTTTATTTAAAACGACTTCTTGCCATTATGGCAACGTCCAGAGCATAGCATTGGCTACAGCAGGTTGCCAGTAGGAAGCCATGCAACTCCCTGTTTCTAGTCTCTTACATTAGCATTCGTTTTTTTCACAGAGACACCGTGAGGCAGGACTCTGCACTACAGGAAGACAGCCACCTTCTCATTTTTAGGATAAAGTCATGACACGCAGCAAGTGTATCGGCTTGTATTAGTAATACTGCGTGCCACCAGGACTCCGACAACTCGTGTCACCGCGTCATTACGTCAGCCGATGCTGCGTTCAAGGGAAACTAGGAAAATGTAACTTGTTTAAGTAGTAATGCTGATGTAAAAAAGAGCGACAGCACAAACTGATGCTACGTTCCATGGGAACTCAAAAAAATGTAAGTGGTGTGGATATTGGACCCCGTGTAGTGCTGCCTGCAGCTATATTTGTTTTACTTAAAATTCAAATTTTTTCTTTTACTTAAATGTTTGCCCCATTGGACTGCAGTTAAATCTGAATAAATCTGATAAATCTAAAGCAAGGTGGGAGAACAACACAAGGACCTGCAGATTCTGCCCAAAGCCTTTGAGCAAGCCATCAATAGCCAATTACTGTTGGTAAGAGTAATTGGAGAGAAATGAGTGCCATGGGCCCCTGGAGAACAGCGGAATGGAGAATCTGCATCGGGGTCACATTCATGAGCCAGAATAACTGGTTTATATACCGCCCGCTTCCCAAGATTCTTGCATCAACAGAAGGGAAACTAGCAGGAGGGCAGGTGAAAGATGAGAGAGTACGGAGGAAGAGGAGTAAGTCGGTGACAGCAGGAGATGAATAGGGGGCTGAAGAGAAATGGTGGTGG
This sequence comes from Zeus faber, assembly GCF_960531495.2. Taxonomy (NCBI): domain Eukaryota; kingdom Metazoa; phylum Chordata; class Actinopteri; order Zeiformes; family Zeidae; genus Zeus; species Zeus faber. Next base: position 6,595,067 of record NC_137197.1, read on the forward strand.
TGGTGGTGGGGTAATTTGATCAGAGTTGTGACTTTGGTGAGTTTTAAAATTTCAATGCAAGCCGATCAAAATCTGGAAAATAGATCAGTTCAGTCCATTATTCAACTCGGATGGCAAGGTGTGCTTTGTGTGTGTGCACGCACGCCTGTGTGTGTGTGTGTGTGTGTGTGTGTGTGTGTGTGTGTGTGTGTGTGTGTGTGTGTGTGTGTGTGTGTATGTGTGCGTGCGTGCGTGTGTGCGTGCCTGTGTGCGTGTGTGCGTGCCTGTGTGCGTGTGCGTGTCTGTGTGTGTGTGAGAAAAAGAGAGAATAGGAGTTTGGAGTTGGGGAAGTGGTGCGATGAAAGGAACCAATGAGGATGTCAAGGTGACTCACATGTAATTAAAGCTATATGGAACATGGGCGTGGGGGGACGCAAAAATAAGTGTCGGGCTCCGGCGAGACGTGGAGAGAAGAGGCAGAGAGAGAACGATAGACAGTAGTAGTAGTAGAAGACAGACAAACAGATACCCTCTATATGATAGCCAGGAAAGAGATAATGATAGAAAAAGAGACAGACAGACAAAATCAAAGACACATACATTAAGATGTACACAGACAGACAGACAGACAGACAGACAGACAGACAGACAGACAGACAGACAGACAGGCAAAGTCCACCCAGTGCCAGATAGAGATCTCGTTTTCCTACATGGCTCCTGGTGTTTCTCGGTCTCCAGGAGAGGCAGCAGCTCGTCCTCAGACCTTGCCACGGTAACGCCACTGCGCTCTGCACTCAGCACATCGACATGCCAACAGCATCGCTGATAACAGCCCTTGTCCCGGGGAAACCGCCAACTTGTGTGTTCAGCTCCGAGCGCCTCCGAAGCATCCTCTGATACACAGGGTTCATTATCTCCCCCTGTTCCCCGGCTCTGAATGTAGAGCCGACTGCAACGGGGGGCGGCTCCAAACCACCAAGGGTTCAAAGAAAAGCAGCCTAATGAGTTATACGCTGACCTGAAATGGTAATACACCAAGTCAATGAAGCAATATGTACACTGTACACATTTGAGATGTTGAAAAATGAAAAGAAACTGTGTGTGTGACTGACACATCGCGCAGCACATTCCATAATGACGGTGAAGAATGCTGAAGAGCCGCCATCTACGGTCGGGGATAGTAATCACGGCGAGGACGCCTCACTGGGGGTTTGTGGCCCCGTTCAGAACTTTCGTAGTGAAATCCGGACGTTCCCATGGAAACCGTGGATTCCTTAACACAGTAAACCCTGATGGACCACGTGGTTGTGTGTGAACAATGTTCGAATGTTAGACAATGGGAATTAAAGTGAATTATAATGTGCTGTTGCAGAATAATTGATTGTCATTAGTACTAATATGACAATTATACAGCCTATTACCTGTTTTTTTTCAAGATTCAAGAGGTTTAATTGTCATACATTCTGAATACATCGGTTCATACACATATATGAGGTGAAATGTATTTGCAACGTACCTATCTCCATACTCACTTCATTCACATGCACTTTACTGCAAATATCTGTATATACAAATAGCCTATTCCATAATGCATAACTATATTCCCTTCTATTTTGTACCGCTACCTTGTATTATCTTTTTGAGTCTTGTTTTATTTTTATTTAATTTATATTATTTTATTCACTAACTGCATTACGTTTTAGGAATCTGCTAGTTTCAGTTAGTTGCTAGGTAGGAATAAGGTTAGCTATTATGTTTGGTTTAGTAATTATTGTGCATAATCTCCGGTTGCATCAACTGTACTGTATCTCTCTTATGCTTTTTCATATATACACACATATATACACAGTATATACCAGTAATACCCAACCTGCGGTTCTTTTATGACGAGTTGCGGCTCTTTAAAATGTTATTTAAAAGAAATAAAAAAGAATTCTGAAAGATTACATCAATAGATTTTGTCTGAGACATTGTCTGCAGTATTCAAAACTGAATTCCCCATTAGACACATCATCCTATGACGGCTTTGAGAGAGCGCATCTTAGAGATGTGTTTCCTGGTCAATGATCAATGATCTGTTAACTGAGTGATCAATGGCTGATCACCTGGTTTCCAGTGCCAATTTTATTGTTAATTATTCATATTTAATCATATTATTACCCTATTTAAGTAATAACCTGGAGCCGCGACTTATCTCTGGACCAACCGTGCCACGCGAGACCTCCGTGTCCGAACTCTCCATCAGCTTCCACGCTACGAGCACCACAACAGCCTCCATAGTATTAATCGATTGAAAAAAACAACTTTTATATCAATCCACGTTTTTTATTTAAGCCGTTAAACTTCATTCAAGTGCGATATTCCGGAGAACACGGCATCTACGGCTGCAGCGCAAAAACCCAGCAGGGGAGGCAGACACGCGCAATAGCGTCGGCTCATCGCTTTCTCTACATAACTTCTGGCTTGCAGTCTACCCGTATACATTTGTACATAATTTGTGTATAATAATACACAATACATTTCTGGTTGCAATGGTAATAAAAACATGGTAGTAATAATAATATGATAATGGAAATAATAATAAATTGCAATAATTACACACATCATGCTTTTTATCCCTTAATTAGATATTACTAGCAGCCTTATTGCAAAGTGCAGAATGGTTTGATGGAAGAAAGGGACGTTTCAGAAATTTTGCAAAGAATCTTGCAAAAATATTTTTTGTTAATGTGGCTCCTGAGAAAACAGAAACAGAAAAAGAAACAGTCTTTATTTATCACGCAACACACCACACTACAACACATGCTTGCACACACACACACATGCACATGCTTTGATGGTGGCCGGTGAAATGGATTCTCTGCTTTTGACCCATCCTTGGCTTGTCCTTCCTCCGGGGGCACAGCCAGGAGCAGTGGGCAGCATACGTGGACGCGCCCGGGGACCAGATGATAAACGTCCATCGCTGGTCAGACGATGATGTGTGCATGTTTTTGGTGGGGGTCCTTACTGACGTGAGGTGGAGGAAACCCCATGTGAGCACGGGGAGAACATGCAAACTCCACACAGAAAGGCTCCTATTTGGGAGATAACCCGCCGGAGCGGGTTATCTCCCAAATAGGAGAAACGTCCCTTTCTTCCATCAAACCATTCTGAGCTGGGCAAGGTTCCACTGGTGTACACACAAACAGCTTCATAGGCAACACAATGAGCATGTTATCGCACAGGTTAAAATATTCCAGAAATGGATGAATATTTTGTCTGCTGATAAAAAACATACTCATAGTAGCTGTCAGGTCCATTACTCAAAGGTAGTGAGATACTTGACCTGGCTGCCTCTATAAAAGCAGCGGTGGAATACAATAAAATGATTCTTCTGAGTTGGCGATTGATATCCAGAACATGATGCTGTTGCTGGGAAAGTGGGCCTGAAACGGTGTTCGATTTGTTGAAAAGCAATTACAGAGAACATGATTTACTCTCGTTGGCCGCCTGTTATCAGGCTAGTTCTTCTCTGGTGGTCTGTGTTTTATTCATCATATATGGGGTGGTTTAAAGACATTATGAATCCCAAAAAATGTAGCCTTGCACAAAGGAAATGGGGAAATAGGGAAATAGAAGAAAAGTGGATTTGATTTATGACGGACGTCCAAATTCATAAGGCTTCAAGGGACTTAATGAACAAAAAGAGAAATCGCCGTGTGTGGGGAGTTGAGGATCAGAAAAGCAATAAAATCCTTGAAAGTTGCAAAGTTGCAAGCTGTCTCACTGCCCGCTTCAGGATATTAAAAATGAAACACTACTCCTGTACGGTAAGCCAGCAAAGCGGCATCACTGCTTCCAAAACATTTTGGAACTAGTAACAAAATCGAAAGTCTCGCCTTCAATGCACCCAGGTGTAAAAGTAAACACGTCGACCTCCAAACATCGATATTTGATTACACTGAATACATTTCCAATCAGGGGACCAAAGTAAACACTCGTGGTTCGGGAAACTTTAAAACAACAAATATTCCCATATTCAGTGAATACTCTACTGTTGCTTCATTCAGGACCCTTTTCAAAACAAGTTGAACTTTCATTCGAAAGAAGTGACTCCTTATTCAACATTTTCACTTCATTAAAATATGACTTAAGGGCTCATTGAACCACTTACGCTCTTTTTTTTGCAGTGTAGACATTTTAAAATTAGTGCGTCTTAGTGAAGTAGAATTATTCCCGCCTCTCTCTATTTGTTTACACTTTGATATTGAAAACAGGGAGGGTGTGAAGTGCTGACATCTGCATTCCATTCTGGCCCGTCAGCATCCGGATATTTGGGTTAACAGTCATTTCTACAAAATGACCCTTTTTGTAAGTTGCACAGAAAGTGGAGTTTCCCAGATGGCATTGCCACCTTTATTGCTACCACGAGAGAAACGCAGACTTCAAGTAATTAAAAAAAGTCCCAACACCCCCCCACCACCACCACCACTACCAAGAATTAATTCAAAAATATTTTTCCTAAGGCACACTACAAACCCCAACATCTGTAACCCTGTAACCCGACCTGAATATGATAGAAATTGATGAATTACCATTTGGGTTTTTTCAGCGAAGAGAAGTGCAAATCATCAGTGCCAAAGCAATACGGAATAGTCATCACATGGGCTTAGCCCCAACGCTTTCCAAAAACTTCAAGGGAAAAAGGTATTTGGGCCACTACAAAGGCAAGGCGTTTACAAGTAGGACTTGGAAGATTGATCGGGGAATTCATTTGGCATTTTCCACTGTCTTTCATTCATTCCTCGGGGGCTGCGATGATAGCCCTCATCTAGTAGCAGAGAGAGCAGAGAGCTCCATGTATGCAGACAGTGCAAACAACGAGGGACGCTCAAGCTCCGTAATAATCTCAATACAAAACCAAAACAAAAACCACGTTAATTGTTCATCACGCCTTGATGATGACAAATTTTTCAAATGTTCTGCCAGAACCATCTGTACACAGGAGATGATGGCAAGGACAGACATCGATCCCAACATTCCACGGTGAACCTGGCCTGTGGACAAGTCAACAAAAGGTTTTGGTTTTCAGACATAAATTGGGCGTTCAGTGGAAGGATAAGGAAACCGTTACTAGTGCAAAGCCTTAATCTCTGTGTCTAAATGAGGCGGCTATTATTGCTGCATTTAAATTCCTAGTGTTTTGGAGCTCGGAAACAATCAGCCCAGTAATGCATTTAGCATTTAAGACCATTTGCATCTCAAGTTTTATAAAGATCCATTTAGCCAGAGAAAAGCACTTATCGTACCATTTTTTGGGATTGAGAGTGGGAGGTCCACTAACCTTTATGACTGTTATTGCTTATTCACACGGAAGGAGGGCAAGGAGCGAACCAGAGGAAGGGAGGTGCGCTAATTTGAAATTATTTTCAACTAACTCTGCTGCATTTCACCAACAGTCAAGCTCAATTATTTGCAATGCATTCAGCCATTGTATGATGCAAAAAATGATAACTGTGAATTTCCTGTAACCTCCATGTAGAAATTATGATGGGAAATTTGAAATCCTGCTTATTGAGAATGAAAATATGTTTATAAGAGATGATCCTTCAACATACAACAAATGGAAAAACAACTTAAGCTGCTTTCACACATGCACTGCAATCCTGAAATGATCTGGACGTTACTTGTATGTCCGAATGCAAATGTCCGAATCAGTTGGACCGGGCATTAACCAGACTTTACTCAGCAAGCACCCTCGTACAAAGTCAGTGTAATGTCCGATTGAGCGGTATGTGTGAACACAGCCGGTCATTGTGCGAATGACCGGCTGTGAGTTCACAGCGAGCATGTGAGCTTGTCACGTGTTGACGACGTCACTATCATGCCACTCGCTGAGGTCGAAGAAGGGTTATTTACCTTCGTGCATGGAGCATAGCTGCTTCCTACTGCTTTTCATGATATTCCTTTCAGCCCTTTCGTTTATATTGTGGCAACGTCCAAATACATGGAGTATCAACGCGAAAAAAGTCAAAATTACTGATAAGTCGAAAGCCTTGTCTTCCATCTTGGGTGCTCCTCCGCCGCGTCGTGCGTCTTGTCCTGCCTCCTGCATGCTCTACGCAGGCTCCGCCCCTCGTCTAAACCAAACTGAGTATTTCCAGTAGGTTGTGAACGCATCTGACACGGACAATCTCCAGTTGCGCGCTACATGTGTGAAAGGGCATTGGACATTGTCCGGAGTTCATGTGTAAAAGCAGCTTCAGAGAGAATAATGCATTGTCTGGGCAATTCTATCCAGTGTACTAGAGTATGTGAGTAAAGTGAGTAAAAGCAATGGCATACTAGACATGCAAGACATACTGATGTATTGTGGGATTCCCTTGCCAGTTTGTCCAGTGTTTGCATTCCATGATATTTCATCAGTTGTATGCGATCGAAAATGCTCACTTACTAACGTGGCATGCTAAATAGCACGCTTGAATGTGATTTTGGACACAGTATAGGACTCAAAACAAAGGATTAAAAGGCAATCAAAATGTCCTTGGAATATTTTGCGAAAGAGGAAAAAAAAATCTGTCAAATCAGCCAGTACAGTACGAGCACATCCTCTGTGCAATAGACTTCCGCTCTACAAGTCCGAAAACAAATCATGATCTCTGTCTTGGTCACACTCCAGTTCTTTAATAAACACTCGGTAAATTCATAAGTTTACTTTTATTTAATAAATCAAAAGTGATGCTGATGAAGCAACTGCGATCTTCAGGTATTTTAATCACCTGCAGTAATGCCACTCAACCAAACAGAGTCTGTCCAGCCTCTGAGAACCAAACCCGTTGCTGACAGTGTTTGTGCTGTTGCCTCGTTACTGCAATTTCAGAGGTTGTGCTTTTCCGCCTCCGCATCCTACCCAACTCCACCAGTATCGAGTCCCACCTCGATCCCCTCCCCACCAGTATCAGGTCCCACCGTCCACCCCCTCTACACCAGCATCAGTTCCCACCTCGACCCCCTCTCCACCAGGATCAGGCCTCACCCAGCTTTAGCAGAAAGGACATCAAGCTGCCACACCACCAGCTGCAGAACTCCACAGAAAAATGGCCCCACTCAGAAGACCAATTGTATGCACTCTGGTGTAGCACACATAGCATTATGCTGTCAATGACGAGCACAAATTATGGCTGATGGAATGACTCAGAATCTGCATAAATGAATTATGTCAGTCAAATCCAATTTGGCTGTTCAATGAGAATATTCGACTATTCAGTGGGGGGCACGGAGGAGCCGACACACGGTATTAAACGGGTCCCGGGGCTAAATTATTAAAGACCGTAGTATCGATAAGCTCCAGCGTTACCTGTACTGTACTGTTAATGGTATTGGGGAAACAAAGACAATTGATTTTCTTTTTATTTAGGCTGTGTAACCCGTTTCTAACTTGCAATAAGATTAAGATATTCATCTAAGAAGCATTTACGCTATTATCGAAAGAGACATCTCTCTCTCTCTCTCTCTCTCTCTCTCTCTCTCTCTCTCTCTCTCTATCGCCATAATGGAGATATGTGCGAGGGGGGCGGGGCCGACTCCTTCTACCTGGCTCTCACACACACACACACACACACACACACACACACACACACACACACACACACACACACACACACACACACACACACACACACACACACAGACACACACACACACACACACACACACACAAACACACACACACACACACACACAGAGACCCTGCTCTGAATGGCACGGTGAGCGCAGATTGCGCCCCGATCGCCCCCCTCTCCATGCTTAATGCGCAGAAAATAAATCAGTGTTAATTCTGCTCTCAATTTTAGTTTTTCTCTTAAAAATTAAATAAGAACCAGTAAGAGTACCATTAAAGTAACGGATTGATAAGCAGTATCAGAAAGAGTAGCAGTACGGTTAAGATCTCAAATAAACCCATCCCTACTCGTGCCCCGTTCCTCCGTTCGCCATCCCCACACCGTTTTTAGGAGTTTTATTTGGAGGAACGGGGCACGGCGATCGGGGCACACGGAGAGCCGCGTTCTTGTCCGTATATTTATGATTCCCCTTGTTTATAATTCCTCACTGAAATATTATCCCTATGCATTTCGGAAGCTTCTATCTGTTTTATCCTGTTATTGGTATACACACTGAGTTTCCAAATGATGATTCGACTCATGGACTGGAGGCAGCCCTAGCTGGGTGACAGAGGCCCCGTACTCGCCGAGAAAGTCCCACTGCATGTGGACATAAAGGACGAAGAGAGAACTTTTCTGTCTTTGCCGTCCCTCAAACTTACCTAGTCCTTGGATTTATTTGCTGTAAAGGACGTTTAGAAGCCAGAGAAGACGCAGAGAGGCCCTCACCCCAGCCCCCGCACCCACCTTGCTTAGCACATTGCATGGTGTGAAGTGAAAAGACTGGGAATGGAGTCGGCCTGTGAAGAGGACATGTGGCAGAAACCATGGTGACGCTGAAGCTTCCTGACAACATGAAAGCGTTTTGTCATTGGCAGAACAAATGAGGAACATGGCGCAGACACACCAGGAGTCGCCCTGCCGTGTTTCGGCGGGTTGGAGCAGGAGAAAACTGAGGAAATAGCACCAAAGACGGGAGTATTTAAATGGTAATTACTGGCGAACATAAACCCAACCTCATAAGAAGAAATGGCCCCGTGCCTGCCCACCGCTCATCATCAGGGGGTGGGGTGGGGTGGGGCATTTAATGCTGCCGATGATTCTCAATAAACAACAAAAAAAAGTTTGCAGTTGTTCAATTACACGGTCATATGCCTCCAAGTAGGATAATTACGAACATTAACAAATTGCACGAGAGTAGGAAGGTGAGTGTGCGACAGAGAGTGAATCATAATCCAATCACTCCAGCTGGTTGGGATGCGACACTTTGCCTGACATTAGCAGAATGAGGGAGAGGGAGAGCAGGGAGGGAGAGAGAGAGAGAGAGAGAAAGAGAGAGGGGGGATGGGGATAGAGATTGAGAGAGAGAAAGATAGGGCGAGAGAGAGGGAGAGAGATGGGGAGAAAGAGAAAGAGAGCGAGAGAGAAAGATAGGGGAGAGAGAGAGAAAGATGGGGGAGAAAGAGAGAGAAAGATGGGAAGAAAGAGAGAGAGAGGGAGCGAGAGAGAGAGAAAGATGGGGGAGAGAGAGAGGAGAAAGATGGGGAGAGAGAGAAAGAGAGAGAGGGGGGGGGTGGGGATAGAGATTGAGAGAGAGAAAGATAGGGGGAGAGAGAGAGAGAAAGATGGGGAGAAAGAGAAAGAGAGCGAGAGAGAAAGATGGGGGAGAGAGAGAGAAAGATGGGGTAGAAAGAGAGAGAAAGACGGGAAGAAAGAGAGAGAGAGGGAGCGAGAGAGAGAGAGAGAGAAAGATGGGGGAGAGAGAGAGAGAGGAGAAAGATGGGGAGAGAGAGAAAGAGAGAGAGAGAGAGGATTTGATGGCTCTAAGGGAACGACTACAGCAGAGCATCTGCTGTGGTCCCTGAAAGGTCGTGAATAAGTGAGCAGGGGTCTGGTGGTGTCAGCGTCCCACTGAGAGAAGGCGCCGCCGATGGAGATCAACTCGGACACAGCACACTGGAGAGGATGAATACTTAATGACACAGTGGTCCGAAAAATCAGTCAAGGGGAGGGGGGACGTTTACGAAACACAGTCCCAATGCTTTGACAAGCAGAGTTAAATCAGAGTTCCAGTCTGATGTCCCCCAGCTCCATGCTCTGGGCTGTTGTTGTGTTGTTGTGTGCGTGTCGTGATTCATGTTTTATGCATCAGGTTGACGATTCAAATTTATTCCGATTTCACCCGAGCTGTTGGGGAGAATTTATCAGTCATGAAGCCAGGGAGGTTTGTGATATTGTCCAACGACTTTGAGCGTTTCGATCTCACTGTTCGGTGTCTGTTTTATTTATTTTTTCATTATGTGTCAGGCTACCGCAAACCAAATAAAACCAATAGCAGTTACTGACTGCCATTTCAATCAAACACACTTTTTATAGCAGCTCGACTTTTCTCTCAACATTGAGTTCAGATAAACCATTTGACTAATTTTGCCATTATTGAAAACAATGTGGCTACATAGAAATCGCTTGTGTAAAGTGTGTTCTTTATCTCTAATCAGGGCCCTAATTGCAGCACTGAACAATGGAATGTCCATAAGCTTGATCTGACACAATGATCATGCCTGGTACACACCCAAGGACTTTTAGATAGTTACGGTAGTGAGTCCTTAATAATAAGAATTCCAAATGTTTCTTATATGAATCCCGACTCCACATAGAAGATGGTGGAACTGAGAAACTTGATAGGGAGTGTGTAGGACTTCAAGGACTACAGCTCTGCAAAAAACAGCTTTTTTTTTTTTTTTTTTTTATGCATCCAATAGTTGCTCTGGCTTGTTCCAAGTACTTCAAATTCTGCTGATGAGTTTCTCAAAGCTCCATTCTGGGTCAAAGATTTTTCATGTCTACATATTTGATACACCGCTCCATTTGCCCTCCAAAACAAAGACATTAAGATCAAGACAAAGTCCCCAAATTATCTGTAGACGGAACAGATGTTGGATGAATATTTGGAGGATAAGATATATATAATTCTTTCTCTCACTGAAATGAACTGTAGCTGAGTTCCCATGTCTGTTCTGATTTATGTTTTCTGCAGGATTATGAAACTTGTGCATGAATTACTTTGCTCATAGCAGATCAATTGTTGCACGGGCCTTCAAGCTTTCAAGTGTTTTTATCCTTTATGTGGATGTGAGGTGTTGGTTTCATGAAGCCAAAGAGGTGTTTTCTTTTAGAACATTGCTTTTTTACATGATGAAAAGCATTAATGATAAAAAATAAAGAAACGGGAAAGAGAGGAAATGAAGATAAAGTATCCAACCGGACTGAGAACTTGCGAAAACTTATTCCAAGAACAGTTAAGGTTATTGATTATTCCCGCTCACTGGATTGATTGAGTCTGTGCTAAACTGGGCCCGACCTCGGCATTACTCCAAACGTCGCCTCCCTCCAAAACACATTACATAACTTGGGTTTGCAATAATGTGTTTAAAGAAAGGACCAAGGGAAATACTTTGCTTCCATGACTCAAGAAGCAATTTCCTGTTACACCACATTAATGGTAAAAACGTCCTGATAAACAGTCGCTTCAGAACAAGCTCTCAAATGGGCCGGGCCGTTCGGTGAATACCGAAGGTCTAAAGACAAGTGAGTCACAAGGCGTTGCCCACGAACAAAGAAAACATCAAAATAAAACTGGAAGCCAAGTTGAAGCAACTTTGCTTGAATATTGTAATGATGACTGAGGTTAACACAGTCCTCCTCCCATTGCAGAGCGTATAGACATAATTCATACAACGGATCAGATATTTTCTGCGAGTGCCGGGATCTAACTATTCACAATACAAATCCTCTAATGTAGGGCTGGGTAATAATTTGATATTTTCCTTTATCTACAGCGGTGGAAAAAGTAGTCATATCCTAAACTTCAATAAACAGCAGATTTCTAGAAGAAAACACGGCGCCAGTGTTGGATTCACCATCCTCCTCCGGTCAAAACAGGGCTTGACAATCAGGATGGTGCCGGACACTGCAGGACAGTTGGTTGATCACTTGCCCAATCGGAAAGAGATCTGAAATATCCACTGGGGGTTTTACGAGAAAATTTTGCGTTATATCGTACTTAACATTACCATAGAGTTGAACAAGATTAACCTCAGCTGCGTGCTTCAAAGTCGGATTTTCAATACATAATCAGAAACTGTGCCAAGTTCCTTTTATTCCGCCAATTATTCCATGTCATCCAGTCCTCCCCTCACGTATGGACAGGCAATCTGTCCCCGTCTTCCCATACCATCCGCTCTGCAGCAGCCAAACGGCGCTGGCAGAGTCTGTGCTCCGTCCTGCTCGTGTCTAAGCTTCCTCCAGAGAGCGAGTCCTGCGCTCCAGCCTGCCAGAGAGCGTCCGGGTCAGGGTGGCGACTCCACGTGGGAGCCAAGTCTTGCCAATTTTGGCTTTCATCACCAAATGTACCTCGTTCTCTCTGGCTCCGACTGCTACCTACTCCTGTTCCCGCTCCGTTCCCTCAGTCTAATTTGATTATGCTCTTTCTAGAGTGCTGCAGGGATGAGGTATTTTTGTAGGCCAACCCGGAACTTAGCATCGCCCTGGTTCCCTCGACAAAAAAAAACACGGGGAAGTAAAAATCAAACGTTAGGCTCTAAAGGAACAACACCACGGTCACATGACCACAACGTCACCACCACTAAGCTTTCAACTTGGAATTTGATTTTGTGCGCTGACCTCTTCGACAAAAGCCTGGAGAGTTTAGTTAGAATAGTTTGCAAGAGCACAAGTATAAACACAACTCGAGGCTGTGAAGGCGGAGCGGTGAGCGGATGACTCTCTGTGTTCAGTGTGATGACGTTTAACGTCCCCGCCAACCTCCATAGTCTCATTTAGACACTTGTCAGCAGCCGCCTTGATTAAGAAACTTAAAAGCTTCAACATTCACGAGCGGAGTATTTACTGACATAGTTTGTCGTAGGACAAAAGAAAACGTGAAAACCTCCTAAGCTTGTGTCAAACGCAGACCTTATTTCAGGCGTCGAACCATAAACCCATTCAAAAAAACCCATTGACTTCGGGACGAGGCCGGAAGCGCAGAAATGCAAACTCATTTCCGGGTTTTAGGACTCATTCCTGCAGCACTCCCCTGATAAGTCACTCAGTCAGTGTTTTTCCCCAATTCAAGAAATTTCATCTCTTATTGTTGTTGGTACTTCCTGTTTTTAAAGCCATAACTCTTTCCTGGTGGTCTAGTGATCTAAAGGTTGCTGGTTCGATCCCAGGCTCCTCCTGCTAGCATGCTGTAGTGTCCTTGAGCAAGACAATTAACCCCTAATTGCTCCTGATGGCTGCGTCCGTCGGTGTTTGAACAATTGTAAGTCGCTTTGGATAAAAGCGTCTGCTAAATGTAATGTAATGTTTATGCTGCCTGGCATTTTGTAAGCTTTGTACCAAAATGTAAAATTTCTCAGAAATTCATAACAAAATAAAAAGCAGTTATAGTAGATTTCCTTGCCTGGATGGGGTTAAGACTAGGAGATGCTGTTGATTTCTATGTGAAATGTGGGTTTGTAATGTGGGCTACATAAATAAACTTGACTAGTAGTAGCTATATTACCTTCACTGAATGATATGAGATATGCATGCATATACAGTGTATCTGTATATTGTGTATACATGTATTAAGGATGCAACGGTACAATGGGCTCACAGTTTTGGGGCCGCAGTAACGGTACGGTATCTTTATATTTAAGAAAAACATTTTTTTTTTAGGTTAAAAAGTGTAAAAAATGTTATTTACATAGATTTCAGAGCCTATATCACCAGCTGTACTCAGCAGTCACCATATCACACATAGGACATCACACTGCATCTACACTACCCACGGCCTTCAGAACCAAAGTACCACTTATAGAAAATGGTGATTTGGTACAAAAAAAAATGGCTGATTGTTTATCTCCAGGACCCACAAACACACGGTCAATACAGAAGTAATACCCTCAAATGTGAACCGCTCTCCAAAGACCACTTGAGGAAGTGCTACAGAGCCGAAACAAATAAAAACCGAAAAGGGACGTCATAGATCACTCTAGATGGGCTCCATTGATTCCTTTCAGCTACAAGATATTGATTCATTTCAGTCATATGCCCTTTCAGGTAACAGAGTCCCCGTTTAGGGAGCTGTGGAATCATTAAACTGTTGACTAATCGAGAACAAGTCTTTCCCTCCACCTGCAGCATAAATTGCAAGTCGTGCAATGGCATCAAACCCAAAAGAGTAAAGGTATTTTCGGAGAAAGGCACTTTACCTGCCAGAATATGGTGTCTATCGTGCTACCCAGAAAGCCTTCTCTCGTCTCAGAGGACAGGAGCTTCGGTCCAAGGATTGTCATGAACTCCTCGAAGTCGACCTGCCCGTCACCTGTCAAAGAAAAACAGTTTAAGCTGAAGGACTCACAGCAGTTGTCAAGCCATGTGTTGAAACTTCATTGGTATTGTGATGACTGAAAGGATTTGATCGAAAGTGCTCTTTGGTAAAACATGTTGTCAGCATTTGTGAATATTTTTGTAAAAAAAATAAAATAAATACACCCTTTCTAGAATGCTCTCTAAATGGCAATGCTATAATTAGTGAGTTGAGACTGAGAGCGAGTTGAATAAGATGAATGATCATGCAAGGGTCAAAGTCAAAGTTTAGAGACTTTTACTGGGGCGGTTGAAACGCATGCGTGGAAAGTCAAATAAAATACATAAATTCGACGCAATCCAAGCCGGTGAGGGTTGCAAACGCTTCCCTAAGGCGTTGATGCACGATGATACATGAAATTCGAGCGACGTTTCACTTCAACTAAAATCCAGAATATGTTCCTGTCTACAATCTGGGCTGCAATACAATACAAGTGAGTACTGGCTCACTAAAAAGTGGATTATATTCATAATGTCAATAAGACAAATCAGCACTTAGAGCTATCAATATTGTTCCCGTTCAGTTGTTCCTGCTGCCACTACTGCTTAAATACTTAGCAGGGAACTTGCTGACAGCTGTCAAAGTCACTGCCAGTAGACGAGTAAAGCAACTCTTTCATTACACAAAGCAGCCCCGAGCAAATTCTCACTAATGAACCACGGCTTCATATTGATTCGGCTGTCTGGAGGTGAATATGCGTTTCCTGGGAGTGCATACAGCGACCACGTTGGTTGGTGATGCAACTTATAGTATACTTCCGATTTTTAGGACATCTTTGTGATGTATTTCTAGATCATTAAATTTTTTGAGTTTTTGACTGGTGGTTGTGTTGTGGATGTATTAGGCTGTTAAGTCTATTTTCTCGTGTTATGACCGCGTGTCTGATAACCGTATAACTGTACAGACTATTACCACACTGAATGCAGTACTGCACAGGGATCAGGAAATGGTAGAAATTCTGACACAGAATTCCCAAATATATTCGGTGTTTCTCTAGAAATAGAGAATACAGGCTTCTTAATTTAGGTTTAATGCAGTACAGAATGGAGATTTCTTCTGACAAATACCTGCCGTTTAAATGCCACTGTCCCCATCTAGAGACATTACACACCCATTCTTCAATGTTTTAAAATCACTGCTAATTCTACCAGACATTTGTACGTCTTGTATATACGCTTGTTAACTTCCCATTTTTTTAGCTCTTTACCATGTCTTGCCACTGTAAAGTTGCTTGAATTGGGATTTAGGAGATGGGGGGAGCCTAATTAAAATTTTTGCAAGCCTTCATGATTGGTCAAACAACAGCAAAAATCATCATGTATCATGGTGCATATTGGGCTTGGAGGAATCCCGTTTGATTATCAGCTCACGTACTGAGAATATCCTTTTATCACACAATAGTGGCACAACAAACACTGAGCTGCAGCTGATGGAACTTTGGCCGCTCTGACAATGCAAATTTCATGGGAGTCCTTAAAAGTTATCCAATTCTTTTCTTATTTTCCTTGCTCCTTTGCTGTCCTACACCCTTTCCATTCCCTCCTCATCCCCTGTCCTGGCAGGTCACGCCGGGACCTTGTCCGGGTGAATGCAGCGAGGCGGGCGTGGCAGCTCGATCCGGGGCTGTTCACCCTCCATCAGCCGCGTTGACAGGGGTGAGGAGCGCCACGGTACTGGCACTGTCCCCTGTGATGCCATCGATTGTCCCGCTACCCAAGCGTATGCGGGGAGGCGAGGCCTGGGGACGGGAAAGTGCTGAGCGCAAAGAATTATGGGTAGATGGATGGATGGATAGAAGGAGAGAGAGATGGATGAGAGTGGGTGGTGGTGAAAAGGTATGCTTGTCCTTAAGTAATTTACTCCCATGTTGAGTTTTCACATTTGTTTTTGAACAAACATGAAAAAAGGTAAACAAAAATGAAAAAAAAGATGAGTGACTTTATTTCTGCAAAATTACTTTTAGGAGTTTTCTCGGAATAAATACATACAAAGCACACCAGTGCCCTAAATTAAGAAAAAACTAGTACAAGGCTGATCATGGTCAATGCAAATGAGAAATAAAAAGCAGATATTGATCTTTGTATGTTTTGACGTAGGTCATACACCTCAGCACACATCGTCAAGGATACCGGCCGAGCGTAAAGGAGGGAGGAGGAAGACGGAGGTTGGCACTGAGAGACGATGGCTGCCACAGTGCTGGAACCCCCAACAAAGAACTATCATGCTCACACTACTCTGTGAAGGGCATTCAGAGGTCCATCACAATCTGATGGATCGTCTTGACAACGGAGGAAATGACGAAAATAACCCCGTCTCCATCTCAAACTGATCAGCTGCTGCGGCCTGGGATCGATGGCTCTAAGTGCGGGTCCGGACCGGGCGGCCGCCTGCCCGTCACGAATACAGTCATCAGCATGGCCTGCCATTCATCCGGTGAAGCTTCCCCCCTTTGAAGCCTTGTTCTTTTGATCACAGCTATTTATTATTGTGCCTATATGCACATGAATATGATGAGAAGAGGATTTGTGAAAGTGCCTGCCAGCACGGCCGTAACGAGGGAGGAGAGAGATGCAGCAGTAACAGGAGCAGCAACAGGAACAGCAAGCCCTTTGACTCAATGTCTTTGTTCATTTATCTTTTGAAAGACAGCGACTAAAGAACAAACAATCCAAAATCATAGATGAGAGTTTAGCTCTCATTTAGCCTCGTGCGAGCCCACAAATCAATCTGGACAAGGAATAAGCTGTCAGACCACCAGATATACAAACAATATATTAACCTGATTGAATTTAAGCAGCTTTTCCGCCATGTTGTGTTTTCAAATCAATACTTATCAACCAAATTAGGTCCTTTTTGATTTCTTCCATGTCTCTGCACCGTTTCCCCACTGTCAACAAATTATTTCTTTCTTTCCCCTTCCACAAAATAATTCACTTTAACTTTTCGTCATCTATATAAAGCTATATAAAAATAGAATTTACTCACCTCATTGTGGATTTTTAAAAAGAAAAGACTAGAAACCAGTATTTTATAGGACAAAGGATACGATAAATACTGTATTGTGTAAGAATTCCACGTACTGTGTGTACTTTGAGCAATGAAAATCTGAACACCGCTCCAATATTGGGTCAATTTAAAAGATACTGATGCCAATCCCTTGGTTTGACTCCAAACGATCGAAAAATAAGATTAAGGTTAACAAAATACTGGAGTTTTCCAGTATTCCAAGGCTAAGAACACAAACTGCCCACTACACCTGCTTCAGTTCCAGCCTGAAAAATAGTTATCCTATTGTACAACCGTAAACGTTCATTTTTTTTTTTGATATTTGGAAGACAGACAGCCCGGTAATGTAAACTCAAAGAAAACCAAACTCCACTTCGGAATTAGACGCCCAGGAAATAATCAGCGCGGCGACCTTTCTAAAAGCAGCTGAACTCCTATATCCAGCGGCGGGACTTGGCCCTCGGGCACAAGGGACGACGCTCTCCTCAGAACGGAATGGAAATGAGTCAGTGGAGGAAAAAGGAAACACGCCTTGCCTTCCGATACTTCTCCTTAACCGAAAAAAAAAAAAAGCTAAGTAAGCTAAGTATATGTCTGTGATAGAAAAAACATTTTTTCCACTGATCTCACACTGTGTCATATTTGCATAATACATATTGTGACTGCCGTCGAATACAGTTTTGAAATACTCTGCAACACTGTTAGGTAACAGCGGTCACAGTCTCCAAACCCCGACTGCAGCACATGCTGTTCCTTCAACATAATGGTGCGTTTTTGGTTCACTGCCACTGACGTTGTTCTCTCAGTGCAGATGCAAAGTTAAAAAGGTCAGTCGCAAATATCTTCGTGGTAAACTTCAGCTGGCCTACGTCCTCCGTCGGTTTTCGAGAAGAATGTGGCGCAAGAGGCCGCCACCGCAACCGCCTGTCGTCACCTTTGTACCGATTGGCTGAGCCCATTCTGGAACATTGTGTAAAGCGACATTAAGTAGATCAGCACAGCTCAGCGGTGTGTGAGCGATGTGCATCTCCCCTGCGATCCCCCCGCGATCATCTCATCTGTGGTGAACTCTCAGCGCCCCTTGCCTCACGCCTTCTCTTCTCGCCGGGCCGGAAAACAACGATACGTGCATGGAAACGCTCGCTCTTCACGCCCCGGGGCTCAACCTGCGCCGCGCCGGCGGTGGGATCATTCACTTCTTCCTCGTCGTGTTTTTTTTTTTTTTTTTTTTTGTGGACTGGGTACGTTCAGCGGAACAACGCAAACAAGCCACCAATGCGTGCACGGATGGTTAATGTACAGTATTACGCACGTGGAACGTATGCCTCCGCAGAGGACGAGGACAATTAGGGCCATCTAGTGTGAATGGCAGCGTGTGCCTCAACAACATGTGTACATCAACAACAGAAATGTTCTACAAACGAGGTGCATGGCAGAACACGGTGTGCTTGTGTATTTATGGACATTCACCTCTGTTTCTGCGTTTGAATGCATTGCCCTGTCAACGTGATTGAGTTTGTGTTCCGTGTGTGTGTGTGTGTGTGTGTGCGTGTGTGTGTGTGGCAGTATTAATACGCGTATTCACTGTGCATGTGTGAGTGTGCGCGCACGCCAGCGTGACTCACCGTCCATGTCTAGTCTCTGCATGATGATAGCCAGCTCCACCTCGCTCGGCATGTACCCCAGGGAGCGCATGGCCATGCCCAGCTCCTGCTTGGAGATGAACCCGTTTCCGTCCCGGTCCAGCACCCTAAACGCCTCTCGGATTTCTGCCAAGACACACAGGAAGCGGTCTCAGCATCCCTTACACAATGTTCTCTCAACCAACCAAAATCAGCCCCTTAAACAGTGATTCTCAACCTTATTTTTCCACATGAAAGACCCTGAATTTGACATGCATTAGACCGTAAGACTGTTCCCATATCTAAGCAGATTTTTTTATTGCGAGATATGATTTAGTGTCTATACTTTAGTTAGGGTGATAACAGTGAAACTGGAACACAAACCACCATTATTGCACATTGGCTGATGGTGCCAACATCTTGAGAATTAAATAATGGTGAAGTTGAACAAATAATCTTGCTTGGGACACACTGGAACCTCTGGAATGACCGCTGTGTGTCCCCAGATCCCACACTAAGGCACCTTCCTAAAACACAGCATATGTACATCCTTGTCTGTATTTATCTCGGCGCTAGTGTGTTTTTGAGCCCTCCTCTCCTCTTTATAACAGCCTACACCCATGTCCTTCCTCTATCTTTACGTCGCGGGACTTACCTTGGCATTCACCCCTCTGATCATAAATATACTCCTAACCGCCATTCGATTCATCTTACTTTTTGCTAAATGTCTCGGGCACGTCGCCCTTTTCTCTCTCATTAATCATCCTTCACACCTCCCTCCCTCCCTCCCTCCCTCCCTGCCTCCCTCATTGTCGGACCAGGTTTGGGCTGTGCATGTGATTGGTCTTGCTCCGCTGCCTCTGGGTAACGAGATTGAGCCCAGTCATCAATTCATTCCCTCCACCTGCAGTCACATGCGCTCCCTTCCC
Organism: Zeus faber; assembly: GCF_960531495.2. Classification (NCBI taxonomy): domain Eukaryota; kingdom Metazoa; phylum Chordata; class Actinopteri; order Zeiformes; family Zeidae; genus Zeus; species Zeus faber. The sequence continues at coordinate 6,614,661 of NC_137197.1, forward strand.
GCGCCGCAGTCTATCCCATGTGCCGCCCTGTTCCCTGACCTCCATCCATCCACCGTCCAACCGTTTCCTCTGTTTGTTTTCCAGGTATATTGCCATTTTGATCATTTATCCAATGCTATAATACTTTTATTACAACTAAAATATAATAATAATGTGAATAATAGTAACAATAACTATGCATGAGCATTTCATTTTACGAATGAGGAAACATTCTATGTTTACCAGTCAGTATTGGTCCCATAAACTTTGAGAGCTTACCAGTCCTGTGATCTGGTAACTGGATATGTAGTATCGAGCTGAATTAAAGGTGTTGGGTATCCAGGCAATTTCAATAATAATTTTTGGGATATGAAAACAGAGATATGCAGTCTCCTTCTACTCTCACAGTGGAGAGTCTGATAATAGTACGGTGCTGAGGGTTTCTGCTTCAAATAATTAACATTCCAAATGCATACACAGGACACACACAATAATTTTTAGTATTGTACTGTATAGTTTATTATGTTCTTTCATTTTATTCTATGAATATGTTCTACAGGATGTGATGTAACAATAACAATTATTACAGAATTTGTTTTCATATAACACACTGCCATTGGAGGTCTTACAATTTTTCCACTGCATTCCAGGTCTTTGCAGCCCCAAAAAAATAGTAGAATTGAAATGCAGGTTCCAATAATGCCTGGTTTCCTGCCAGAGAGGCTGTTAGATTAGTCAAACGTACAAATCTCAGCCATATTTTACCATTGCATTTGGCCGGTGGCTCGTGTTTATTTTCCACCCTGCGTGGGATCAATCTAATTTCCCTAAGAGGGCATCTGTGTCCATTCTGATTAGACCAACTCAACTCCTTTTTAAACGTGCTTTTTTACTCATGTTGCAAACCACGTGTGAAACGACAGGTTTGGCGCTGCGAGCGAGAACTGATCGAATGTATGGACACGGAGGGGTGTGAAGGTAGTACATGCGTAGTGTGTCCGTCTGAGTTTTTATATGTGTGCATGTGCATTTCTGGTCTTCACGCAGAATTGCTATCCTTCCAAACATAATTTGACTTTACAGGTATCCTTCGCGGTGTATTTGCTGAGTGTGTAATAGGCTTGGGGTGTTTGCAAAATTCCAATCCAAGTGACTTTATCGAGGGGGTGGTGCATGCGCGCATTGTATTGTAATGCGGCAAATGCGGTCTCCACGTTACAGAAGTGCAGGATTTATTATTTACAAGTAAAGTATTTACACAAAAACATGCAGCTTTTACTAAATTAAGTCCCATAGCAACGGAAAGCAACAGGGAGACTTGCACAGGTTTTCTTTTGGAACGGGACGGAACGGTTCCAAAAGAAAAACCTGTGCTCAAAACTTAACTCAATTGTGTTTACAATTTTCCCTTTCATACATAGGAAACAAACACAAATAAATAGATCTAAAATAAAAACACACGCATGAGAGTCAGGAAACGACGCACCGCTGTCCGGAGGAAACATTAAAGAAACTCTGCTCCAATTCTCTGAGGTAGGGTTGCGTTTTCCATTTTCCATACAAGTAAGAAACTAAGGAAACAAAATAAATTGAAACCTTTTTATTTTGTATTGCTACATTATAATCACAATATTTGCATTTAGAGAGGGGAAGTGAGGTCCGATCACAAGTGGTTACAGCTCTGAGCGGAAAGGGCAAGAGCCTCTGCTACCCTCCCCCCGTCCCTCCACTTCAGTTTCAAAACACGGGAAATTGCACTGACTGTACACCTGGCGGCTTAAAAAATAAAATAAAAAATGGTCTGGCATCAATGTCAATCGCAATCAATGGAGTTGATCGTGTTTGACGATTTAATCGTAAATCTGCCCAAGCCTCGTGAGTAACAAAAACCTTTATAGAAGCTCCTTCCCTGTCACTATAGTGACAAACAGGCCTCTCAAATATACACAATTGAGTCAGCGACTGTTGCACTCACTGCTCAGCGTGCAATCTGGTCCTCAGTGGAAGAAGTCAGCAGGATCCTCTTTGCTCTCACAAATGCATATTTCATAAATGTGCCTACACACAGGAGACGGCTTATGGTGAGACAGTAAAGAGGGAGGAAGAGAGAGAGAGAGAGAGAGAGAGAGAGAGAGAGGGCGAGAAAACGAGTGAGTGAGTGACAGGCTGCTTGCATTTTTAAATAGAAGCGGAATGTCACTTCTCTGACTCTCTGCACACTATGATTGCATGGCATGCATGAGCAGACTTTTGAACGCTGAATTATTTGAGTCTGGAGGACAGGATACATGGCTCTAACTCTGGAGTGCAGCACAGACGGTTTTGGAGGGTCTTTTAAGTGGCATATACAGCTCTGCTTTCAGTGGACGTGAACTCTAGGGGTGGGATTCACCGGGGATTTCATGATACGATATTATAGCGATACTTGTGTCCCGATACCATAATATTGTGATTCTTTCTGATTTCTTTCTCTAGTATTATGATACTGCAATATATTTCAATACATTGTTCATTTCTTTCTCATCTGTTAGCAGTAAAAAGTTTAAAACGCAACTTTCTTCTCTGTTTTGGTCTTCCATCCACACAGAGCTTAAAACACTGATGTTGATACATCAACTTGCGCATGCGTCAGGAACCTACGAGCAATGGCCAACGAGTCCAGTTTGTTTACGTGTGGTCAGTAGGCTTGGGCAGATTAACGATTAAATCCTAAATCGGGTCATGGATTTTTCCCCCCACCCCTGGTGAAATCCTAGACACTGAACTTTATAATTAAAACTTTATAAATAAAGTGATTTTGGAGGAGACTGAGCACCCAAACCACGCTGAATGGAAATATGACATGAGGCTGATGGCTCCTGGTGTATCCGGGATAGTGTACTATGACTTCTACATACATACTATACTACATGTGTGAAACTGAACATCATCACCGCACCTTTGAGGTCATATAAAGAAAATCACCAATCAGGCTTCCAGGATCAGGCTTGTCTTGAGCGTTGTAATGCAATTCTTACATGGTGCGCTGGATTCAAGATTCAAGATCTGTATTTGTACAAGCACACATACATGTAGTAAAATGACCTGGTGCATGTGTAGAAGCATTAAGTGCAAAAAAATGTTGTTCTGTGACACCAATGTGCTTCAGAAGAACATTTGAAATTCTTTGGTTTATACTATTTAACAGTACATCTAAATATCAAATATAAATGTGTGTCTTTGAAGACAAGAGTCCCATCTACAAAACTATACAAGATTCCAGGTTTTGAACAGAGAATGAATGAATGAACAGACCTCCCTTTGAGTGAGTTTGTTTTCTTTGTTGCACAATTCCTTATCTCTGGTTGGAAAAAAATTAAAACAGATAGTTTGCATGTGCTCTGCATGAAGGAGCAGAACAAATTCAAAATAACTGAGGGAAAATAGAGTGAAGTGACTTTTCTTAAAGTGACCTTCTGTGGAGGTTTGAGAATGACTTTGGCCATGACCCAGCTGAACAACGGCTGAATCAATAAGTAAGTCAACGCATTGATGGCATTCCAAAACTGTCCACCGGGAGAACAACGTAAGCCCAAGACAAAGTAATTAAATATTAAGTATTATGTACCCAACCCACTTATTTAAATGGGATGGATGTTTTGGCTGTGCTTGACACAGATACCACAGGGTAGATTCTGAACATCATGTTCTATTATTATTGCTATCATTGGGAGAGCTGTTACTACTGAAACACTGTCTCAGACAATACATTTACTAGATCAGTTGTTTAACTAGTACTATCATTCCAGCCTCGTTGCGAAACACAGCTTTCATCTGCCGTCTGTACTTACATTCAGCTGTAGAAGTGCTGCTGCCTGTTAACTTTCTGTAACTTTCTTTCTTATGTGTATTTCATTTCGTCTTCTTTTTTATCTTTCTAGACTTGCAGGGTTTTACTGCTGCAACACCCGAATTTCCACCCCGGGGATTAATAGCGTCTTCTCTGGTGCAGAGAAAGCAAACCACCAGCGTCGTTTGGAGTAATACAATGTCTCTATAGTTGGTCGTTTTTGTCAGTGTACATATGAGAACCAGCGCGCGCATGCACGCACACACACACACACACACACACACACACACACACACACACACACACACACACACACACACACACACACACACACACACACACACACACACACACACACACACACACACACACCTTTTCAAAGATATAAATCAAAGCTATAAGGAGATATTTTTTTGCGACTCTTGGATAAATCTACCCCCAGAGTACTTCTCTGTGTCTGGGAGTTGTTTGGAGAGAATAACAATGATCTGGCCAGGTTTAATCTATTCGTGTGACTCAAGCTCATTCATGCACAACTACTCCCTATCTTCAAGGCTCCCAATGTGCGGGGGGGGGGGGGGGGGTAAAGAGACGACTTCCCAACTTCTTGTCTGAATCAGGTTGAGCCAAGTTTTGGACCAAAGTGGCAAAATGAAACAAAGGAAACACGTAAACAACATCTTAGAACAAAGACAATTGCAATGAGCTCCTGCAGTACACGCTATTGTGTGTTAATGGTGCTACTTACATATTCAGAAAAAAAGTTTTTTCCATGGACTGTTGATCTTCTTAGCCAATAACACATTCTTCAAATGGATTCCCTACATGTAAGACAGCAACAACCTGTGTTTTGGTGTCCGTACCTTTATCTTATGGGGCGTCTTCGTAACTGTATGTGCTTTCATATCATTTGATGTGACATCATGAAATTTAATAACTTGGCTGCACTACAACGTTTCCTTGAGGGACGACATAGTGGTTGGGTTGAGTGGAAGCGGATGTGTCAGTTGGAGCGGTCTTGCAGTGGTTTGCTGTGACATCGGCAATGCGTCAGAAATAGTTACAAACACAGCTGCATCTAAAACAACTACCATCTTGTTCTTCGGGTTTCATTTTCACTTCACAAGCTTTTGAAATGCTGAAAGGTCAGAAAGACAAAAGCTAATCCCCCCCCCCCCCCCCCCCCCAAAAAAAAACCCCATCCCTTTCATGGATTAGATAAATTGATTATGAATAAATGCTGCTGGAATAGAGAAAATCTTTTCGTGCTCCAACTAGAAATATACAGAAAATATGAGCATACAGTGCTCACCTACTGAGATATCAACCAAATGCTTGATCATGGATCAGCCCATTCAACATGGTATATTATAGTGCTCCAGAAATAACAATCAAGTGACCAAAATCACATACAAAAGAGCAAATTCCAAACACAGGGTAAGTACAATTGTGGTGTATTTTTCATCAATATCTGATAGGGGTGCAACAGATCCCGAAACTCACGGTTGGGATCGTATCACGGTCTTGAGTCAGAGATCAGACCATTTTTCGTATTAGCAAAAAAAAACCCCCAAAAAAACAACAAAACGTTGCTTCCCATTTATTCTGTAAAACACTTAAAGCAAGGAACTTTTTCCCAGGGTATAAATGAAAAGTTTCACAAAAGTTTTTCAAAGAAAATGTTTGAATAAAATCTAAAATATATAAAATATTCAATACTCGATTTAAATTAAAATGCAACATGAGGCACGTATGATACCTTCTCCCTTTAAACATGGTAGTGAATGAAAAAATAGGATTACGTAGATCCGACCACGCAACTCCAACAAGAATTCCGGCAAGAAACCAATTTCTCACGTTTATAACAAACTAAATTTCATGGAAAATCCTTTCAAAATGAAGCGAGTTACAGTTCATTTTGTAGAGAAGTCTGCATCTGTCAGTACACATTGCAGACGCACAGCAGCTCATGCTGGACATCTGGTCAAGAAGCAGCAACATAGCACCATGTACCGTGAACCAAGCGTGGCTTCAGAGTAAAACACAGCAGCATCTGTCTTGTCCATCTTCTTTTTACTGCAACTCTGCATCGAGATTTATGGAACCATGACTTTAAAGAGTAACAGCGCCACTATGATGGTTTAACTTTTGCAATTGATCCGTGGTTCACATGCGAGCCGAACCGTGGGGGGGCCGACCTGTATTGATCGCGGATCAACTACGTCCCGTTACACCGCTCATATCTGAAAATACAACCTTGCCCCCTCCGCAACTCACATATGACGACAGAGAGCTCATCGATAAATTATAAAACACAGGCACTGGTGACAAAACAGAGTTACAAACCAACAACAGAAAGTCAGAAAAGAAACCGCAACAAGCTTTCTTCAGTCACAACCTTAATGCCCAGGAACGTCGCCAAGAGTCAAGCAAAGCATACACCAAAGACCATAAAAAATAAACATGTGATGCCGTCTGGTGAAGTCTTTTCAAAGTCTCCAAGTCCACCGCTGCCATTTACTGATGTCTCTGAAGCTGACTTTGCTCCAGGCTTCGGTTCGGCAAATTCCCTGTCTAACCCTATCTCATGGTAGACGGCTTGCGTGTGCTTTGCATAAGGCAGCAGAGCAAAACAAATATCTGAGGGAAAATAATAGAGCAGAATAGGTGCCGGAGCCAGTTTGTCATTCAGCCGCCTCGCAAAAGTTGGCACAAAGTCTTTCAGGGTCAATGCCGCCTCACTGAAGTAGATTTAAAATACAGGGAGGGCCGACCGATTAACATCCAGTCTCCCGAGTGCAGATATTGCACTGGTGAAAAATACTTGGGCAAACAGCATCGTTGTAACAAGATTTTCAGTGTTTCAACATGCAGTTCACAGTCCTGAGAATGTATTCCTAATTGCATTTTCAAAATAATTTTGAATTCCTACCAATATATGAATGTTATTGGCTGAATGTGGACGCTTCAGTGCCATTATTGGTCAGATTATAGATTAAATTAAATACGCTGTTATTGAGCCGATGAAACTCGTCTGGGACCAGAGGACGTCCGGTTGGTTTGAGATTATCAAGTCTAACGTCTCGGCTACTCCAGTGTGAGAGTCATAATCACAGGAATTCAAAAATACTGGCAATTGTCCCGGGAGGCCGGGTATTTAGGTTTATGTGCAGTGACTATAAAACATTTAGATCACAGGGGATGGTAGCTCAGGCGGTAGACCTGGTGGTCTAGTGATCTAAAGGTTGCTGGTTTGATCCCAGGCTCCTCCTGCTAGCATGCTGTAGTGTCCTTGAGCAAGACACTTAACCCCTAATTTTAAGTCACTTTGGATAAAAGCATCTGCTAAATGTAATGTAATGTAAATAGTATGTGTAAATCTATAATAAAACTTACTCTTCCCACAAAGTTCATTTATCACATGGATAAAATGTGGATGTTTTTACATTTTGACTTGAGAAATTCTCGTCCTTACTGAATCTTAATATTAAAATGATGTAGAAATGATGACAGTGAATTTAATATGTTTATATGTTCCATATATTTTAGATGTTGCTCTACCACAAAGTTCTGGGCCGCGGCCTGCGGAGCTGTCCATGGTCCTGCAGGTTAGCGCGCCCTCTGTGGTTCAATGCCACTTTTGACCACTTTATCGCAACTCTCCATAACTTTTTGTTGTTTTTTCTGATGTCTTTTGAGTTTGATAGGAATTATGGAACCGTTTTTGTCGCCTTATTTGCACAATAAATTATCCGCAGTTTAGACAGGTTGCTTTTGGAGTGCTCGTTTAAAACCACCAGGAACTGCTCGTTCCGCTTTCCTACGGATGCCATGACAGTAATAAGAATAATAACAATAATGTCAAAATATAATTTCCAGAACACTGGAAAGTCTGGGCGTGACACTCGCTTATAAATGCACTTCAGCTGCGGCAGGTCTCTGCAGACAGTAAGAGCTTCACTCTAACTGTGTGTGGCTGTTAGCGCCGGTGTTTGAGAAATTGAAGCTTTTTGCGACAAGAGAAGAACGGGGCAAATTTTGCACCAAATGTATGAATAATACCCAATTTAAATACGCGCAATTAGCACTGCGCACCGAGACGCTACTTGCGTGGCAGCACAGCTAGCGGTGCATTTCACCCTTTGCGGATGCTTTGTGAATTAGACGCTTGCTTTTTCTGTTGCTTGCGCTGGTTTTCACAGTCGCTTAGTGAATTCACCCCGGATTGTTTTTAATGACACATCAGCATAACTGCTGACGCCCTCAACATAAGCTTTTCAATAATACATCCAGATCCTGCTGTTTGAACTGTGAGTGTAGCATCTGACCAGGCCTTAGGCCATAACTAAAAGATGCTTTGTGCAAGGGTAGCGCCTACCGATGGACCAGGTACATGTGTAATCAAGTCATTAACTGCATTAGGCGTTTGCCCTTGGCCTCTCTCTCTCTCTCTCTCTCTCTCTCTCTCTCTCTCTCTCTCTCTCTCTCTCTAATAAAAAGTAAAAAACAGCAGAGCATCCCTATTCTGTCTTGATTTTTCTGTCGAAGATTTGTCATTGTTATATTGATATTATTTTCAGAGCTTGAAGCTGAGCAGGATAAAGTGGCGCGCCGGCAGTCCTTCTGGTCCCCAGAGCATCAGCTCTCTGTTTTCTGAGTAACAATTCCCATACAAATGGCGTCAACAACCTCAGCATGTGTTGGTGTTTGTAACAGTTGTGCAACTCCTTCCACTGGTCGAACGCGGCACTGAACTCTAACCTTCAAGTTTAAATCTGATTGGTGCTTTTAACAGAGCTTCCATCTTCACCTCTCAACAGACACGAACAGCAGAACTCACTTCATCTGCAAACACTGACACTTCCTGCAGTGTTTTTTAATGTGTAAACCACACCACAAACACACACAATCAGGAACATTGTGTCGATGGTTTTATTGCGTTTTGTAAACTCCAATACTAATGGCTAGTGCTGTAATGGATCGTAGTTGATCCGTACCGCTCGCCCCCCCACGGTTCGGCTGGCATGTGAACCGCTGATCAATTGCCAAAGGTTAACCATCATAGTGAAATACAGTTTTACTGGCGCTGCTACTTTTTAAAGTAATAATACCATAAATCTCGATGCAGAGTTGCAGTGAAAATAAGATCAACAAGACAGATGCTGCTGTGTTTTACTCTGAAGCAATGATTGGTTCACGGTACGTCGCACTTTGTTGCTGCTACTTGACCACATGTCCAGAATGAGCTGCTGTATGTCCCCGCTACGCATCTGCTCATCCTCCATATTGGATCGGTCAAGAGCTGCTGGTAAACAAATACAATGTGCATTCACAGATGCAGACTTCTCTACAAAATCGACTGTAACTCACTTAATTCTGTTCTACTTTAAGTTTTTTACAGAATAATTGGAAAGAAAAGTTATATATGTCTCCCTTTTTTTTTTTTTTTTTTTGCTGATCCGAAAAATGATAATTCATGACTGAAAACCATGATAAAATCCCAACCGTGAGTTTTGTGATCCGTTGCACCCCTACTAATGGCGATGTATATTTTACCACAAGAGTCTGAGACTGTAATCCACCGTAAAAAAACACTTTAAAGCTCGAGGAGAAGACTGCAAAACGCACAGGTTCCTGCCTCCTCCTTCTTAATTAAGCAACTTCATGCTCCCACACCTGCCAAACATACGAGCGCAAAACCTTAAAATGGATTTCTGTCTAATGCTCACGTAAGTCTTGGCCGTAATGGTCAAGACTTTATGCAGTACCAGCTTATCAAGGCAATGCAATGTTTACCGCAGCAGGCCTTGACACACCCCAATTTCACATCACACTGCATTTTAGTTTGACTACTTTTAAACATTGTGACTGCAGGCCGCTCCGACTCCACAGAGCTGTGACAGGATGTTCACAAGGATTATGCTGATTAATATGATCAAAATAACAGATGAATATGATGTAACTTTATTCCATTCCAGTCATTTATTTATCTTTATTTACAAAAAGGATGTCTCTCTTGTTTAATTACTTTCCAAAACAAACATGGCAGCGGATAAAACCTTACGTACCAAATTATAGATTCCTGAGACCACTGGGAGTGAGGAATGCCACCACTTGACTGGAAATCCATCATAAAACGCCCTCAGTTGATACAGTTCTTCAGTTGATGCAGCGGGATTTTTATTTTCTTATTTCCTCTCACGGCAAAGAACAAGAGGCTGACGCAGGCCAATTCCATAATTTAACAGCCCAAAACAAAAGCAATCTACTGCGTTTGTTTAGGGCTATTAAATGGCGTATAGCCTCTTTAAATATCGTCAGGCAGAAGGGTTGAATGTGCAGAATTGGAATGCGGCGTAAGCAGCAGCGGGGAATGAGAACAAGATGGTTTATATTGTATGTTTATTGCCAATCATTACTGAAATGTACAGGCAGATGTACACATCGTCAGCTCAAGACGTCTGCTTGTAATAATGATGAAAATAAATAATAATAAATAAAATAAAGGATCAACACTAGAACTGGACAATATGGTATCAAGATGATGAGATTCGTTTTTTACCGTGCAACTACATCTCTAAGTTATAATTAAGGATATATTTTTGATGCATCTCAGTAACCTAGAGATGTAGAGATGTACCTGGGAGTCCACATCACAGAGGACTTAACATGGACTGTACACACAGACACTCTGGTGAGAAAGGCGAGGCAGCGTCTTTACCTCATCAGGCAGCTGAGGAAATTCCGGGTCTCGGTGAGGATCCTCAAGTCCTTCTACTCTGGAGCAGTGGAGAGCATCCTGACAGGCAACATTACTGCCTGTTTTGGGAGCTGTACTGCTCAGGACAGCCGGGCCCTGCAGAGGGTGGTGCGTTCAGCTGAACGTACCACTTGAACTACCCTCCCCCCCTTGCAGGAGTTATACACCAGGAGGTGTAGTAGCAGAGCCCGTAGGATCATGAAGGATCCTCATCACCCCAACAACGGACTGTTCCAGCTGCTGCGTGGGGCAAGCGCAAGCGCCTCCACAGTCACACAGCGAGAACAGAGAGACTGAGACAGAGTTTTTTCCCGCAAGCCATTAGAACTGTCAACGCTGACCTCACCAGGGGTCCTCACTGAGCCACACAAATAGGCTCCACTACCTACTGTACTATTATGTAGCATACTGTACCGCATACTGTGTCACTGTTCAGGGTTGTTCGTGATGCCGTATTGCTGCGCCGTACTGTTGTATACTGTGCTGTATTATCCCAAACAATACCTCACTTTATTCACAAGCCACTTTAATTCACATGCCACTTTAATGGACATATCTGTATATACATAATTGCCTATTCCATATACATAACCATATTCCCTCTATCTATTCCATTTTATTTCATTTGTATTTTATTTTATTCTATATATTTTTATTTTTTATTCTATAAGTATTCGACTTAATGTATTACGTTTTAGGAGTCAGTTAGTTGGTCTTTTAGAAATAATTTTTTTCCGAGGACATATTGTGTGTTATCACCGGGTGCGTTGCATTACATTTCACTGCATATATGTATGAAAGTATGTATATGTATGTGACGAATAAACCTCTTGAATCTTGAATCTTAACCTGATTGCTGAGTAACCTATTTCTCAGTAACCTGATTTATTTTTCCTTTTCTAATTCCTGTCAAAAATACTTTCATTTAACAGGGACCAATACAAACAACTTACCAAGGCGGCCTCTCTAGTGTTGAGTGTTGAGGAAATAAAACAAATTTCAGTCCAGGCGTGGATTAATCTGTAGTTTTAGTTATCTTATTGAAAAAGCCATATGGATATACCTTCAAATACTATGTTGCCAAGCCGTACTTTATGGCCTGGTTCCGTGAGCTGTTGTGATGCCTTGCTCAAGGGCCCCTAATGGTTGTTTACTTTGGTGAAGAAGGCAAAACATAATGTCTTTAACTTCTCTATTTCCCAATATTGCATTCAGATTCAGTCTGACAACTTTACAGTGAAGAATATAGTATATATAAAACACAATTTTTTTTTATTCTGACTACCAAAAACCTAAATATATATATATATATATATATATATATATATATAGTATAATATCTCTCTGTGTACATCTTGAAAAAAATATAGTTTGTAAATCAGGAGGGATTTGGTTGACCGCAAGAAGGCAAAGACTCTTTCAACCACACATGTTTGTCTTCCCCACTGCACCACATTAAATCTGTGAACTCAAATGAGAAAATTCATGCAGTGCCAAATATCTATGCATATTAAAAATCCAGCAGCATCGTTGGAAGAGCTGCTATTACGACGCACTCCACGTCCAATCTGCCCGGCAGCATCACAATGTGGCCTCATCGGATTAATATTTTGGGGGTCTCGGCGGGTCTGGTTTGCTTGGTTCTTGGTGCAGCAGCCATGGCTGACTCGGGCAGCCTATTATCGATCAGGCTTACTTTCTGCGGGCAGGAGTGATTACTTGGAGACTCTAAGAAAAAACAAAGGGTTCATGAACACAGCCGTAGCTACAGTGCTGCTAAGTGATGCCAAAAGCAGGAGCGGGCAGAACACATAAGCGCTGGTGAGATATGCTACGCTGAGAGTAATGGATCACACGTCTTGGGGCTGGAAATGCTCGGTGCTCCCAGATGAGGAGCTGCTTGCTTGTAGATTTGTTTGTTGCCGTGTGGTGTCACACTGCGCCAGACTTAAGTTCTAGCCGTGTCCCGCCGTGCTGAAGCAACATTGTAGAGGTGAGAGATGTGCACGTTGATGTGACGATCTAACTGTATACGTAATGTTGTGCCAAGAGGACATGGATAATGATGCTTTTCCATTGTACAAGTGGCATGGTGCCAATCCAACGCCCACCAAGTCCCCTGTGAAGGTGGGAGGAGTCTGGGGTTAAGGGCTGCTGCTGCAGGACACAACAGTAAATAACAAACAACCGATCTTGAAAGCTGAACTTCTTTTCTGTACTTCTTCGTCAACTTTGTTTACGATCACGCTTGGTCAATGGACTGCAGTTAGGGTTGGGCGATATGTCATAATTTTCCAACCGGCAGCCGTCAGCCCAACAACGGGCGATTGTCGAAATATTCTGTCTGCCCGCTGTCTGGAGCAGAGGCAAAAAAAAAAACAACTCTGCTCTAATTCTCTGAGATAGGTTTACATTTTTCATTTTCAATACAAATAAGAAACTAAGGAAACAAAATAAATAAAAATCTTTCTCTTTGAGATTATATTACAAATTGCTATATTATAATCACAAGATTTGCATATACAGCGGGGGGTGCCCAAGCACCTGCTCCTTTGCCCCTTGATGCCCCATGGTGCCCTTTTTATCAGGTGCGTTTTTTGGGGGGGTTTTTAAGCGTGGATCGCAGGAGCCCCGATGCGCCTCTCCATGCGCCCCTGTCTCCCTCTTGCTTTGTAATCCTATTTGGGATTATTTTGTTTTTAAACCGGACGCATCCAACAAGCCAAAGGACGTAAAATAAGTCATTTGCCGGACGGAGCACCGGGTCTCACTGGCCGCAGTGAGGAGATTCGGTTAAAACAATCGCTTAATTAGGCATTTTTAAAGGATAGCAAAATAAAAAATAAAAGGATCAAATCGTGTAATTATCCTGGAGAAACCCTTCCGGTCTGCGTCTCGGCTCCCCCGAAGGAGGTGGCGGCGGCTCCCCCGGATAACAGGTCTGTCTGAGTGCGCTCTGCCCCGCCGCGTTGTTCCTCCAATATCTGAACCCAACTGAACCGTACCAAAGAAAGAGAGAAAGCCTGTTTCAGAATGACCTAAAAACTGGGTTTACGGCTATTTATTTCTTCTTTTTGAGGATTTCTCTGGACGGGCAGAAGCAGCAGCGTAATACCAGTTCCTATTCGTGCACGCTTTGAATTGTGCTTTAAAGGTCGTTAAATTAGCCCCCCCCCCCAAAAAAACAACTGCCAATTACCAGTTGCTGATATATTGCTCTGTTCACCCAAGTCTAACTGCAGTATTGCTTAATGCCACTCGGTACAAGGACACACCAGGAGATAAAATCGTCACAGGTACTTGGGCACAAGGCAAAACAAAGCTCCAAGGGTGATGGCAGAGCACAATGGTGGAAAATCGCTGTTAGTCCCATATATCAGGGCCTGGTTGTCTGTAATGTTGAGATCTGTGCATGAGCTGTTGCCTGAAACTTAAGCCTCCAGCTCCCTGGTGTTCTCAACATTGACGTTCCTGCTTCAACGACTCACATTTTTACATTTTATGCCTTCACGATCTGCCCCAAAAACTCTTTGGCTGGCATGATAATGAAAAACTACTGCTTTGTTGACATGCCAAATACCGATAGTTGACACGGTTAAAAACACTATGACTGGATCATAAATTTGGCAAGGTATGATATATGGGTGAACAAAACAAGATAAAAAATAATAATATCCACTGACTTAGAGATGCCAATCCCCTCAAACATGGTCCGCTACTTTCAAATCCTCAGCGGTTCGGACAGTAACAATACATTTCAGAATGTCATATTTATCAGAAAAGGAATATATTACCAATGTATTGTATTGCAAAAAGAATGACAAGAGGTGAATTTGGGAAGGAGAATGGGAGTTACCAAATCATACCATTCATCAGCATTCCGCACCAAAAAATGAAGCGTTTATCATAGTATCTCCCAGCAGTTCAGAAAACACAGATCTAAGTTGAGATTTAGGCGCATATTTGTTTAGCCTCTTTCATAATTAACTTCCTGTCACGTGTTTGTGACCACGCCCCAATAATAACATAGCATAAATGTCACCTTAGTCACAGTCTGGATCAATTCTCTATTTTTATCCAGTTCAAATACTTGACACTAAATCCACCCCGGCGTCCGCTGCTAACGACACCTCAACGTCCAGCCTCAGAATTAAAAGTGACAGGGTTGTGAGCTTCGCAGGGATCATTAGGCTCAGCTCTCATGTTTGCTTCTGTTTGTCTGTCCCGGCATGCCGTTCAATCGGTTTGTTAAAGGAGATATACAAACACGGCTAATGGCTCGTGGGCCCCGGTAAACATCCCCCCGAAGCTGTTCGGGAGGCCGGTGGGAGGAAGATGGAGCTGATTGGAGTAAACACCTATTGTTGCAACCGACTGCGAGCCCATTCAGCTCACCCGGGAAACTGTTCCAATAGTATTTCCTCTTTGACTATCTAACCCCTGTAAACACGGAAGCATTGGCGAGTGAAAAAGTTAATTTTCTATTTAACAGCGTATTGAATAATCGATTGATGTTTCAAACACCTATCAGAAACACCTCTCGAAGAGATGTCCGCCTGCTCTTTTGAACTACCTGCCTCAGGTGCATAGAACAGTGTTAGCATCACTCTTTATGGAGCTGAAGATGGCGGCAGGACATAGGGCTGGGCCCACAACCAACAGGCTCACCGTCGAGCTCCTCCACGGAGATGCTGGCCAGCACGTCACTGTCGCTGTCCGACAGCGAGCGACTCAGGTAGTTCCCCTTGTAGAGCAGCCCTGCCGTCACATGGTGGAACGGCATCTTCTCCCTGAGAGGAAAACAAGCAGCAGAGGGGAAAAAGGTCTTGAGATGGCAGCGATGTGACCTCGGGGAATGGGGAAGCGCGGCTAATAGTTTAAGGGGTGGTTTTGGGCATCTTTCAGGAAATTTCAGGATGGGAATCCAAATTATTATGAACACATTTGAAAAAAAAGGGATGGCTGTTGGATTGATGCATTTAGGGTAATAAACAATCAAACTTGAACTATAAAAGCAAACCGTTTTAAAGCTCCGTAACTGCATGTGTTTACAAAGAGCAGCGGAAACCGTAAGTCCAGATGTGGATGAAGCTCTGGAGTGCAGAGCCGGGGAGTCCAACTCATTTTAGGTCGTCGGCTGGATTGGAGTAAACACCAATTATTCTCGGACGGTTGCTGATTTGAAGTTGTGGTTGCGACATCGGTGGGTGTAGGAAAGCAAACTCGCACGACCAATGTATCGTACTCAGACGGCTCAGAACATTGTGATCAATAGAGTGATCAAGTGATCGAGCTACAGCTGAGCCACAGGGCGGGGACGTTCATGTCGCGAACAGACGGGATTACATTGGTGGACGCTCTGTCATCATGTAGACTTCAGGGTCTTCGGACCTCAAATTTACAGAAACATTTGACTGTAAATATCAGCTCTGGCACTAGTGTAATTGATTTTGCATAAAGCTTTACCATGATTTTAAAAAGACAGAATCACACATTTTAATTTCATGCCTTCCTGCATGTCTCTAAACACTTAACACATTTAGACTGAACCAAAAGACCAACTTCAAATAGGAAAATTATGTTTGCCATTATGTTCGTTATGTTCAGGTTCACAACTTCACGAGCAAATTCTCAGTGAAGGCACATTTTGTGATGGACGTGAGCGGTGCCCAGCGTTTCCAGGCGGTAGCTGTGCTCTGTAACTGACCATCGTCCCAAAATTACATTTGGACATGCTTAAGTCACCATGCCATGGCTGCTTTAAATATCGTGTGCAAGTACATGAATTCTGCACCGGTACACGTGGGAATTATTGTTCAATAAATGGGAGTCGAAGGCTCCAGGGGAATATAAGGGCACATGGAGCTGAGAGATATAGAATGAGTACTCCCCTCTTTCTAATTGGATTTCATTTTGATGAAGACTTTTGTGAAAGTCGCCTCCGGAAACAGAGAGAGCTGTTAAAAGCTGTGGACATTACACTTTACCACTTTTAATATGGTTGTCTTAAAAATAAACTGTATGAGTTGGTGCTCTTTACCCGGTCGGATCCACATCATATCTCTAAAGAGTGAAGCAAGTTTGCCATTAAATCAGAGACCGTCAACAACTTAAATTCTCTTGACTGCTTGGATTTATCTATTACACTTGTATACAGCACTTGAGGAAAATTATCTTAATGCATTTTACAATTGTCTAAAAGGAATGCATGACAAACTTAAGTAAAACTAAACAATAAAAAACAACAACATAATTTTAACTATTTCCTGCTGTGAATATCTCAATCATATCAAGACCAAGCAATATTTTTCGGTAGGACTTGCTTTGATGGACCTTGTATTACCAAATATTCAGGTTTTTATTAACAACTGAGAATCCTGTCTGTTAGAAAAAGGAGAAGAATCTTTAATTATCACGCAACACACCAAACTACAACACATGCACACACACACACACACACACACACGCACATGCTTTGGATGGTGGCCGGTGAAATGAGGCCTCTGCATTTAACTCATCCTGGCTTGTCCTTCCTCCGGGGGGGCAGCCAGGAGCAGTGGGCAGCGTTCGTCTACGCACCCGGGGACCTGGTGACGAGTGTCCATCGCTGGTCAGACGATGACGTGTGCATGTTTTTGGGGGGGGTCCTTACTGACGTGAGGTGGAGGAAACCCCATGTGAGCACGGGGAGAACATGCAAACTCCACACAGAAAGGCTCCTATTTGGGAGATAACCCGCCCGGAGTACGGTGCCAACAGCGCCCCAGGCGGGAATTGAACCCAGGACCTTCTTGCTGTGAGGCAGCAGTGCAATGCACTGTAGTGTTGTTGTGTCGTGCCGTTGTGTATTTATGTTTTAATTGTTTAGTGTCCGTTAGAAAGAATTGGTTTTGGTCAACGTGTCCTGGGAGATTTCAATTTCCCGGACAAATGGGAGAGATTCCGGTTTATTATTTGTGTTTATTGAGCTTAAAAACAATTGATAAGCAGGCTATATAGAGAATGACATCACCAAGGCATGTCGATTGATTGAATATTCAAAATAAAAGAAACCCCTTTAGTTTAACTATTTTCAAAAATTAATAAATAAATATTAAGAATTGAAATCCAATAATTTCATAATTTCTTCTCTTTCTTAATTTTGATAATTCAATATTAATAAGTGCAGCTGCTTTAATTAACATTTCATTAAAATAAAATTTTGATTGAATCCATAACAAAGTAAATATGACAAGTAGGTCTAAATAAATAATAACGTTTGTGGTGTTGTCCGTATTTGTCGGGACGTCTCATCAACATATTTTAAACAGTGAATATTTACCGTCTGCTTTGGGTCGGAACTTAAATATCCAAAGAAACACCAAGCTATCGATGTATGTGTCCCAACAACACATGATCTTTCTGCTCGTCCTCAGCGTCCTGGAGCCTGCACTTCGTCTCCGCTCCGTGTGCGTTTACAAGCACAACCTGTCCACGAGGGAGAGGGCGACATTTTGACCGGAGAGATTTAAATTTGTCGAACTCGAACAGATTTTCCCGGTCAAAAACCAGCAAATACCGGATAACGGAAACGCTGAGCTTCTTAAATTCAGTGTCAAAGTTGGACATGTAAAGTAAATGGGATCCAGGATAAATGAACAGATTCTTCCGAATTCTGCGATGCACCAATAGGGTTACCATTCAAGCGTAATCTCAGCAGGACAGACATCAAAGTTCAAATACCTATGTGGCTTGCAGAAAAGTGAAAGCAAACACTAAATCTGAATTTACTCACATCGTTGACATACAATAACATAAAAAAACACAAAGTTTTATTTAAAAAATAAACGTTGTACAAGGCCCTCATAACAAGTGTCTGGCCCCGGAACTTTGGCGGTTTGTTCATATCTACTCCTTTCTAAAGGCTGCCCCAGACAAGGGAGGTGCAGACCTTGTTCTCATCAAACAACAAATGTGTTCATGATGGTAACATACTTAACATTATCTTCTTACAATAACTGTAATGAATCTTGTTATTTATGTATATTTTAATGATAGTTATCTCATGGTGGAACACATTAGATACACAGTGACGTGATCCACTGAAACAAAGCTTCATTCTATCATTATAGGTCATTAATGCTGCATCTTTGATTATACAGTATAATGTGGCCATTATGTTGATAATCATTTTTTTTATTCAAGAAACTGCATGAGAAGGCTGACTATCTGAATATTACACACTGGACTGTACAATGCACTTCCCAAATACAAATATAATCCCTAGTAATACCACTTTTGTCAGTAGAGACATAATGAGTCAGGCTGCACCAGGAGCTTGATTAAAAACAGGGGTGTTATGTTAAACAAGTGATAATCCAAGCGATGTTTGGAATTTACGGAATTCCTTGGCCATACAATACGAGGCAGTTCCAAATTGCAAGATTCGGGAAAGAAAAATATATATATATATATATATTTAAATCTCATTTGTCAGTGCTAACTGCTGATGGAACAGATCTGCCACTTGCTGCATCACAATCTCAAAGACCATATTATTTATACAATATTTGTGGCATTTTTACGCCATTTAAAGTTTTTCTATGGGTCTCACTACTGACATGCATCGATTCCATACATTTCAGACAAATAACAGATTTTATCAAAATGTCATTCTGTGTTAAAACAGACTTAAAAATAGTATTAATTAAAGTCATCCCATTTGGGGGAAAGCAGATTTGATAAGACTACGGTACTGGACAATCTCATGTAATATTGTTGGGGAATCTATTAAGTATGCGTACGAAGGAATCTCCAATCAGCCCAAAACATTTCATAAGCAGTCTTCCGTTCATTTCTGAATGTTTCATTACCTAAATCATCAATTATTCAAATGCTTCACAGCTGGAAAATTAAATACCCCAGCCATTGCTCTTGTCACCACTGGAAACACTTGTACACACAGAGGCAGCTGTTTGTTGCTCTCAGCCGTCCTGTGTGGACACCACATGTTGAATTTTAATTACATTGATCAAAAATACGAAGCGTATCCTCCAGAGTGACAACGTACTTTTACTGTTAAAAACATTAATCACGATGATGGATAAAACTACTATCCCTTCATTTTTTTCCCCTTTATTTAAACTGATGTCTCAAGGTGGGACGGATCTATTCATAATACAGATACTATAGCTGTACCTGTACTGTGTGTGTGTGAGTGTGTGAGTGTGTGTGTGTGTCTACGGTGGGGGTGTGTGTGATCCCTGGTGTGAGAGTGGAGGGGCGTTCGTTCTTTCATTTGCAGTCGCCTCACGTCATTTGCATCTTTGACTCTGTTTTCTAAAGCAATGCGATTATCCAGCCGAGAGCTCCGCCCGACCGCTGGTGGATTACTGAGCAGCAGCGAGACACCGGGTCAACACCACGAGGAGAAGCAGAGCGACTGTTCCCTGGCCAAGATGCTGCTACCCGTCTAATCACAGAACGAGGGGACAAGGAGGAAGCAAGCTGAAGGAAAAAGAGAAAGAAAGAAAGAAAATGGATATAAAGGAAACAAGGAAGGAATGTAGACAGCAATAGAGGAAGTAGAAAATGAAGAAATGTAGACAGCAAGAAAGAAAGTAAAGAAGGATTATAGCGATGAAGGAGGGGAGGAAGTAAAGGAGGCAGATATCTCTAATCTCATCTTTTAGGGATAATATCTTTAATCTGTTCCTCCAAAGACAGCCTCATGGTGGGTGCACAGGGTCCTCACATCCTGAGAATTGTGGAAACGCCACAAGCCGTCACATCACAGGCACAGCGCTGGCGTAGACCCGCCACTGAAGGACCGGAACCACAGCGGGGACACAAATGAGGGGCTGTTATTTCATGTCGAAGTTGACCGTCCGACTCTAAATGTTTAATATTGCGGGGGCGATCATCCACTAAATCAGTAACACCCCCAAGTACAACAGAGAGACCCACCGCCCGCAGCATCATTACACTCGATTAGATTGATCGAAGGTCTAAACTGAACGAATTTACTTTCCCTTCAGGAGGAGTGGGGTATAATTACTTGCATCAAGATGTGTCCCGGGTCCTCAGACGTCCCCCGCAGTAAATCCAAGGTTAGTCAAAACCCCTCACACCCCCCCCCCCCCCCCTGATTTTACTGCTCGCTGTGATATCCCCGTGACATGCAGGCGAAAAGAGATGAGAGTGGCCTCCAAGGATCGATTTTTTTGTATTCATTTCAGGTGATATCTTTCTGTCATCATAAACGTAGACCACACTATAGTGTCACGCAATATGACAATGTCTTTATTTCCTGGGAATGCAAAATATTTTGCCATATGATATTGCGAAAACACTATACACTACAAGTGGAAATATCAAATGATTACCCGGCCACAGATTGAACATTCTGATTTACAGCCTGATTAAATAGAGCTTTGGAAATGAGTCATGGATAGATAATTGTTGAATGAGACATTCATTTATCACTGAGCGAGCTGCTGGCTGTCTTTCCTCAACTCTTTCATCATGATGAAATTATTTTTTCATGCAGCTCCAGACAAGTTGTTCTGTAAGTGGGCACAGCGGCCCCTGAAGAGGTTCAACGCAGTTACAAAGAAAATTTGATCCGAGATTGCATTCCCAGGAATCACCCCATTCAAAAACAACAAAAAAAAAAAAAAATACTTTATTTCCAAACAGCCACGACCGTCGCTCCACGGGCAGTGCGGACAGTTCCGCCATTCAGTGAGAAATCGCTAACACCCTGCCCTTCAGGACAGGCTTGAGTTCCGTTTCAGGAGCTACACCCTGAACGCTCCACCTCATCAGGATCTTCCTCCGCTTCCTCCGTTCCCACTTCTCGGTTTGTTTTCTTCCACCCAACCACTTTCTAACCCTCTACCTGTCAGTTTGTATAACTCTAAAGAAGCGCAAAAATAAACCTGTTATTCAACTGGGCCACTCTGTTGATGTTACCTTTTCATATTGAGGCTTTTGCTGACCAAGACCACGACGTCCATTTGGTTCGACTGTGAATGACATGCATGAGTCTTTTAGGATGGAGGCATCTGCTGAAGGACATTGTGCAACATAATGGAGCTTGTTCTCAGGCTGTTTTGCCCCATGACACCATTTTTAGGTCACAACATTTTTCATCAAAAGCAATTACACTTTGAGGAAAGTTCCTCTTTTTCCCCCTTTTATTATTATTTTGGAGCCAGCGCCGCTATTTGGATGTG
Organism: Zeus faber; assembly: GCF_960531495.2. NCBI lineage: Eukaryota > Metazoa > Chordata > Actinopteri > Zeiformes > Zeidae > Zeus > Zeus faber. The sequence continues at coordinate 6,636,445 of NC_137197.1, forward strand.
CTACAATTCACATTTAAGGTCATACGCAGCAGACTGAGGCTAAATAATAAATCATTCTTACTGTACAGTACTTTCAAAACTGATAATTCTGGTCAAAGTGCAGATATTCCACATTACGTATTAGGAAACAGTGTCATGTGAATCAAATATCAATATATCAGTCTTGAAATGTCCCACAACCCTGTGTGTATATGAAGTGATGTCACGGTTGAGAACGTCTGATAATATAATCATTGTTCCACGGACAGTCCAGACAGCTGAAAGATTCTCTGCAAGATAATGACCATGTTTTCATATGTGCGGCGCTGATAAATAGTGCTTTCAAGTAAAGCTTCTTGGGGCATCTTGTTGGCATAGAAATAAATCTCCAGTCCCTGATTAGCCATTTCATACTGTATATAAATATATTCATTTAGGATTTCAGAGTAAGAATTTGAGCGTGTGCAGGTATCTACTGTTGCGGTTATTTCATGTGAACTACAACTCTTCAGTTCTGCGACTAACAAGGCTTGCACCACAATATAATTTAAGGTCATATGAGTGTAGTTAGAGAGAGTCCTTGCAGAGTAAAACTCAATTACAGCAGAGAAATAAATAAAACCCACTACCTCTGAATCTGTGTGTGTGTGTGGTTATGTGTGTGAACAGGAATGCACAAAGGGGCAATTCTAGGACACTAAAGCTACACTGCACATTGAAACCATGACAAAAGGAAAAATAGTTAAACAAAACACGTTGCTGAGAGGCAATGAATTATGCTGCTGTCACTCATTGTCCTATGCGATGAATCAGCGGGTGCAAAGCCACAGAGCCCTGTTTTCACCTCTCCTGGCCTGAGTTTCATGTTCAATGGCCAACGGAACTGAATAATCCGAGTTGACTTGAAAACCCCCTGTTCTGCGGTACGGGCTGGCCGGTATTGACCAGATCAATGATCACAATATCTTTTACAAATACCACAATTTAGATAATTCGACAATATTTTGGGGATGTCTTTTGGTGCTTTGATAAGATATTTACACACAAGAAATGTTTGAGGAACAATCATAAGTAGAGGCATTGATTAGAACAGCTACAACAGAAAATTGCATTTGCTTTACTGCAATTCGGCCTTAAACACAACATTTAACTACAGATCAATATTATGATAACCAAAATCAGAGACAATATCTAGTCTCGTATCACGATCATCGATGTTATAATTACAGTCAATACCTGTGGTTAACGGAGAAGTGCACACAGCACAAAAGGTGAACTGTGGTGCTGCATGAGCAAATCCACCTGATGCGCCTCTGAAAGTTCAAACCCTCTGTCACATTGAGAGCCAAAGCAACGTCCTGAGGGCAAGAATGACTAATCGCAGTGCAACCTGAATAACCCAGCACAGTTTTATTCATAGCGTGCTGAATGACAGGGAGGCCAGATGGCAGCTTCTTACCAGACCATGCAGCGCAAAAACCACCGGCAGTTGGGGATACATGTAGAGAGCGGCAGCAGAACACCGCGGACAGACAGGGCCGACTAGGATTACGTGCGTCAACAACTACAACATGCATTTCAGACTGCACCACATGAGCTACATGGCGGCGTGTTGATACGTGTCAAGTAGTCACTGTAACAAGATGAGAGGCCACTGAGTCACAACTGTCTATTTAACAGTTCTGTTTACCGCACAGGTGGTTTATCTTTGTATGGCAGAACTTTGTTTATCTGAACCTCAATTATCCCTGCGTACGGATCAACTGAACAAGCTTTCTTCCCCTGTCTCACCAGCTGGTGATCAGGCACTGCCGGCTGTGAGGTGCAAATCAATACGCTGTCATTGTCAAATGCGTATTACAGACAGAACTCTCATGCACGCAGGCTAAATTTAAAGTCAGAGAAACAGATGCAGGTATTATCAGATGTTTAGATGTTTCTGACACAGTTCACTGTTTCCATTTATGTTGATTGATTTGGGAGTTTTTATGCATTCATTCATGGTTCAGCCAACCAGCCCAATGGGGATAGGATGGGATGTTAGGGCAGAATACATACAAATAATCATTAATGGTTCATTAACATTGGACAATTAGTCCAATAGTGATTGCTAAAGCAAGCCATGGAAACTACTGCTCCTCCTCCACACGGCTTCTTAACCTTCGTAGTAGAGGAGTCCTGCAACACCGGTCGTTTGGTAATGGAAGGGTCGTCCATGCTGCACAACCTAAAATGAAACCAGTATGGGATATAAGCGGCATTGTTCACGGGGCGGAGACACATCTGGGGGTGAGACCTGTCCAGAGTTGTTGTTGAGAGCTTGAAACTTCAGCAGCCGTGAAGGTCACAGTGGATTGACTGGCATTTATCAACAAAATTTGTGACCCCCACTGATATAGAGGCCAATTAGCACAATAAGTAAATCAAATATTACTTATTGTACCTTTAAAGAGAGCAAATATAAGGTTCAAATGCATCAATAGTTAAAACAATAATGGAGTCAATTATTAATTGGTAAATAACAATTTAAATTAAACTACATTTTAGCAGTGAGATAATCGTTATATACGGAGTAGGTGCAACAGGCAGTAATGCCCAGCAGGTTATACCTGCTACCTCTACATTTACTGTGCCATTCAGTTTCACTTCAAAATGTGATATTAACATAGTTTGTGGTGATCATTTGTCATCACAAGCATTTTGTACATTATAAACTTGTTTTACTGTCATTGTGGGGTATAAATCAATCACATAGATCAATCAAATAATCCAAAAACAGATAAGCCGAATCTAAGAAAGATTTGTTTTAGACCCAAGTGGTACTGCGGTCACCCTGATGTCTCCCTTATAAAGTATTTTGAAAAGCGTTGACACTGAAAATTTTGATGACACTGTACACCAGGGCTGAACTTCATAGAATTAAATATGTTGCAATTGTTTTCACAGCTATTATGCTTGAAAAAAACAACTCAAAATATGGTTATTTAAGTCTACTTTTCTATGAGTTGTTGAACAACAATAAACCAATAAAGGCACTACTGTTGACCTTTTCAGTGAGGCTCTTTTGGGATTGAGTGACACAATCCAGACATGTATCTCAAAGTCAACATCTTATTAATTTATTCTACGTCTTAAATTAAAAAAACCTTCACATCAGCTTTTGCAATATAGATTGCAAAGATAGCTATAGATAGCACTGTGCAATATAAATATTTCAAAGCGCTGATATTGTGATATCAATATAAATCCAATATATTGTGCAATTGTACTGCACTCTCACAGCCACACAATAGAGAGGCATCAAAAATGCAAAAAACATAAGCCAATTGAAAGCAGTTTGGGTTTCTCTACAGAAAATCCCATTTCAACTGATGGATTTAGGCACTGTGCATTGGCCCAGTGCCTGTATGATGTACTGTATAGTATCATCAGGCATTACTTACTCTATGATATGACTCAATTTTTGCCATCTCACAAAGATACAATTTGAGGAAGCATTTGATATGTGGTGATGCAGATCCTGAAGTGTTGCCTATCCTGCTTAGTGTGTCATCACGTACAGTACGTAAAGAATGAGATTTATTTACACTGTTCACACTAGATTGGTTCTTGATGTGTATAATGACACACAAGGAAGAAGAAGACCTGGCATGGCAAGACAGCACAATAAAATGAAATCCCAGAACTGCAACATTACATGTTGATATACGTGAAAGAGGTATTGCAGAAATAAGTAATAGAGATACAATGACATGTCATTAACATTTCTCACCAAACCTGAAGAAAACACATTCCGTATCAAACACCCTTGCATCTACTAAAAATGTCACCCCGTAAAGAGACAAGCACTACAGGCAGATTGAGATGGAACACCAATAAACTATATGAAAAAGCAACAGACACCCAAACCACTTCATAGTGGAGACAGATTGTCCCAAACCGCTTAGAGAAAGAACAGCGTCCCACAGCCAGATCTGAAACTACAGCAAGTGCCAGTTTACTCCACATGTGACATGCAGGGAGGGTTTGTCTCTCTCACCTGACCCTCCTCCCCTGCTCAGTTCTTACCCATACTGGGGCCGATTGTACTCGGCTGGATGCTGCAGCACCACAGGCCCCCTCGTGGGACTCTCGCTCACACCGCCCATCCCGTCCATCCGGCACGGCACGCCCGGCAAGCTTCCGTTCACCTCGGACCGCGTCCCATGCGCCACTCCCTGCCCCGCGGGCTCTCCTGCCTGGGGATCTGGTTCTGTGACCTCCTCCTCCATCGGTCTAGCTCTGTGGCGTGGTGGCGGACTCCGAAGTGCAGCTCCAGCAGCGCTAACAGACCGCCTGTCCCCGAGCCACTGAGCCGGACTGCCTCCACAATTTTGGCTTCTCCCAGAGCGGCAGCATTGGTTCACGGAAACACCGCCGTTAATATTTGAGCAGTGGGAAGAGAGCAGCAGGTACAGTGGCTCTCTCTAGCTCCACTCCCTGACTCCCTGACTCCCAACCCCTCCCTCCCTGCCTTCCAACCACCCCCACCCCTATTCCCCTATCCCCCAATCCCTCTCCCCAATGCAAAAATTCCTCCACATGGGCAGAGAGAGTGGAAGGCTCATTAGCGAGTCTGAATGACTGAAACAGACCTGTCAGCCTGGGCTGTGCGCACAGCAGAGAGAGAGAGAGAGAGAGAGAGAGAGAGAGAGAGAGAGAGAATGCACATCTCATTGGAGTGTGCTGGGGGATGCTGTGAGGACACACACCGGGATGCCGCAGGACACACACACACAGGGAGGCCGTGAGACACTCGATGCGGAAAGAGCCCGTGTCGCGTAAAAGAGGGGGCCGCCGCGCGTAAAAGGCGTGCGCGACTGGAGCAGCGTGGGGATGGGGACGGGGACGGGGACGCTGGGGATGAGGGTTCCGATGAGCATCCCTCGCACCTCCTGTACATCGCACCTGACAACTGTTTCATCACCATGGCAACTCATCAAGGTTGACAGAAATCACATTCATTAAAAAATCACATCGTCTCCATCGTGGGTAGACGTGGCACTCTGATTCATCCGTCCATCTGAGCGTAATTCGGGGGGATTCGTGGCGGCTTTAGATTAAAAATAAAAAATGAAATGGATCGGACCTAGATACGATTATTGTTGTAAGTATATTCCCGCTTAACTGTCCAAATCCATTCACTTCAACACTGAAACGCTGTTAAACTCACTTTACCGGTTCTTTTTACACCTCTCAGTGAAGCATTTAAATAGACTCATGTCATTTTTTTTAAGCGACAATGGCCCAGGAAAACAAACTGAAATAACTGAATATTTAAACACATCGGAAGATAATGGAGTATGGTGCTTCTGGGGGATCCGGACAACAGGTGCCGGACTGAGTACAACACACTGGGGATTAAACGCAGACAAAAACAACAACAACAACAACAACAACACGTCGTTAGTTCGAGCATCGACACGGTCATTGGCGGGTCACTTCGCGCCGCTTACCTCTGGGGGTGATCGCCTCGGAAAGTAGTGAATCGGACCCGCAATCGACGCCGAAGTCGCGGTGGAATCCAGTTTTAGACCCGGCTCGGCTCCTCTTCCCGCGGACGCTCCTCCGTGGGCTCACAGCTTCATGCCTCCGTCCCGCGGTGACGAGACGAGACGAGTCGGCGCAGGTCGCCGCAACGGTGCGTCCGCGCGCAGCGCTTCATTCCACTTGTCGCCGGAACGAGTCCGCCGGCGTTCGGTTTTCCTTTCGGCGTTCCCCGCCGACGCGCTCCCCCCCCGCCCCCGAAAAAAAAAAAAAACCCCTCCGTCGTCCGGAGCGCTGCCACTTAGCGGGGAGCGGGTTGACGAGCGGCCCGGTGACCCGGCGTCCGGAGCGCTGCCACTTAGCGGGGAGCGGGTTGACGAGCGGCCCGGTGACCCGGCGTCCGGAGCGCAGCGAGCCGAGACGCGGTTCCGCGGAGAGACGTGATTGGCTGGACGGACGCGCCGCGCGGAATCGCCTCCGAGCGGTGCGCGGGCGGCGGGGACCGAGGGGGGGGGTTCCAACCGCCAAACGGGGCAACACGACAACCCCCCCCCCGTACGGATGTCAACGTTGAAAACAAATAACAAATACAATATAAAACATGAACACATTGTTGGTTGTCTGGATTCAATTTATATAAGATGTCAATAATGATGACAAAAACATTCATGATAATGATAATAATAATAATAATAATAATAATCCTAACTCCCCCACGAAGTCTATGATATTTGGTGGCGCCCAACCGTTAAACTTATCGTGTTTGGTCGTTACTGCGGACAGCGCACTAGCTAGCTAGCGAGGACAACCAGTATTTGTACTTCATTAATTCTCTTTGTTACTCATATTTAGTACAAATAGTACAGGCACTTCATTACTGTAATGTACTTCAGTACAGTTTTCAAGTATCTGCACTTACTTAAGTATATTCAGTTTTGGTTGTCGGCTAATCCAAGCTACGTTTCAAATGAAATATCTATACCTTCGATTATTCTTATTTTATTTTTTAACCATTTGTATTTATATTTATATACATCACCTATACTATTTTATTTTTTTTTTGTAAATTGTATTCTGGATCTGCATGAGCACCTGCGGGAATAAAGGTACAGCAGCACTTAACACCAGCGTCTGTTACTGTATGTCAGACGCTGGAGATGACGAGTACTTTTAATACTTTAAGTACATTTAAGAGCAAATACTTTTCCGTTCGGGAATTCGTACTTTTACTTCAGTACATAGGGAATAGGAAGTTTGACGGTTGCTATGGGTTGCTATTGACTCCGGTCGCACATTTTTGGAGGCTCACCTCTGCAAGGTTTTCTGTGGCAGTTTTTCCACCTAACAGGACTTCCAGACTGTCTTTTAACTCAAAAATGCCGACCGACGTTCACAGTGAGTGATCCCCCAAATATGGCGGCTTGCTCCAGCAACGTGACGTCAGCTTCACATTCCCAAGGGTCTGAGTGCTTCATCCACCACTGATGATATCCACCAAGGGAATTAAAAGAAGCCTTATTTATCAGTAGTATTACCCACATAATGTATTGACAGCCCACCTTTGAAATACTGTATATGGTGATTACTGTAAGTGTTTCCTACACCAAAGGCATTCGCTGACTGAAGCGAAACAAACCTGTTTGCTCTAACAGGAGCGGGCTAAAAGACTACACCGCCCGTTTTCGAGCGGTCTTTAAAGACAGCCAAAGAAAACTTCAAAGGCAGCCAAAAGATTAAAAATTAAGCACTGCAATACAGCTCCATTATACCGTGCCTTGTATTTTTAGACACTTTTGTGACAGCCAATGTGAATATGAATGAGCAGGTTGCATAAGCAGGTTACCAACATAACAATCAAATAAGAACCAAAATATAAAGGCAAGAATATTTGCAAGAAAAGTGTGACACGTCTTCACTTTGCTTATTTTTTCTTTTAAAATATGGATATATATATATATATATATATATATATATATATATATATATATATATACACTGTATACATCACATTATTTGCTACTTCATCAGATTCAAACATGTTTGGAGGGAAATAAATTGCTAAAAAATGAGAACGAAAGAGGTTTTGGATTTTCACTTTTCAAGCTTTTTCCATGAAGCACTTTTCAGTGATGTGTTATTTTTACCCAGGAAGCTTTCTTTTCAAAGGTTATCTCATTTAAAGTCTTACAGCTTGGGAAGTAGGCTGCCTCACCCTCTGAAAGCAGATCCCTATTTGGCATATACTGCATATACAATACTGTATGTATATGGGTGTATATTTGTATGAGTCAGTACATCTCTGCGCCTGCTGTCTCTTCATCTGCCCTTTTCCACGGGAGATGTCACCAGAAGAGAAACCTTTTCTGTATTTGCTGACATGAAGTTAAAATCCCCAAACTGCCTGGCAATAACAGTGCTCCTTGGAGTTTTGCCAGCTTCTAACCCTAATGGGGAACCAATATAGGAATTTCCTGACAATAAAGTCTTCATTACTGCGACATACACACTTGTACAGAGACACACATGCACGCACGCACAATGACAATCACACACGCATACACCTGTGTACTTCCACAACCAAATAAAAACACACAGGGTGTGTGCACAGTACATTAAGTTTATCAGCAAAGTTGTAAGACTACCTCCATGTTCTGGTGTCTATTTGAATTATGACCTTTTGTTTAGGACAGAATATCCTGATATAGGGAAACAGCATGGGAGACAAAAGAATAACTGATCGACTTACAACGTATCCATACACTCAAGGAGGCAGCCATGCAAGGCTCATCGGGAGCTGTTAGGGGTTAAGTGTCCTGTTCAAGGACACGATGAGCCGGGGACCGAACCGGAAATTTTCCGATCACTAGATGTCCCGCTCTACCTCCTGAGCCACAGCTCCCCCGGGTAGGCCAAAACGTTTTGGAGGCCCCCTCTCCGATTCACTCCCCCCCCCACCAAAGCATCTCATTAATAACACAACAATACAATGACATGCAACAAAAACGGCTGACTTAAACGTCTCAATTAGTCAAGTAGAGAGCTACAACCTTAAGCTTTCAAATATGGTAATTGTCAGGCTCTAGCTCCAACAGATGCTGCATCAGCTGAACTGTCTCCTTCGGCATAAACGAGCACAGAACCTTGAAAACAACATGGACGACATTCTCTGAAATGTGCCCTTCAGCACCATAAACCGCACTGAGCCCTTAGAGCAAAAGCCAGTCAAAAGGGCAGAGATGTTTGCCAATTAAAGATAAAGTCAAGAATACAAGATGAATAGGCTAGAATAAGAAAAACAAGAGTTATCAAACAAATCCTGTCTGAGCTCTGCAAAAGTGATGGGTGCAGGCTAGGTGTAACAGCGATCACTGTGATGTTTCAGTCAAATCACTGGATTCAAGTTTCAATCTTTTTCTGAGTGTACCCAGAATCTTCTTTTAATGTATTCATCATTTCCATATGCATGTTCATTTACTAGGTCAGTCTGTGAAAGTAGTAAATATTCCAATAAGAATAGGCAACACAGCTGTGCAAGCTGCTCGCTTAAGATATTAAAAACCTGAAAACAGTGCAATTAAATTCACAGTAAAATATCCAAAATGTACAGATTTTAACAAGATATAATTTATTATATACAGACATCAGAACTATACCCCAAACAAATTTCAAATTTCTATGCTGTTGTGTAAATATAAAACAAAGTCTCTTATTTAATTAACAAGAGAACCTATTTGAACACCGATCAGCCACAACAATAAAAACCATCCGTCTAATATTGTGTAGATCCCCCCTCCTGTTGTCAAAACAGCTCTGACCTGTCGAGGCATGGACTCTACAAGACCTCTGAAGGTGTCCTGTGGTATCTGGCACCAAGATGGAAGCAGATCCTTTAAGTCCTGTAAGTTGCAAGGTGGAGCAGCCATGGATCGGTCTTGTTGTTCCAGCACATCCCACAGATGCTGGATTGGATTGGGTTCCGGGGAATTTGGAGGCCAAGACAACACCTTGAACTCTTTGTCATGTTCCTAAAATCATTCCTGAACATTGCAGGTGGCATAGTGTATTATCCTGCTGAAAGAGGCCACTGCCATCAGGGAATACCGTTGCCATGAAGAGTGCAGTTGGTCTGAAGCAATGGTGGTATGTGTCAAAGTAACTTCCACAGGAATGCCAGGACCCAAGGATTCCCAGCAGAACATTGCTCAGAGCATCACACTGCTTCTGCCAACTTTCCTTCTTCCCGTAGTGCTTCCTGGTGCCATTTCTTCCCCAGGTAAACGATGCGCACACACTCTACCATCCACATGAAGTAAAAGAAAACTTGATTAATCAGACCAGGCCACCGTCTTCCATTGGTCCATGGTCCAGTACTGACACTCATGTGCCCATTGTAGGCGCTTTCGGCGGTGGACAGGAGTCAGTATGGACACTCTGACCGGTCTGCGGCTACACAGCCCCATATGCAGAAAGGTGCGATGCACTATGTGTTCTGAAACCTTTCTACCATAGCCAGCATTAATGTTTTACAGCAGCTCTTGTGGGATCGGACCAGATGGGCTAGACTTCATTCCCCACATGCATCAATGAGCCTTGGGCGCCCATGACCCTGTCGCCGGTTCACCGGTTGTCCTTCCTTGGACCACTTTTGATAGGTAGTAACCACTGAGTACCAGGAACACCCCACAAGACCTGCCATTTTGGAGATGCTCTGACCCAGTCGTCTAACCATCACAATTTGACCCTTGTCAAAGTGGCTCAGATCCTCATGCTGCTTCCAACACATAAACTTGAACAACTGACTGTTCACTTGCTGCCTAGTATATCCCACCCCTTGAAACAAGAGGAGCAAGGTTATTTACTTTACCTGTCAGTGGTTTTAATGTTGTGGCTGATCTGTGTATAACATGTGAGATATGATATTCTGTCTAATAGCATCACCACACACACACACACACACACACACACACACATACACAGACACACACACACGCTCTTGCCCAGGTATTGATTTGTTTTTCAATTTATTATTGAGGTGAGGTCAACTGAAACAGGTGAGACAATGTGAAAAAGTGTATCAATCCATCCAAGCCAGCCAGCCTCCACCCTCCGCATCGGCACCATCAAAACTGGCAGGAGTCTCATTAGTCAGGTACTGGGAGGTTACTGAGCGAACATGTGGAAGATGTCCTATTTGCAGGTGGCAGACAGGATCTAGCAGCGCTGCCTCTTATGCAGCCTAACGCAACAGTCTGCGCAGAATACTAAAAGAACCAGGCTCGGATACATGTAATGGATAGAATTAATAATATTCAGTTTTAGATTAAACTTCAAAATCCATTAACTCAGCAAGCCACTGCACACCTTAACTAAATTATTGATGATCTTGGTGTGGCTCTTCAGTGATGAAGTATAACAGAAACCAAAAACCAAAGAGAGACTTTTCAGGAAGTCGGTTAGTGCACAATAGCAATTCAAATTTTGATTAAAAGAGTATTTGATTTGGGTAGAAATTGTAAAAAAAAACAAAAAACTAAAATGGCATTGCTCATTTAAAATAAAAGTTTGGCAAATTGATGATTAGTGATTTTTCAAAGAGTTAATACATCTACTCAACCTTTTTCTTTTTCTCAACCTTTTTTTTTTTTCATATTTTTGTACGGAGGACAAGTAAAGAGGGAGAGTGTTGGGAGGACATGAGACAGAGCTCGTCAGCATTTAATCTTGGAGGCCAGTGTGGTTTGAGGGAAATGGAGGAAGTAAACCACTCCGCTATCTCTGGCCTCCCGCTTTGGTGGAGGGGGATGATTAACCGGCACAGCCTCCCTTTGAAGCACACCTTCCATGGAGTCAGGGCATGTGTGCGCATGTGTGTGCGCGCGTGCATGTGTGTGTTTGTGTGTGTGTGTGTGTGTGTCTGTTTGTGTGTCTGTTTGTGTGTCGGCTCAGTACTGCATCTCTCCATCATATCTCCACCAACACATACTGTAAAGACTTTCCAATGAAATATTGGATATTTGCCTATTTTATTTTAAATAAATGAAGCCTATTCTTGCGAAACCAACTGATTGCAGAAATAGTTTATAGTGTCTTTTTTCCTTTACTGCACAGAGGGATTCTGCATACATAGTTTACATCATCCGCCAAACGAGAGACAGCCACTATTCCTCTGTTTGAGAGATTCTATTTCTCTCTCTGGCTGACACACAGAGTGCACATTCACAGATTGTCATTATGTACAGTACGTCTCTCTGTCTGAAGCTGAGGGCGTAACATGTAACTGTGGTTTCATTTAAACCAGAAACACAATGGAATTTAATAGTATGTAGATACAAGACAGGTGGGGATAACGCCAGAGAAGTGAGCTTTGATTGTTGCGCTTTACTTAGACGCACCAATGTAGTGGCTTTATACTGGACCTGTCATATGAGCTATTGTGAGGTGATCTAATGCATCAGAACGTTTCACTGGTTATACTGTTGGACTAGTTGTTACGGTCAAAAATGGCATTCAGCGGTTTTAACAGTAACTTAGTATGTCATTCTGACATAGTCGCACAATTGTATTTCTACAGGAACTGGTCAATTTCTCCGCCATAGATAACAATTAAATTATTACTTATACACTTTGCAGATTCATTTTGAATAGAACTGAGGTCTATTTTCTTTTTTTTCAATTTATAAGATATGTTCGATGTTCTCAAGAAGCTTTATCCTTGTGACAACTTCTCTTATAAAGCAGTGACAATGATGTTGTGCTTTCTCTCTGGATAACCAATACCATGACCTTATCAATGACCGCAGTGACAATGAGTGCACCGTTTACTCAGCTATACAGAGACTTCTCAGGCAATTCACAGTTAACTCAGTTGCTGATCAAATATCCATAGTACCCCACCACCACCACCAACTATCATTGCGGCTCTAACTTTAACTATTGTCCGTACTTCAAACCGACACAATCATAACACCCTGCCAAAGACTGCATTTCATCAATCACAGCCCTGCCAGCCTTCCTCCACGCAGACCTAGCAGGGACACACAGTCACTCTGGACAGCCACCAAATGCCAGGCATCTGTGCATCGTGACTTGTCGTGTGGCTAACACTGTGCATGTGCAGCTCTGAGAGGAGATTTAACCGTGTTTGAGATTGAAGGTTGTTAGATTGTACAGTAGGTTACTGCATGTGCGAATGCGGTATAAATACACCCCAGTACTGTAAATCACACTTCTATTCGTCCTGGTTGTTGCCGCAATGTATTTTTTTGTTGATGCTCGACACACAGAGCTTCATATTAGAAAAGGAAACGCATTTTTACCCCTCTAAAGAGACAGACCACAGCCTCCCATATTAACTTCTACTTCTGAACATTGACTGTTTAAACTTTTTTTTGCCTCTATTTGCTGCCCCTTGACACGTTTTGATAACAATAACCTTCATTTGTATAGCCCCTCTCATACACAACATGCAGCTAATGTGGTTTATTGGTTTAGAAGGACAAAGTTATAATATGCATTGCGTTCCATTAAGATAATAAAATCAAGTAAAATTCAGGCATAAGAATATGCATATCAAAGAAATCAGACATGAAAGACAGCATGAAAAGAACATAGTCAATTAAAAAATATTTTTACATTTAATTTTTTTTAATTAAGACTAATTAAACGCAAAGCTGAATTTTGCTTGACCACGCTTAGAGAAGCCATCTCTCTAATATTCTTTTGTAGGGCGTTCCACAATTAAGGACCATTGTTAAAAAAAAGACTGTTATCTCCAATCTTCTTTTGATTGGGGTGTTGTACTTCTAAAAAGCCAGCAGTAGAAGTCCTGAGGGCTTTTGAAGGAATATAGATTAGAGGGGATTCTGTAATGGAGGCCATTCCTGAGCTATTTAGAGCTTTATACAAAAGAAAAAGCAAATAGACAATTTGTTAAGGTTTCTGCAGGTTTGGATCTACAGAAATATATTATTGTGTATCATTAGTATAGCTATTGAAATTGACACAATGTTGTAAGGGATGCACCGATCCGACTTTTTCAGACCCACTACGATACCTGGGCTTTGGGTATCGGCCGATACTATGTACTGATCTGATACCAGTGTTAAATGAATAACTTGTAATCCTAACTGTGAGGAAGAGACTGGTAATCATTCTTTAAGTGTAAGGCAACATTCAGGCTTGACTTGAACATTGCTCTCCTAACTTTGCAAAACAAAATGTTTGACAAAGGAGAGATGCAAACGCTGGCACGGCTTTACGGAAGAAACGGGTTATGTATTTTAATGTCATGTCATGTATGTTTAATGCTATGTCAAACTATAAAAAAAAATATATACATACAAATGGTATTGTCTCATCCTATATCTTGTTTGAAAATATATCAATATACAGTACCGTAAAAAAATAACAAATTGAATAGATCGCCCCCATTCTTACCGATACCCGATCCAGACATATCAGTCAGTATTGGACCGATGCATCCCTAAATGTTCTCTGATCCTATCACTGTGGTGTGGGGGTGGTGTGATTGAAGCAGGCACACCTTCCTTGGGTCTAGTTAATTTGGCCCAGGAGCAGTGGTGGCTGTGCAGCTGTTGTTAATCAGAGCAGTCGATGAACAGAGGTTAAAATCTCCACACACACAGATGAGAGCCTTTGTCATGAGAACTTTCCATCTGCTCCCGGCTTGTTACATCTTGCCAGACTCTGCAAAGAACTAGTGTGGCTATACCATCATGACCTGTGTCTCTGTGTCAGCGAGCCCCTAGAAAAGGCACTCTGGTAGCATGTGGCAGGGGAACTGCCACAATCACATAATGGAAGCATGTAAAGTGAGATAAGCAGGGGACCCAGACAGCTTCCTTGTGCAACACCAGAAGTTACATCACGTTTCTCTGATCTCCAAGACCGATGAAGATAATTTCAGACAGACACATTCAGACAGCCCAATACAGTTCTTGAGATGATCTATGAATATTGGTTGATAGTTTTAAACGCTACAGTAGAAAGAAGATGTTTCTCTCTTCTTCTTTCTACCTAAAAATGACGGGTTGGTATAGCCCTATAATTATTTAGGACTCCATAGTCCAAGTGTGATTTCAAGGCATTTTAAACATAACTTTGGATACATTTTTGGTGACAAATACCAACATTTGCGAAAAAGTTTAAAAAGAAACTAAGCATATTTAGGAATGGACAAGCCAGTGGTTGGCAGGGTACAGTGTATTGGGCCTTCAGGGCTGATCATTGCTCTCACTCCCATCACCCTCCTATCTGTTGCAGTACATCCACACATCACTTTTAACATTGTGTAACACTGTGCTTCTTATGCAGTGATGGAAAAGACACCTTGCAGCTTGGCATTAGAATGCTGGGCTGATGTACCTGGTACCTGTGTCATAAACAGTGTTGAGTTTCAGTGAATTAAAATGCCACAACACTGTCAGTGATGTTTAGATGATATTCATACCTCTTAATTATAGCTTACTCAACTGCAACATTGAGCCAGTCTTCATTATAGTTACTGTGATGGCGGTTAATGAGCTTAGAATTATTCAGCGCACAGAACTGGGCTGTTGCCTGAGAACCTGCATGTGGTCAAATCTAGCAAAGAGGATCGTACTGAACAACAGAGCTCCACCACTGAGGAAAACCACCGAGTGCAGAACTCGCCAGTCACGGCGGCATTAATCACTAAAAGGTATGTAACCACACTGTTTTGTGGGACCATTTCGAATGCTTACATTTCTCCTGTGGAAGAAATCAAAGATCATTAAGCATTGTCTGGTACATTATTCTTTACATGACATAAGCCTTAAAAAAGGAGGATTATCATACAGACTGTCAATCACTGACCTAGTAATCAAAATAGACTCAGCCAGCATATTACGAGGGTATTGCGAGGGTGGAAGCCAGTTTTTTGCCAACAGGCTGTTCTCGCAGTGACGTCTTACTGCCACATCATGGCAAGCTAGGAGGTGTTTTCAGCCAATTAGACTTTACCAGTGCCTTGTGCCGGTCACACTCCATTTTGTTCAAATGTGTTTAAATGTTGTTAGGACCCAATTAGGTTCCACATTGTCAATGTGTCGAGACTAACACTTCATACACCCCTACTGTTAATACACACTGTAGGTGAGGAAACTGTCCCTGGAAGGAGGCCATTTTCTGGGGAGGGGGTAAAAGAACACTGTAGTGTGACGCAATCAGGAATCTGTCAAAATGTGTACTGTTCGTTTTTTAGATTATATATTATGTATCGTTTGGGCTCCACTTCTCCCGCCTTGTGCAAGGTTAGAGCAAACACAGCATTGGTGTGTCCAGGGAGTAGCCTGGAGTGGCACCCCTGGAATCGGATTGGCCACCCCAGCAAAGTGATCCGCGCAATCTCGGAAAAAGTGGGTTTTTATTGTGGATATAAATATTTATTTTCCTCTGTTTCCTAATTGAATGAAACAAAAAAGCCCCCTGCGAAATGGAGGAGGCTTTATCAGGATTAAAGCAGATAACGATAATATCAGTTATACCACAAATAACAATAAATATGATTCAATATAGATCTACAAAGTAAAATAACAAAGGAGGACAACTCGACTATAAACAGGATGTGCTTTCCGGTTGATGAGTACAAAGCATGCGTTCCCAATTTAGGCACACACACACACACACACACACACACACACACATACACACACACACACACACACAGACACACACACACACACACACACCAACTTAGATTATGTAACAATTGTTCCGGATGCAAATGAAACCTATCCATTCTCTGCACACCACACAGCTGGGCTGTTGAGCTTTATGGGTCAGCAAAAAAAAAGAAAACAACATATTGTGCGACTACAGATTCTTGACATGTTTTTTAATTCACTGGCTTTTTCTAACCTCGGGCCTGAAATGAAAAATCCTTTTAAACCTGACAATTTTCATGCTTTCATCTGAAGCTAAAAATAGGTTGAACTAAAAACATCAAGGTCTGAATGAAACTGAAGTCAACTGGAGTCATTTAATCCTAATTTTAAATGAACTAATTAATTAAATTGAGTTGATCTTTAACATTCTGTTTAGCGCGCAACCCACTTGCATTTTCTACTTTTTAACTGAGGTGCAGACATGTAGAGCTAGTGCACAGAACTGGTCGTCCACTTCAAGTGTTGTCAAGTCATTTCTCTGTGGGTATTGTTGTATTTGCGACCTGCCTGAGAGCCTGCCTGTGGCGCCCACATCCGGCTGCATGCGTCCGACCACAAGACACGGCGGCTCCAACACTTAAACCAGCCTGGAGCTACCTCTCACCTCAATCAAAGTTTTGATGGACTTTAGTCTTTGTCTGATCTACTCGAGTCTGTTGTCACTTGACAATTAATGAATAATACATCACTTGTCTTTGCAACATGTCCCCATTGTTCTTCACTCAATAAAGGTGGCACTGACAAATGGCAACAATCAGGGGAAGCCACAGATACCGCCATCAATGGGACTGCAGAGGACGGGCGGTCCGGTCCTGTTGGCCAGGTCGCCAACCACTGGGAACTCAAGGTTTTGAGAGGAACAAGAAGGAATTTCGATGGTATGTAGTGGGGATGTTCATGTTAGACTCGGTGAACTGATGACAAAGTTATCACTGTTTTTTTCTACTTTTGTGCCAGATTTCTCACATGGTCATCAGTTCCATCAGATCCGCTGTGCGTTTCTCCAAACAAAACCAATAAAAATTGTGTTTTTATTGTACATGTATTTATTTTTAATTATTTTCTTTCTTTTTTAATTTATTTTCCGACATTTACATGAAACAAATCCCTGCATGCGAGAGGCTCGGTGCGGTGTCCCCCACAAGCCCGGAAACAGATTTTGGCAGACTAATAAGGTGAAAAAAATGAGTTACAGAATAAAAAGAACAAAACCCGGAAGCCATGCTCAAACACCATTGGCTCCCATAAATCGTGGCCTCAGGAGGGAGGCTCCACACACTGAAAGAGAGCGTGAGAAACACAATGGCTTTATAGGTATTTTAGAATGGCTCTAATGCATAATCTGAGTGGTATTTTCAGCAAAGAACTTCAAAAAACATGTTTCGGGGGCCTCAGAGACCTAAACTAACTTGTGGAGCATAAGGAGCATAATAGGTGCCCTTTAATGGGGCGTTCCTAGAGCCCATCTTCACCTGGCCATATGAAACTTTTCCCTTTTTAGGTGGTACTCTTTACAGTTTTCTTTTCCTTTGCCTCAGGTGACATTTTCCACACCAGAGGCCCCAGAGGGTGGCCTGGAGAGGTGGTCGATAGCACATAAAAGATATTTGCGACCCCGTGGCAAACACAACTTTGGCGGTCCAGAATAATTTATTTTACAAAAAATGGGACCAGAAAATGGGATGACCAGAAACAAGGTTTCTGGGAAAACATTTCACACTCTTAGATAACCATAACGTCTTGTCAAAAATGTATAACGGCAACTGTGAACGTGTATGGGAGCAGACAACCTGACTGAAAGGATGTTGTTGTTTAATCACCACAAATCTTATTCAATTTGTTTGTCTCACTAATTTACAGCGACGCTTCGTTCCTCCAGTAGCATAGACCCCCAGTGACAGTTCTGAAGCACCTCATTTCACCCAATGTTTTAATGGCATCACCGACTGCCTCCCGCTTGGCGTCTTGGATTTTCCTTTTTTTCATTCTTGGGGTTCCCTGTGATGGCCAACTGGTGATGCCGGCTGCACGTTTCGAATAGCGACGGCGACTGATCCCTATCTCCTCCTCAGGAACTTTTCTTCCACGGAACATTGATTTGTCACACCACAGTGAGTCCCTTCCAGGGTGATGGCCTTGTTGTAGTGGAAGGGCTTGTGTGCTAATCTCTCCCCATTGAGCAATAAAACATGAGGGAATATTTTACAAATCCAGACAAACAGGAGAGGCTGATAAATGTCCCCGCAGGCTTTTCTTTACATGGATATGGGGCACAGGTCATCTGAAGGGCTAGCACACAGCGCTGAAGGCAATTAGCGCATCTACTAATCACGCAACACCATGCTTTCTATCTATAATTACCGTGACAGATTATCTATGATTCATGGTATTGCTGTGTGATTTATTGTCAGTTACTTGCCAGGCGAGAATTCATTATACCGTTTACATGCAAATCCTCCCCGCAAAATATACCATCAATGTGCAACGTGACGTGCTTCTTTGACGGTCATTTGGTTAATTGTCTCACTTTGTTTAATGAGGGGATGAATAAAAGCCAATCTCAAACTGCGCTCAGTTTGAATTAGGCACGCTCAATGCAGAGAGGTCTTGTGTATTACGAGTACGGTGTCTTCACCTTGTTCACCTTGAAATGACTTTGATGAAGAATAATCTTGTCTTGAGCTGCTTTCACACACACAAACACCCCCGACATTGTCCGGATAATCGGGTCCGGACATTGTCCCTTTCACACATGAAGCTCACAACTGGGGATTGTCCGGTGGCACCAATTTCTTTCTTTAACGCATGTCTTTCTAATTTTCTGGCATATGGAATTGCCCAACAACTATATGAAGAACATGTGATTCTGGCATGGCCATGGTTTTCTCTTTAGGTGATCGGCAAACGTACCCAGCCTTTTTTCAGGAAGGTGATTCACTCCTGACCCCTTTTTGTTGCACTAAAATTCAAGGTGTCTTGCGAGAGCTTTGTTTGTTGGTGTAGAATGTAGAACCAGTATAAGCAGCTGTCTAATCCTCAACCAGATGGGAAACTGGTCTTGATTTAAAAAGTTGACTTAAAATCATATGAACTGACAAAGCAAAAGACAAAGATTTTTTTTTTTGTGGCCATATTTTCAGCCCAATTTCAGGGATAATTCAACCCTCATACAGAAGTACTTTGTGTAAACCACTGATTCTCAGCCGTTTTCATATCAAGGACCCTCAATTTGAAACGCATTTGGTCATGAGAAGATTGTTAGATAGGATTTAGTGTTAGTTAGGTAGATGACAGTGAAACCAGGATCAAAACAGTCATTGTTGTACGTTCTGAAATTATAACTATTAATCCATTTGCTGACGACCCCCTGAAACCTCTTGAAGGACATCTGGGGGGCCTCGGACCCCATGTTGAGAACCACTGGTGTAGACGACCGATATTTTGCAGTGATTCTAACTTTACTAATTTAGGTTTAGTGGTCGTGTTAAATTTGTGTTTTTGTTGGGGTCCAGAGTGTTATATTTCATGACATATATAAAGTTAGCAGACTTCTACCCATATGGCCTTACTTGTTTATACAGCCATCAAATCTAAGGTTGAAATGTAGATGTGTAAAATGATTTCCATCCCTAAATCTTCAATCACGAGTAAAGGTACAAATGTGTGCGCACTTCGTGAAACGCCTCTGTCGGAGCCCACTTCAAATAGGCTTAGTAAAGTAAAATCCGTTAAAAAAAACCACCCCTCTCTGTTCTCTCAGCTGGAAAAAAGCCATTCCTGTCGGCCCCGTTCACCAGATGACGGCCGCGGCAGCGACGCCATCAAAGGCTCGGAAGGTTGTGGAGAGCACCTGGATCAGCCAGGTTGAGCAGGGAGCGCAGGGCAGGTGGAGGCTGAAAGGACGGGACGAGCCCGGGGTCTGGAGCCCTGCCTGCGCCCCGCTCCCTGGACGTCTGGCCTCAAACAGGACACACACGCAGACACACAAATACAAACAAAACATACAAACACGCAGATGCGCACGAATAAATAAAACAAAAACAGAAAGACAGGTATGCACAGCCATTGACAAGAAACGGACACGCACTCCCGCCCGCACGCACGCACGCACGCACGCACGCACGCACGCACACACACCATTATTAACCATATAAAGGTGGTATTAATGTGCCTCTCGAGTGATTGCAAATTGTGATCTGATTGCTCAAACAGCCTTTGGGGCTGTTTTGGGGCTGCAACCGCAACTTAAGTCAATTGAAAACACATTTGAGCTGTGTGAGCTCATGCGTCACCGGACTTGTGTTTGGGCATTTACGCTACAGTGCAGCGGTGGAGGACAAACACGAAGGACAAGAGGTTCCACCCATGGATTGTGAACGAGGGGTTAAAGTGAAAGTTAACCCTATAAATTGGATACAATCCGCGCTTTTATACTTGATGTAAACTGGGCCGTGAACAGAGAAACGGACACAGAAATATAAAAAAAAACCAGCAGACATACAAGTACATCCACATTGAAAAAGAAACAGACTGGAAGACAAACACATACAACGCACAGAAACAAAAACAGACAGAAAAACAAATGTACACACACCCACCCACATTAAGATGGAAATACATATTTGGACGCACGTGTTTGCATTGTAACACACACCCACATCGACAAAAATACGTGAGCATGTAGACTTGCAGGCATCTACGTTCTGCACATGGACACACACCGGGACCGGGAGATTTGGGGGAGAACACGCTCCCTCTGCGTCTAAGGTGAAGGACTGAACACTCCACGTTTGCGCTCTCCTCCAGCGTACTCTCGTATGGGGGGTAACACGATCAACGGTCATGGTCGTGCAGCCGCTCCACTTCCTCCCAACACGTTGAGGGCTGATGACGGCGCCGCGGGGACACCTGCCTCCGGTCCCCGCAATGCATTGTGGGATACGCTCGCCAGCGCAGTGCGCCGTGCTTGCAAGCCAGGATATTTCCCCCGATGTCGTCTGTCATCCTGGTGGTCTTTGCGGACTATGGCTTCAGACGTACAAAAATGTTCACATGCTAATTCGTCGTACTGAATGGGATGGGCGTGTGGCATTTCAGACGCGGCGATAGACTAATGTTGCGAGCTGGCATCATCAATTTTCTCCCACTCCCTCTCATTCGCCCTCTCCCGCCATCCCTCCCTTCCCCTGCCCTCTCTCTCAAACACACACACACACACACACACACACACACACACACACACACACAATGGGGGGAGCGGGAGGGGGAAAATAAATCCCTCAACACATTTACCAGCTGCCTGTGAAAACCATTATCACCCTCTCGTACCCTCGCGGTTCGGGTTCCAGGAGCATTTACATCCAACACACATGCGGGCGTTCACTTGAAGACACCTTCCAACGCACGCATATTACTCCTTCCCGAAAAGCCAAAGTTTTCAAACAGACACTGACAAGCGACATCACACACGGGGGTGCACGCGCACTGTTTACGGCCGCCACCAGGGGCCGCCCCCCAGCTGGCATGTCCCGTGGCAGGTTAAAAAAAGGACGAACAAGCCTTGGGGGCCAAAGCGAGAGAAAGACATCTCAGTAAAAAAAAAAAAAATTTTCAACAGCTAATAGCGGCTCCAGAGCTCCGCGTGGGCACAAGCACCAACTAGATGCCTGGAAGATCAACGCTCCGTGGTTCTGGATGAGTGGGGCCGCGGAGAGCCAGGACCACGAGGCTTCACGGTGATCAGACGTCTGCTTGAATCGTCAAATGCACAATACCTGTCCGTGCTGTAGTCAGGGAGAGAACAGT
Source organism: Zeus faber (assembly GCF_960531495.2). NCBI lineage: Eukaryota > Metazoa > Chordata > Actinopteri > Zeiformes > Zeidae > Zeus > Zeus faber. Next base: position 6,658,461 of record NC_137197.1, read on the forward strand.
GAAATGATCACCAAAAAAATGTCTAATTGTTGTACATTCTCTAATGGTGTTAACGCCTTGTAAATGAAATAATGAAGTTGGACGACAAATCATTTCGATGGGGACCCCGTGGAACCTCTTGAAGGACCCCAAGTTGCTCCAAACAAGGGAGGAGTAAAAGATAAAAGTCAAGAGGATAAAGACACAACACACGTTCGTCCCTGGACTGAAAGCCCACCTTAAAATCAAGTTGAAAACGTTCAGAAGCTGCTATTTTTAAAAATACTATAGCATTGGAACGCACCTGTCGTTCCTTTCAACGAGGTTTAACTTCGAAAAAGACTTTACACCTTTACACTTTTTTTCGGTCACATTCTCTGCCTGTTTGGTCCCGGGGAACTCCGCGCACGCGTCTGTAGGCGGCGAGCACGTTGGCAGGCGATCCACGCGCGTCCTGCACGACCTCTGCAGAAGTGCTTTGTTTCGGGGGCTCTGTAATGGGTTTGTGCTCGGGCTGAGGGATGTGGAGGAACACTGTCATGCAAATGGAGGGAAATGTTGCACAATATCAAAGGCAGATTATGCAGCACTTTCATTACACTTCCTCTAATGAACGCATTGTTCTTCTGTCTGGAGCACTTATTGTACGTCCTATCCTCTTTTTTGCGACTGCTCGTGATTGTTCTTCCGTCGGTTTGGCGTCTGGAAAATGCAGGAGAACACCACAGTGCTCATTCAAGGCTACCAAATACCCGAATGGCTGTTCACGCAGCATCAAACCAGTGGGATTTTCCCGGACCATCTGATAGAACAGAGTTCACGTCGCTCCTACCGAGAAGATCTGCGAAGGGAGACCTACCGTTACGCCTCAAGTCTAGGAAATGTGACCCAAGGTGATTTTCCCTCCTCACACCGGATTAGGATGCATTGCAGAGGGAACTACGTAGATAAGGGAACAACTGACTTTTTCCAACATTTTACATGAAGAGGAGAGAGATTGGTTCCACTCAAACGCATCTTTCTCGAATGTCCTGATTTGCTTGTTTTGTTTTCCTTTTTCCTGCTCCTTAAGTCCTCTTCCTCTGTGTTTCTAGCTTTTTATTAATAAAAAAAACAATTTTATATATATATATATAAAAAATGAGATTAGAAATGGACTGAACCTTCAGACGCCTCCTAAACGTTTTCACTAGTCACCCTAAAGCGCTGATGGCTTTCTGGTGTATTGTCTCTTCTAGATTGCATTAAAAAAAAAGAGACAACCGCTGTAATAGAATTAGATAAGCATCTTGCAGTGATAACTTATGACCTCTGTGGAAAGTCACAGAAGACGTTATTTACAGTGGAAAGGGTTTCAGTAAATCCACGCGACAGCCGCAGAATACAGATCAGCCACAAGCAAACACCTCTCAGGAATTAAATTGATTGAGATTGGTCAACGACATTCCGAATGCTAGAGTTTATGGAGATATATCTTAATTCAATAACACAAGAGGCGTGACCGTACAACACACTATTTGTTTTTTTTAGACCATGTTTCCACTCCCGTTATGATCGCTTCCCCCACTTGTGTGACCCCTTCACCAAACTCAGACGAGGACAAGGCGGCGAGCAGTTCCAGGTTCTCCTTGAGAAGACGGGAATCTTGGAGCTGCGCCCGAGACCTCGTCTTCCTTGAACCCGCCCAGCGCTGCTCTTCTGCCAGGGGCCGACGTGCGCTGGGTTCCATCCTCGATCGCCGTGACTCATCTGAAATTTGGTAACGGCCCAGGGTCTCGGCGTGATGAAAAGCCTTACGCTGAAGGTTATGACGACACGCTGTTAATGAAGCAGGAAGTTGGTGTAGCCTCTTCCCCCAAAGTTTTGATGAGTCCTCGAAAAGGACTTTGGAGAAACGTCATCCGCAGTAAAATTAATTTAAACGGCCTACTTTGTTATGTGGGGTTCGAACGGTTCGAACATCCAGAATGAACAGAACTTTAATCCAAACAACAGTAAATCACCATGAGGCTTCCTCACCGCTGACCTCTCTATTGCAGTAATGGCTCCTTCAGTAATCACAGTAATCATTTCAGGGAATATATATATATAGATAGATAGATAGATATCTTATGTACTGTATATTCAGCCCCCGTTGACCAAGAGTAGTCAAGTCCATGGCATTTTTAAATTAAATGCCTATTATCCAGATTGTGACTATATTAATTTACCCAAGGTGCACAACTTGACAGTGTCAAATTAATTTAATGCATTAAGAATTTACGCATGATAATAATTTCCTTTGCATATATAAAAAACCCAACAAACTAAACGTTCCATCAGTCACGGTGCTTGCGGTTTGGAAGACCAACCGCAAAATGCCTTCCTTCAGTGATGTGTTGTGAATAAAAACCAGTATTCCAGCACTTGTCACTGTGCTTAAATGCCGTCCTATGGGGCAGAACTTAAAAGCCCGAAAACATTAAATCGTCTCTTTAAAAGAAAAGTTAATTTTTTAAAATGTGATATTATTAATGGAATTTCGCGTTTTCAACATTTTTTGATGTGATGGCACAACTGCAGCAGAGCGGTACGTTTCTCAAGAGAAGGATGTTCAAGGAGGTCGCGCTACAGTATGAACAGTTATGATGAGAACCAATATTTTAACAAGGCCGGGGCTGGAACACGGCTAACCTATCCTTTCATGTGTGCAGAAGTAAAATATCACAGCTGCCCATCAAGCCCACGAAACAATGAGTTCCACAGAGCTGGGAATGCGCCTTGGCCTTGGCTCTGGAGAATCTGTCGTGCAAATCTCCATTACTTTTGAGAAACACTTATGTGAAGTAGCATAAGCATACTTATAATCAATAAAAATGTAATTTAATAAGGGGGGTGTATAATGTAATGTAACTGAGGTCACTAACAGCTCTCATAAATCCTCCCATAAATGTGGGTAACGCAGAGCACATTTACATCAGCCCATTAAGAAAAATGCACCAGGAATAAACCATTTTTATTCTTATTGCCCGTGTCCTAGCACTGTAGACCATAAGACTTGTGAAAACTTATTTTAAAATAGTCTTTGAGAGGACGCTGACACGGCACATGCTTTTTTCCCCCAGGAACAATCTGCTTCAAAGTTTAGTGTAGAGTTATTTATAAATGAGCCTTTAACATCGGTACCAAACTTTCCAATTCAGCACCACGGTCAGCTCCGACCAGCTCTACACTATAATACTCAACAAAAGACCGTCCAACAGCAGGGAGATCGGTCTGTCTGAACATTATTGTTCCACACCCCTTCCCAGAAATTAGATTTGTTACAGCAGAGTTGATAAATCTCCCTTTTTGGGGTCTTAGCCTTTGAGAAGTCTGTGAAACTGGATCAAAGCCTGAAATCCCTTTGTGCGCTGGGATAAAGCAGCGCTCTGACAGGGTCACTGAGTTAGATGCAGGTCTTACCGGCTCCCAAATGTATCCCCGAGGTGCGGCGGCCATTAGCTCCCCCCGCCCCCGCCCCACCTCCGAGCCTCCAGCTCCCGTCCTGAGACCTCTGCACTGAGCACTGCTGCCACCATGCCTCACCACAGGCAACACAAACCAAGAACTAGGTCTTGCGAAAGAGAAGGGACATGGGGATGAAAAGAAAAATATTTAGTGATGGGGTGTGTGAGTCTGCTGGGGTTGAAAGTGACATTTTGCGGCGCTGCCCCCGGGTGCTGTTCACATGAAGGGACATTCCGTTTGGGAGCAGGAGAAAGTGATGATCAAAACCATTTACAGAGGAGTGCAAAATGACAGGGACGGACCTCTGAGTGGACGACGCTGCTCTGTGAATATACAAACTTACACCTTCATGCAAACATGACTGATAGCGTTCATCTGATCCTCATCATCAAAGAAACCATTCTACTCTTCCCTTATCAGATAAGATAAAGTTACAGAAAAAATCCAAAGTTCATAGGACAGGAGCTGGATTTAAAAAGATCAATGGTATAAAGGTAGAAATCCAGATAAATATCTGCATGGTGGGCTTGGTGAAATGAAAACACTGAACTAATATTGTCATACACTTAAGCTGATACAACTATGTTTTACATACATGGTGCTACGTGAACCAATAAACCCCCCAAACAGATCAAACCGCGGGCTCCCATTGTGTTTCGTGACCTCTGACCTCCATCTCTTCCGCGCCATCCACCGTGACTCTCCACCTGCTTCACTTAGCGCCCCTCCGCCGCCGCCCTCCCAGGACAGCACAGAAACCCTTTTAACTGCCAACCTCCGAGGCTTCTGAGCGCCGCAAAATGTCAACCTCTCACTCCGTCGCCGGGGAAAAGGAAAAAAATCGAGAGCGAGGGGCACGGGAATAATTCACAAGGACCAGGCCGATCCCCGAGACAACATTTTATTACTGAGAAACACACACACACCAGCCGCTCGGTACAGGAAGTGTGGAAGGAGGGAGGGGGAAAATGCAGCATTAAGAAGATAAAACAAGGTCATTCAAAATCAAAAAACAAAAACATCTCAAGAAACATCAGATTCTTCAGTGACATCGGTAAGAGCATGACGCGGTGGTGGGGTTCAGGCGGCGAGAATAAGAAGCCGACCATCAAAAATGCACCAGAGTGAGTTTCCTCACTTTGGAGGAACAGATTTGGACTAACTATCAGAAGATGAGAGACAAAAATAATCACTAAAATCAGTGCTGACTTCTTTGGCTGTTTGGTTCCACCGACGGGGACTCGCTGAGACGCAGCATCTCTGACCCACGGGGAACCAGAGGAATAAGGCCGGATGCAAAACCTGCTCTGCACGAAAACGAGCATCACATTGAACAGTTCTTCAGGCTTCCACCCTCCTCCCTTGTGATGGACATTTATCGAGCTGAACCTCCATTCTAGGAGGGCACGTAACCACTGAACTGAATTAGAGTTCTAACTCATCCAGTCTAACATATCTGGATTCTCTATCTCGTCTAACCAGGACCATCAAGACAAGCCTCATCAAATATAAACAGACTTCTCGGGAGAAGCTTTAGTAGTCATACACGTTTCGTTTGGTAAAAACAAAACAAAAAAACACATCCGCTGTGTGGTGCACTTTAAAGTTGGCACTGGCTCAAGCTTTTATCGCTTTGTGAGTTTAGCATGTTCTTGCTGTTCTGCTGGGAATGAAGAGCAGCTCGACGTCTACGCAACACAAGCTCAGACACGTCACCCTAACCTTCTCTCTGCCAATCTCCCGCGGCTAAGCACGTGGGGGGTCGGTCCTAATAGAGCTACGACCGAAGACGGGAAGGAGGGAGAGGGAGCCGGGAGAGAATTCCGAGCGCCTTCTGGACGCTGGATCTCCGGCGAGGTGGAGGGGGATTCGGGAGCTCGACCTAAAAGGGCGTGATTCTCCTGGAGCAGCCAAGTTAAAAACAACGTCTGTGATCATAGGGAAGGTGCTTGAGCAGTATGGACGTAGTGACAAGTAGTAAAAGAACATATATACAGTATACTGTATAAAGTGACGGAGAAGGGGAATGCCAAAGGATTCGTGTGGCGTTCTTCCTGGCGAATAGAGAGGAAGAAACCTGGAAAGAAAGTGGCGTTGGGCGGGGTTCAATCTCAGAGACGGCCCTCAGGGGCCACGTGACAGGACATGGAAACAAATCAGTAACAGATCAGTAAAGATGTAGAGAAAACAACGACAAAACAAAAAAAAGCTCCATCTGTGGACATAGTTGAAGTCCCCTCTCTGCGTCCCGGGTCCCTCTCAGCATCCAGAGATGTCCCGGGTCTTGCTGCGGCGCTGGAACCGCGTGTCGTTGGGGTCGAAGCCCTGCTCCTGGGCCCCGAACAGAGCCCAGCGGGGGGTCCGGGCCGTGTAGTCCAGGGCGGAGAAGCTCCGCTGGCCCCCGCTCTCCTCGTGGGCCCGGACCAGCTCCTGGAAGCGCTCGTAGTCGATCCACGTCTGCCACTCGCCGTACACCTTGAACTGGACGGAGGCAAACACGGACACGGACGCAGAAGAAAGAAGCTCAATGAATAAGTTCTCCTCAAGGCTTTTTTGTTGAGCAAAACCTAAATACACCGCGTTCCAAATTATTATGCAAATGATATTTTTCTCAGATTTTCCTAAATAGTCGATGCAAATGACAGTCAGTATAATCTTCAAGTCATCAACCATTTGGGTATAATTTGAATGTCATTGAACAAACCTCCCAATACTAACAGTATTTTTTTCAAAAATAAAAAACTCAAAATGCACTGTTCCAAATGATTATGCACAACAGAGTTTCAAAACATTTTATAGGTTGTAAAGAAGTGAAAATGGTCATTTGTTGAATGTGCAGCATTAGGAGGTCATATTTACTGACATCAAAAGCTATTTCAATCAAAAACATCTTAACAGGCCAAGTTCCATGTTGACATAGGAGCCTTCTTTCATATCACCTTCACTATTCTTGCCTCCATTGAACGTGTGAGTTTTTGGAGATTTTCTGCTTGAATTCCTTTGCAGGACGTCAGAACAGCCTCCCAGAGCTGCTGTTTTGATGCCAACTGCCTCCACCCTCATAGATCTTTTGCTTGAGGATGCTCCAAAGGTTCTCAATAGGGTGGAGGTCAGGGGAGGATGGGGGCCACACCATGAGTTTCTCTCCTTTTATGCCCATAGCAGCCAATGACACAGAGGTATTCTTTGCAGCATGAGATGGTGCATTGTCAGGCAGGAAGATGGTTTTGCTACGGAAGGAAGGCACGGTTCTTCTTTTTGTACCATGGAAGAAAGTGCTCAGTCACAAACTCTATGTACTTTGCCGAGGTCATTTTCACACCTTCAGGGGCCCTAAAGGGGCCTCCCAGCTCTCTCCCCATGATTCCGGCCCAAAACATGACTCTGCCGCCTCCTTGCTGACCTGGCAGCCTTGTTGAGACACGGTGGCCATCCACCAAACGTCCACTACTCCATCCATCTGCACCATCCAGGGTTGCATGGCACTCATCAGTAAACAAGACTGTTTGAAAATGAGTCTTCATGTATTTCTGGCCCCCCTGCAACCATTTCTGCTTGTGAGCATTGCTTAGGGGGGGCCCAATAGTAGCTTTATGCACAACTGCAAGCCTCTGCAGGATCCTACACCTTGAGGTTGGTGGGCCTCCAGAGGCACCAGCAGCTTCAAATACCTGTTTGCTGCTTGTAACGGCATTTTAGCAGCTGCTCTCTTCATCCCATGAATCTGTCTGACAGAAACCTTCCTCATTCTGCCTTTATCTCCACCAACCCGTCTGTGCCCTGAATCAGCCACAAATCTCTTCACAGTCCGATGATCACGCTCGGGTTTTCGTGAAATATCTAATGTTTTCATACCTTGTCCAAGGCATTGCACTATTTGAGGCTTTTCAGCAGCAGAGAGATCCTTTTTCTTTCCATATTGCTTGAAACCTGTGGCTACTTCATAATGTGGAACGTCCTTCTTAAGTAGTTTTCCTTTAATTGGGCTCACCTGGCAAACTAATTATCAAAGGTGTCTGAGATTGATTCAGTGATCCAAAGAGCCCTGAGACACAATACCTTCCATGAGTTTAATTGAAAAACAAAAAATAAAATCTTTATGACACTTAAATACAATTTGCATAATAATTTGGAACGCGGTGTACAAGTTGAAAAAGTCAACATTTGTGAGGATCAAATGAGCAGGGAAAAAGGCTCCAGAATCAGCCTAAGTTATGCATCAACCACGCAGTCTCATGTAAATAATGTTTTTCCTGATAAGGTTGGATGTGGACTCTGTGTCTCTGACAGCCGCCGTGCTGTGCCCTGATGTGTGACGAAGGTCCGTACGTCATTGAAAAACGGGAGCTGAGCTTTTGGCGCAGCTCTCCTTTCATTTGAACAGAGCTCCTTCATCAAAGAATACATTAAACCCCCCCCCCCCCCCCATATAAAAGACGCCACTCATATTTGGCCGCAGGTGGGACTGGAATTGCATCTCTGACCAATTTGCATAATCAACACTGTAGACGGCAAATGGAGCCAGGATGTGTTTGGCTGAAAGGGACGGGAAGTCTCTGCGTTGTCATTTAAGAATAAACTACAGCGATTTCTTGGCTTGAAAAAATAAAAATAAAAAATCTCAAACTGTTTAAAATTGCTGAAATTGGAACAATATGGGTCCTTCAACGCTAAAAAGAAGCGCTTAGCACCCCCCCTGCGTGGCTGCCTTCAGCCCCCGCCGCCACATGCAAGGCAAAAAGGTGGAAAAAGGAAAGAAATGAAGATGAAAGTATGAAACGACTGCAAAAAATGGAATTAAATGAATTAGAAGAGAGAGAAGCCGGGGCAGCGACAGCTTGACACGAGGCCTGAACCAGTCGGTGAAACACTTGTCTCTGATCCTACCACTTAAAAACACCAATGTGTCCAAAAAAAGACTTACATCTGGCTGTTTAAGGAACTGGGAACCGTCCCAATCTCCTCCCCCACAGAGGCCAGGTATGGATTTAACCTTTTGGAGTCAAATTCTTGCTTTTCTTGGTATTATTTTTGGAGGAACAGCACAGTAGTACAGTAGACGACTCTTCTCCCCGCATGCAGTCACACTCTCTAGCTGTTGTGATTGGCGGACAGACAGGGAAATGATCCCGGTTCCCAAAGAGCGAGAGAGCGGGAGAGACACTTCCTATGTTGTATTTACAAAAAAAAAAGCACACTACCTGCTGCATGGCTAATGAACTCTGAGTGGAAACAACAAACAGCGAGGGGGGCGGGGGCACGCTATTTGTTCAGCATAGCAGCAAACAGTTTCAGTCTCTAAGCAACAAAGAGCCACCGCGCCGCCCGGAGCGTCGACAAGACTTCCCGCCGGTTTAATCGTTTGCCGAGCGCGACAGAAGGCCGAGAACGAGGAGAACATCCCAGTCTCTCTCTCACACACACACACACACACACACACACACACACACACACACACACACACACACACACACACACACACACACACACACACACACACACACACACACACACACACACACACACACACCGAGAGTGGAGACTTTTTACCATTTCTATATTATTATTACTGTTTGCCGATCGCGGTGATCAGTGTCTGTCCGTCTGTCTGTCTCACCTTCTGTCCCGAACTGCTTCGATCACACTGTAATGTGAGAGGTAGGAAGGAGCCTCCTCAAACTTGGGACAATGCCTGACGATTGGGGCGGTCAAAAAAATGTATGGATTGATAACGTCATTGGTAAAGTTCAGGTGGGTTAATGAAGACAATTAGTATAAATAAATCCAAACTTATGGACATCCCTCGGCTGCCTAAGCTGCGCTTTCAGTTTTTCTCGGGCGCTTTTATCCTGGGCTCAGCGTCTCGCGTACGTGGGTGGAGCACGGTCGGGGTGGCGGTGGGGTCGAAATTCATGAAACTTGAAGTGCCGCAAAGTGCTGAACCGTATTCCCGGATGAGCAGCAGGTTTCAACCATCATTAAGGGTAGCGGGTGGAGTTGCAGGTGGGTTTTTAAAAGCTACAGGTCGAGTCGGGCGGCTCCAGAGCTCACCCACCCATCACTAATAGCCAAACACAGGGAGTAGAACTAGAGATGAAAAGGGAGTGAGGAGGACGGAGGGTGAGGGTGGGAAGAGCCCAGGGTGATCCAGTCCTAACGATGGTAATACAACGTGTGGAGGATCTATCACCGTTCCCTATTGTGATCCTCTCTCTCTCTCTCTCTCTCTCTCTCTCTCTCTCTCTCTCTCTCTCTCTGTCATGAATACTTTTGAAGTCTTTTTTACATAAGGACTACATCAAAAGCTCCTATCGTTAAGTTGGAACGAGGATGATCAGAGGAGTGTGAAGCGATCACAGGCGCACGCACACACACACACACACACACACACACACACACACACACACACGAACGAACACATGAACGCACAGGGAACCGTCCACATTCAGGAAATCCACGCACGCAGGCACACACACACACCGTACCACATGTGTATGGACACTGTTCACATTGCACACACACACACACACACACACACACACACACACACTGCAGAGAGGCGGTGGGGCTTCCTCTAACTCTGGCATGCTTGATACACCAGTGTTATCTAACACGCTGGAGCCGGACCTTCAGGGTTTGAATAACGACGGCGCTCCCGTAGGGAAGAGCGTTAGGGCTCGGCTACAGCCCCAACCCCGCCTTCCTGGAGGAAGAATGACAGCCGGTCCAACCGCTGCCTTGTTGACGTGCGTCCTGAGCTGAGAAAGACACCAGGACCATGCAGTCTGGCAGAGCAGCACACGTTTTATTTTTTGGGGGGCGGGCGGCACTAAGCGGCACAGGGACGAGTGTCTTTGTCTGAACAGTCAGAACTTTTTTGGTGGACCGGACTCTTTAAACATCTGCTCAGCCCGGTTTCTGCCTGGTCTCTTCAGAGAACACATTCAAGACACATGCAATTTTTTATCACAGCTTGATGGAAGGCGTTTGTCTGTGTGTATCAGTAAATAATTACGAAATCCCTTCTGATCACCTTGGAATGACTTCATCTACCCTAAAACCGAGTACCCAACAAAAAGCTTTTTCTTTTCAGTCGGCGTTGTTATGATATACAGTAGTTAAATGTTCAAGATGTCGATCAACAAGAGCTAATACTGCAATCTGTGTGAGAGACATACAGAATGAAATAATGAAAGGAAAAAAGAAAGAGAGGTAAATAAAGATGTATGTTGTGTGTGTGTGTGTGTGTGTGTGTGTGTGTGTGTGTGTGTGTGTGTGTGTGTGTGTGTGTGTGTGTGTGTGTGTGTGTGTGTGCAAAGCAACAGACCCACTCAACAGTAGTTGCGTGGGTGTAAATGCCTTAATATTTTTTTTTAAGCTGCATCACAAATAGCCGCCGTTACAGACCAAGGAATTTGCGGCGGCGATAGAAAATTTAAGGGATAAGAAAAGGCAAGAGACAGGTTGCAAAGAGAGGGAAGTGAGAGAGAGAGAGAGAGAGAGCGAGAGAGAGAGAGAGGTGGTAATCAATGCAGTGAAGTAATGACTACGGCCTTGCAATCTGGCTCCCTTGTGAGAAATCAAGAAGAATTTAGTAAACAATTGCCTCTTTTTGTCTCATTAAATGTGTGAAATTTGTGCAAATGATCGTCACCCTGCAGAGATTCTGCTGTATTTTCTAAAAGGTTTTACGTTGTGTGCACATGCACACTGCATACAATTATAGGGTTGCTTCCACATGTCAAAGAATTAAAGTTTAAGATAAATCCCGGGGGAAACTCAGGAAAAAAAACCCAGGACTGATGCTGGCGGCAGACATGCAATGTGCCAATTTTACTCATCGGGAGCCGTTAGGGATGCAGTGTCCTGCTCAGGGGCACTTGGGCTGGAGCGTGCTACTAATAGAGCCGGGTTGGAACATGCCATCCTTTGACTGATCCAAATGAGTCGCTCGAGCGCCACACGGCTGCCCAATTAGGAGCTCCAGTGGCATTTTCCACCATCACCTATTAGAAGCAGTTTGTGGTGAAGAATAACAGCCCTTTGTCCTTTCCAATTGGCGATGAGGGTTGTGGAGGAAAAAAACAAAACGTTTAGGTACCCCCTTCTTAAACGTCTGTAAAGGCTCGTCCTATAGAGGCTCGTGCCACGCGGGAAGCCATACAGCGGGCGCTACCGATTCTATCGGAGACTGGAAGAGACAGAAGTGACCCCCGTCAGAGTGGCGTCTATTAAGACCGCACATCGCGTCGGACCACAGCACGGAACCCAAACACCGACTCCAGCTCTAGAGCCGACGGTCAAGGGCGGGGACAGGGGTGTCTCACCTGACGCGCATGTCTTTCCGGTCGGGAGGAAAACAATGTCAACTCCATGCAGAAAGGCCCCCCACGGGTCCTTAGCCAGAACCTCATTGCTGTGAGCCAGCAGTGCTCACCACTGAGCCATCCGTGGGACGCTGTATGGGGCACACAACGATTCTCTCAATGTGTTTGCAGCGACACACAGGAGCGAGAACCTCTGGCTCCCTCGCTGCGTGTTGACGTCACGAAAGCTCACGTATGCGAGGTTGCGAGGAAAGCGCCTGACATTATTGTCTTTTCTCGCCACATTTTTTGAAAGCAGCGCCCACGGTGCACTCCAGCCACCGCCAGTGGAGTTATTATACAGCATACAGCGTCACACAGCAATAGACATGTCAGTGAGATCGGCCACTCAGGGTTCGGTGTTATCCTCCATGTTCTTGGTTGGGAACAGAAGAAAATTGATCGGTTGGCTCGACCTTTAGGCCAATAAAAGTGGTCACATAAAGAGGTGTGTGTGTGTGTGTGTGTGTGTGTGTGTGTGTGTGTGTGTGTGTGTGTGTAGCGGCGGGAGGCATTTGAGCCTTAAAGAGTTCCACTCATGGTCATATTACTGTAGTTGTAATGACATGACTTACAGCTTTAGAATGGAAAGCCATTTGTATTGACCTACATTCAGCAGAACTAACTTCTTGGCTTCCGTTTACGATTTGAATCTGTGCGTACACACTGTGTTGATTCGGATCATTCATTCAATGAGCCGAATTAAACTCTCCCGAGCATCTGATGAAAAGCTGAGTTTATCAATGGGGAACACCCATGGTGTCAGTATGATGACATCACTAGAGCTCGCTCCCTCTCTCTCTCTCTCGCTCCCTCTCTCCCTCTCTTTCTCTCTCTCTCTCACATTTACTGCCCTCTCATTCCAGGAAGAGACTATGGAGGAAAAGTGAATGGTCCTCAATTACAGTTCAACATGGAAACCATATTCCGCGAAATACCCTACAGAGGAGGTTTAATTTGGGCTTTTAGAGCATGAAAACTTTCTTTTATCTGTACCGCGGTACTTCATGTCCGTGCGTGTTTGGATGTATGTTATTTGGGGTGGAGGTGGTCTGGAGTGGTTTTCTACTGCGCCAGAGCGGAGCCCGCAATTAATCATCATTCATTAATTATTGAAGGGGGTTTCGCCTTGGAATATGGCAACGATACCTACCAGGGGGCGGTGTGCGCATGGTGATGATCACCACATTTATAGTTTTGTAGCTCACCCTCATTAAAGGAATGCAGACACTGAAGGATAATAAACTACAGAGGAAGGCAAAGTGTGTGCACCTATGGGGAACAAATGCTGGATGCATTATCTGGGTAGGCGAGGCGTGCGCGCACACACACACACACACACACACACACACACACACACACACACACACACACACACACACACACACACACACACACACACACACACACACACACACACACACACACACACACACACACACACACACACACACCTCCATTGTTGAGGTTATGTAGAACAGTATCTATATTTAACTGTTTCATATTAAACGGTCGAATAAAGAGGACAGTGAATTAATTAATCACAGAAAGAACGACCGGATGGATGAATGGAGAGATCAGCGAGAAAATAAATGAATGACTGTGTGGATGAACGGAGAGACCAAAGAGAAATTGAACAAGTGAATAAATAAAGAGATGAATGGATGTGTGAGTGAGTGAGGAGTCGCCGGCCATCGCAGCTCAAATCAGACGGCAAAGCGTTGAATATTTATAACTCCAAGCTGCTGCGAGCTGCGGTGAAAAAAGATCACGGCCAGCTAATTACATCCACACAGCGGGACTCCAGATGTTGGGGAGTCTCTGTGACGGTGTGAATTTTTTATTATACTAGCGGCATTCATGTGCAATGTATTAAAGCGGCCTTGGCCGATCTGAAACAGCGATATCTGAAAGATCTCCAGACTCTTCTCCGGGGCTAGGACATCGCCTTGACGAGGTAAAACGCTGTTCTGGGAATAGGCAAAATAATTGTTGATTCATTACTTGCACTGCACTATAACTTTTATGCATTCTTAATGCATTCTATGTCCTTTTGTGTTTTCTTTGCACTTTGACTTAATGGTTTTTATGTTTTATGTAAAAGCAATTTGAATTGCCTTGCTGTTGAAATGTCCTATATAAATAAACTTGCCTTGCCTTACCGTGGTGAAAAGCAACATATAACTGCGGTACTGCAGTTAACCGACTGGGGCATTGCATTGCAATAACAGGATAAAACAGAATCTTACAAAAATGCACAGGCATAACTTTTCAATGAGGAATTATAAACAAGGGGAATCAAAATGTATTTTTATATGTGTGAATTGCCGCGGACACAAGAGCAGAGAGCCGTGCCCCGTTCATATTGGCAGTGAACAGCCGAATCCGAAATCGATAACATTCTGAGTCTGGTACAGCCCGAGAAATGATTAATAATAATTAAACAAACGGGAGCGGACTCAGCGGAGCAACTGAAGAGTTTCTCCAGAAGCCCTTGAACATAGGAGGGAAGACAGTCAACGAGGATAACTCAACAATGATTCACTCAACGATGATGTTTATATTTTGTATCCGCCTGTAACTTTCACCAGCAGAAAAATGAAAAAAAATAATAATAAAAAAAAAAAAAATATATATATATATATATATATATATATATATATATATATACATATATACACATATATATATATATATATATATATATATATATATATACTCTTATATATACTATTTGCGTTAATGAGCTCATGTGATGTCATGTAATCAGCGGTATTGCGGTTACCGTCGCGGCCCTATTGCAACACCAGCGCTTCCTACCTTGGTGTGCGCCACAAGCAGACAGTTGGAGTGCTCGTGTTCGCAGGCGATCTCGTACTGAGGCAGCATGTCAGCGAGCTGCTGGACGAAGGAGACCACCTCCTGATGCCACGGGACGTTGGCCATGGTCAGGCTGCTGGCGCCGCTGTCCCCGCAGTACGTCACTCCCTGCAGATGCAACGGAAAGAGGGAAGGGTCATAAAACAAGTATCGTTCTTTTCCACCTACCTCTCCATTTAATACTTCACTTAAATCTTAGGCAAGACCACTCAAGTGCAGAGTTGTGTTGGAACACTTCAAGAGACCTGTGTGTGTGTGTGTGTGTGTGTGTGTGTGTGTGTGTGTACATATGCATTTTCACACCAAAAGACATAAAACAGGCTACCATATTTTCTCGAATCTTTGCATCGACACAGGCGCGCACACGCACGCACGCACGCCTTTGTACTGTAATACCCTCGGCGTCCCAGTCCCGACTGTGTTCTCATGCCCAGATAAACGCTGTGGATTTACGGTGCCCATCTACGCTGCCTCTCACACTATCTAATCATACGGTATGTTTGATTTAAAGGGGAAGGATAACAGGGCGCTGTTATGACAGCGCATCAATCAATTGTTCACCTCCTGTCCTGCTGACAGGAGGTGAACATGTGGTCGCCAACAGAGTGTTGACTCCGCAGAGAATTGGCCCCTGCGAGTCGCACAGCGGCGGCTGATCCCGGAGTGACCCTGGCGTTAACACGGTGGCAATGACTGGTGGGGCAGACTATGGACTTGACACCGGTGTCATATTACCTCTGACCCACGGAGCTAGTGACAAGCTCCTCGTGATAACATATCCCCAAACAGGAAGCGCTGTGGCCAGATCGAGCTGCAGGGGGCAGACGTTGTGGCCTACATGCACTTAAAGGTCCCAAGTTGTTCGATTCTAGATGTTTCAGTTGTTTGGTCTGAAGGATCCCAGTAATATCTAATCTGTCAAATATGCCATTTAACCAGAGTACTTTCTGAACAAATCTGCATAATAATTAAGGAAGAGGGATTTCTTCTTTTTTAAAGGGGGGCTATTATGTAAAACTCACTTTTCAGTGCTTGTGCACATACTGTACATTTGGGTCTCCGATGGGCTGACTAACACACAAACTGCAAAATAAGACGACCCAGTCAGTCTTTTGTGAGCGTCTTGTTTAGGAAAAGGTGGTGAAACAAGGAGTTCAGATTTCCTACATCCAGTCAGGCTGGGAACCAGACGCATCTGCAGCTCAGGTTTCATTTGCTCTGCAGAGTACGTCTGGCCACCCTCCCATTCAAACAGATCTCCACCCGTCCTCACCAGGGTCGGGTCAATCACAGCCGTTTATCTGATACGGGCTGGGGTTGAAAACTGAAGAAGATGGAAATGTAAGTATTAAAAAGAGATTCTGCTTTGTGTTTCTTTCTAAAAAAAAAAAAAAAGTATGCGGTAGACTGCTGGTTGTGGTACCGCTGTGCGTTTCTGCAAACAAAACCAATAAAAATAGTGTGTTTTTATTGTAGATGCATTTATTTTATTTTATTTTCTGACGTTTATAGAAAACAAAAAATCCCTGTGTGCAATGTCCCCGTGCGGTGTCTGCAATGAAAGTCAGAATGAAATGAGGCCTTGTAGATCTAATATGAGTGGATATTCAGAAACTGGTTTGCTTGTTTCTCACCTCAAATTTGTTCAGAAACAAATTTTGGTGGACTGATAAGGTGAAATCAGTGAATGTTTACGGACAACGAACCCAGAAGTAATGCTCAAACCCCACTGGCTCACAGACTAATGGGCGTTAGGAGGATGGCTCCACCCACTGAAACAGCCCATCCTTGAACAGGAGGGTTTAGAGGCATGTAAGAATGGTGAGAATGCAAAATCTGAGTGGTATTTTCAGCAACATTTTTCAACAATCATCTCTTTGAGACCTCAGAGACTTATATTGTTGAAAAAGAGCACAATAGGTCCCCTTTAAGAATGGAGGGAACATCAACAAAGCCCAGACCTTCTAGCTCGCGGAGGACGGTATCTTACGCACACTGCCAGAAATGCTCCACATGAAATGCTTTCTGTTAAAAATGCAGAATCAGAATGTAATTTCCCAGCCCAGTACATGACTCTGGTGATTGGTGCATTAAGTACAATGTACAAAAGCATAACAGAATTCAGCTAAACTAAAATGTAGAAGTAAAGAACGGACATCCACATCAATAATTCTATGTCTAATATGTCTCAACCAAGAGGAGAGCACATAATGGACGAGTGATGCAAAGCAATGGACAAGTAGTATTTATTCACAGGTAAGGTAGTTAGAGCTATTGAGTTTTAAGTGGTAGCCATGAGATTATTTTGATGAAAAAAAAATCCCATTTTTGATACTTTGTAAAGCTGCCACTTTACAAGAAAGGTCGATTCAATGTATTTGAATTATTAATATGCTCCTCCATACACCGTTTCCAGTGTTGGTCACGGGATCCATCTTTCCAAGCAGGAATGGAACTGAGCCAGTCGATATGGATGAACGTGCACAAAAAAACTCCGAACAAACATCCCAACCACCTCAAGTGACCCAGAAAATGAAATCAAAACTGAGAAGACAAACTTGGGGGGGAGGGGGAACCACCATCTTGGAGCGAAGATGAGGGTGAACCTGGATGTTGAAAAAGTGAAATGTTGCGCTTTCGAATGGACTTCTGGGACCTGCAGTGTAATGCACCCAACACAAGATGATCTGATGGATTTGCGCTTTAATTCCAGGCGTCTAACTGATAAGTGATAAGCTGGTAATCGGGTTAAACCCTGTAGGTCGTGTCAGAGCGGAAGCATCTGAACTGCACGGATCGGCCGGAACGATTAGCGGTTCACAGTTGGGCGAAGGGAGAGCGCCGGGTCGGATGCAGCCGTGCGAGTGCGCCGTGACTTAGACCGTATGCGACTGCTTGGGAATTCACCCCCCCCCCCCCCTGAAAAGAATAAGCAACTCGGGAGCGGCCGGAGCACCGTGCGGGGCGGGGCGGGGGAGCCGGACGGAATTAATGAAGAGTCTGTGTGTTATCGGCATCGCCTGGGGGAATGCTGAATAAAGATTGACTACCTGGGGCTCTGTATGAATCACCGTGAAGGGACGACGAATGGGAAAAGGGAAAGGTAAGGAGGGCTGGGATGAAATACTGAGTATATGAGAGTTTTGGGTTGGTCGGGGTGGGGGGGGCCGGAAGAAGAAATAACCTGTCGGTCTTTCGGAAATTCTCCACCAAAGTGTGATTGCTGCTTCCACCAAATGGGCCTGGACTTGTTTTCTTCTTTTTTTTTTTCCCGACCTCAAGGAAAACCGTGGTGACAGTGTTCAAAGCTCCTTCGATATATTGTATCTGTGCATTATTTATAATGTATAGCCATGTTGGCGTCCGTGCGGGCAATCACATTTATTTCAGTGCATCTAGCCCGGCGCTGCCGCTCAGGAATCCATTCCCACCTTGGGGGAAACGGGAATCGCTTATTGGAAGCAGCAAAGACCGTAAATCAGGCACAAGCGATAACGGGAGCGTGCCATTGGTGGATTGTGCAGCAGGGTTTGTGGTGCTATAGAGACGGAAAGATGGACTAATAACTCATGTGTAAGTAATCAAAGTTCAGGATGACGATGGCGATGCGCGCGCGCACTCTGACGCACACGCACACAAACACACACACACACCATCTCATATTTATAATATCTGCTTAGAATAATCGTGAATAAAAATTGCAAACCCAAAACTTAAACAGGCATTTTTATTTTATTCTTCATTTTAAATATTGTTTTCATGCTTTTTTGTGCGTTATTTAAAACACACACACACACACACACACACACACACACACACACACACACACACACACACACACACACACACACACACACACACACACACACACACACACACACACACACACACACACACACACACACACACACACACCACCTATGTTTTGAAGGTGTTTTCAGGAAGTTATTTCATTAAGTTTGGTAATTGTTGTGTTTTACTGCTCCCTGGGTTCTACTTTGGGACACAGTCCTCTTTTTTCTGTTGAGAAATTGGCATCGGAACAATAGAATATCATTTTCAACAGGAAGCGGTTATTGGCATTAATGTGTTTACAGCATATATTTTGTTTTTCATGTTAATTATTTAGAATTATTTCCAAACAAAATGCCCAATATTTTTGGTAGCTATAAAAAAACCAAAGCCGTTAAGAAAATTAATTCACAGCATATATTCTGAATTTAAACACGAGACCCACAGCAGTCAATACCAGTGTGGAACAAATGGAGGAGCCACGCAGACGGAACACGAGTCTCCATTTTCTTCTTCTCTGTCAAGATGGAGCACACAGTCCGGCCACTCGGGTACGATACTGCGTCGAGATTTCGCAAGAATTGTGCACAAGAAATTACACATTGACCGATTCGCTGGAAATGTGCAGGAATGCAGAGGCCGATGCCCCTGTGCCCAAAAAAAAATCTATCACTAGTACAACTAATAAATAAATAACAAAAAAAAACAAACCCAAACAAAACATCAAACCATATACTGTACCCACAAAAAGAAACCGAAATGTGAAGCGCTGGAATCTGAGCCGTGGCAGCCGTGGACCTCGAGCACTCATACACCTGCCTCTTATCCGCCGACGGCATCCCATCATTCAGCCACCAGCGCTAATTTGAGAGCGGGCTCGGGGCGTTCTATCATTCTGTCGCCGGGCCATTGTGGGACTCGCTAATTGCAGGGTTTATGACGGGGGAGTCGATAGCGCTCCCAAAGCTAAGCTGCCGCAGGGCAACAGCAATGCCCATAGGTGGGAGGACAGAGAGAGAGAGAGGGAGAGAGAGAGGGAGAGGGAGAGAGAGAGAGAGAGAGAGGGAAGAAAAGGCGCAACCCTGGACAGCGGCCCCCCCCTGCATGAATAAAAAGTGTTCAATAATTGAGTGAGCGGGAAACAGAGGCAGTTTCCCTTCGATTTCCTCTGCTCTGAAGGTCAGAGCGCCGAGAGGAAATAGAAAAAAAAAAAAAAAATGCAGCCGCTACATTTGACCTCAATAGTTAACTCCGCTTAACAAAACGCTGAAATCTTTGTCGTTCATCATCATCATCATCATCATCAAATATCAGAGGCATTCTTATGCTTTACTGGATGGAAATATATTTCTGTGTGCCCGTGCAACAGTTGCCGCTGAAGTTTCTGTGTGTACGTGCTTGCTCGCGGTCGCCTTTGATTTTCATGGTATTTAATGTTTACATGTCCGGGCTGACGCTTGCTGCCGTGCCGTGTTATCGCCCTGCTCCATGTGATATAATGAAGTGGCATTTAGCGAGGCAATCGATACGCAGTCCCGCCAGAGGCCTTTAATAGAAAGACCCACCAGGCCAGCCTCAAAGGACGGCGGCCGCGGAGGGGACGCGGGCGGCTCCTCTCCTCTTATTACGAAGGGAGACGGATACATCTCGGCTTAGGCAAAGCAGGGGAGGACTTAAACAGCTGTAAAATACCAGATGTGGGTGAGTAACATTAGGTGAACGTGGTTAGATGAGAGAGAGAGATGGAGGGAGCGAGCGAGAGAGAGAGAGGCATATTTTAGGTGTGTGGGTGGAAGTGGTGGTAGCTGAAATGCATTACAGACAAGAAAGAAAAAAAAATTGACCTGACATTTACAACTAACAGCAACTACACCTCCGTGCAACAGGTAGAAACTACGGAGAGAGTGCCAGCAAGATGGAGGAGGCGAGGGAGAGACCAGAGGGAGACAGAGTGGAATGGCCAACGATGCACCGCGTGGTCCTGGCCTCGCCCAGCGCGCGTCACCGCATGAGTCAAAAGATCAACGTCTTGTCGGACGAGCTGCGCCGCCATAGAGCCGCTCCGCTTCCTTTCAGCCCGTTGCGGGTTGATGACATCACTGCACAGAAGCCTCACTGGCGTCCTCGCAATGCATTGTGGGATACGTTTGCCAGTGCAGTGTGAAGTGTTTCCACACTACGGTATTTCACCAGATGTGTCATCTAAATGATTGGCTTGGGTCGTGTGACTGCCACTGCGTTGGACTACTGTGCCTCCCGACATGACTGACTGCGCTGGACTGTTAAAAACAAACCCCTTGAACTTAAAAATCCTGTGTGAATACAGAGCCATTGGAAAGGGGAGGATTTAATATTCTCAGGGGCAAATTCACTATGAATGGATGTCGGCCGCTGATAGCACTATGAGTCGCGCAGAGATTGTGTCCATTATCTGCACCATCTCAATGTCAGATTCACAAAAGATATTGTGCTAATGATATGACAGAGGGAACACGACCGTAGGGTTTTGCAGCTGGGTGCAATTTATGGGGGGGGTATTAATGGCTGACACAAGATTCATGGGGCTTATTTTTGTTTTGTTTAAAATACATATATGTACAGGGTGTATATATATATATTGTGGTGGACCAAGGGGGCGTGGCCAAGCCGCCCTGCAGACAGGCGGTGCAGTCTCCCATCCCGGGGCCACTCAGCTGCTGGGGATCAGGCGAATCAGCAGAGGGACTCCGCTGATTCGCCTGATCCCCAAAAACAGGAAGGTATAACTGTGTGTGTGTCCCCGCAGTAGGATGGGCGTGTAGGCAAACCAGCCGGAGGGACACGAACCAGTACGGACGGCTGGAGATACCTGGATATCCCAGAACTATTTATATATATATATATATATATATATGGGCCTGCGAGCCCGCAGTTTCTTTTTCGGCCAACAAACCATCTATTGTTCGAGAGCCTTGTGAATAAACAGGGCAACTGCCGCTGTTTCGCCTCTGCCTGCCTCCTCTTCCTCATTCCCGGGCCCTGAGCCAGAACGATCGTTCACAATATATATATATATATATATATATATACTCATTTATTTATTAATCCTTCTTGGGGAAATGAGTCCTCTGCATTTGACCCATCCTGTACCTAGAAGCAGTGGGCAGCTGCAGCCGCAGCCGCAGTGTCCGGGGACCAACTCCAGCTCCTCTGCCGGTGCTTTGTTCAGGGGCACCGGCAGGCGTATTCACCCCTTACACACGTCTTTTTTTAGGAAAAGGGGTAAAATAAATACATCTGAAATAACAAAAACAGACTGTTATGCGTTTGTTTTATTTGCAGAAACGGGCACGCGCAGCAGAGCGTCATGGACAGTCTCCATTACGCATTCACACTGCTGTACACTTTCCTGTTTAGCTGTTACCCACAACCCCCCAAGGGACACAGGGAAACCCCTATAACGTCAGGGCGTAACGGGTTTCTATGTCTTTGTGTGTGTGTGTGTGTGTGTGTGTGTGTGTGTGTGTGTGTGTGTGTGTGGGTGTGTGTGCGTGCGCCTTCCCCCTTGTTAGCGGTGCATTTCACCGTTTGCAGGTGCTTTGTGAAGTGAGATGGCGGTTTGGCGGTTTAGCGGCTGGGGGTTGGGGGGTATAAACACATTACACCGTTTAGCCTAGAGATTATAAAGTTATAGAAAATGATATTCAAGCAAATCATAACTCCATAAACCTTCAAGTTAAACTCACCTTGAGCTAAACTTCTCCTTACAACGTTCAAAACCTAAATGTGCAATTTGTTACCATGAAACCATCACGTGCAGCAAGGCTCCCAGGGGCCACACCATCGTGGGAATTACTCGACTGTGTGGATGTGCCGTACAAGTGACTTGTTAAGTTAATTAACTCGCTCATCACAGAAAAATGCTGTCCACATGAATCTCAGAGGGCTGGAATCGCTGTAAGAGTAGTTTGGGTGTCAGTGTTTGGCACGGGGTGCGTGGGGATGTCGTTAATAAGACATTCCAGTCAGTCAACGAGGAAACTGCTTTTTCATCCCTGTCAGATGGTGCTTCGTTGGAGACTTCAAGGCCGAGACACCAACAATTTGGCTTTTCATCAACTGGGCAGGAAAGCAGCCTCGATGCATAAATTAGGTTGCAGATTTACTTACTGTATCTTGTGATTGATGCATTGTTGCCTCATTCAATGACATTTTAATGGAAAGTGTCTTTGGATTTTGAGAAAAGTGATATACAAATAAGAGGGATTATCATCATTATTATTATTATTATTATTATTATTATTATTATTACGTATTAGTCCTTGCAGAGAAAATAGATAAAAACACTATTAATAATATTGCATGATCATCATCATGAACATGATCTGGCTTTGAGTGACCACAATATCACACTCGCTTTGGTATCCCATTTAGGCCTCGGACCATTTTGCAGAGTGTGGTGTTGGAGCAGATGCCCAAAAAGCAGTATCTGTGTATCCGTATTGCAGACAATCTGCATACGCAATATTTACAATATACATAGACATGGTTGTACATCATATCCAGAAACCTGATGCAATTTGAAAAAATAAATCACAAACTTGAGAAAGATATTTAAGTATCAAGGATTGGTAGATAAATTGCAAAGAGAGCAAAATAAAGTTAATTAACTTTGTAAATGAAGGTAGCTTTGGTAATGCTGCATTGTCAGGCAAATTCTGAGTTCAAGGCCCTTGCCATTAAAATGCTGTATAAGCTCATTTTTTTCCATTGAATTGGAAACGAGAGCACAGCATATACACCAAATTCTTTATATATATATATATATATATATATATATATATATATATAGGCGGAAGCTTCATAAAGTGAAACGGATCCGACTTTCAACCAGCAGAAGATGATGAGCTACGGTTTTGTCAGGAACGGCTGTTTAAAAAAAATCTGGCTGTAAACAGTTTGCTTATTTGTTCTTGGCAAACACATTAACGAGGAGCAAATGAGATGGGCTTCCCCATTATTAGTCCACCTCCCTTCAGACACACATCACAGCTCAGAACAGACAAACACAAAATGAGCCAGAGAGAGAGAGAGAGACAGAGAGATAGATAGATAGATAGATAGATAGATAGATAGATAGACAGAGAGATAGATAGATAGATAGATAGATAGATAGATAGATAGATAGATAGATAGATAGATAGATAGATAGATAGATAGATAGATAGATAGATAGATAGATAGATAGATAGATAGATAGATAGATAGATAGATAGATAGATAGATAGATAGACAGAGAGATAGACAGATAGATAGATAGATAGATAGATAGATAGATAGACAGAGAGAGAGATAGATAGATAGATAGATAGATAGATAGATAGATAGATAGAGAGAGAGAGAGAGAGAGAGAGAGAGAGAGAGAGACAGCAGGAATGACTGAGTTGAAAACAAACCCCAGTGGAGGGGGGAAAAAACGATCAAGCACATGGTAATAGTCATGAAAAAGAGGAATAAAACAGGGGTAAATGAACAGATAAATGAACAGAGAAAGTTAAAAAGGAGGGAAAGAGACGGAACATGCTTGGCGATGAGCCCCACCTTGACCTCGATGAAGTCCGGCTGGCCCAATGCGATGAGCTCGGAGTAGGCCTGGAGCTCCTCCACATTCCAGGCCTTCACCAGGGTCAGCCTGTACACGGTCCTCTGCCTCTGGGGGCACAAAGGGGAGGAGGAGGAGGAGGAGGTGGAGGAGGAGGAGGAGGAGGAGGAGGAGAGGGTTTGTATGGGGATGAGGAATGAAAGCAAGGAGAAGACCAAGGAAAGGCATTAAGTCAGGAAAAGAACAAAAAGCAGAAATATAATAATCTCCATCTCAGTTGCATCTCAGTTCAACACAGTTCAGCTGTCGAGAGATTCTCAGAGAAGACTGAGTAGAGAACATAATCCTCCGTAGAAAAGCAGAATGCTGCCGTTCCTAAAACTTTCAGACTAGTACTGGGCGACAGGAATATGAAAAAAACCCAAAACTGCAGTTGTGCCCAGGAGCAAGCCTGTGAACGTCTAACTCAGGGGTTTTCAAGCTTTTTTGGCCCCATGACCGCGCCCTAAGGTCCTAAGAGCTTCACGACAACTGCCATTACAGAGTGTGACAAATAAGATTTATTTTTGTTGAATTTTACTTTTTTGGAGCACCACTAATTTCACACGTTACAATTCACATTTAGCCTGACAAGCAACAGATTAAGGCGAAATAAGAATTTTTCTGACGGCACTTTTCACACCGACATGTGCATTGGCCCCAGCCCCTAAATGGATTACATAGAAATGATGATATATTTATTATATATACTTCTATATTATATATTATATTAAACTAACTATTGAACTCACTTACCTTTAACTTTTATTTCATTAAAAATACATGCTCACATGGCCGGCTCCCCAGTGTGAACGCGGCTGCTTCGACTCTGTGTGACTGGGAGCGTGAAGCAGGATGGTGTCGGACCAACGCCAGCTCAGCCCAATTTCCCTGTGATGGCGAAAGCTGACACATCTAGAAGAAGGCGACGCTTTCTCAGTGCGACACCGGGCAATCAGCACGAAGGAGCAGGAGTACGAACAGAGCGCACACTCCAAGAATGGACCACGAAGAGAACGGAGGACGCGGGGCAGGAGGATTTCAGTCAGGTATAGGGTGTATTTATAGTATCGTGCACTTTCTTTGGTTCGAATGGAAGGTAATCTATGGACTTGATCCTCCCAGCTCAGCAGGGAAGTGGATAATTGGGCGGAGGCAAGCAGGGCGGCGAGGTATTTCAAGCCGCCTCCACTCCAAATCTGACAGCGAGCCCCGACTTCATCCATCCCCCCATCTCTCCACGTCGTCCGGCCCACCACCGCGGGATGCATGGAGGGCAGGTGGAGGGAGAGGAGGAGGACCGTGGAGTGTGCAGCGTGGATTTAGAGGCAGAGCCACCGTGAATGGGAGCCGTGGGGAATAGGGGGGTGAAGGAGAAAGGAATATATATATATATATATAAAAATATAAAGGTGCAGAGGGGGTGGTTTGGCTTGCTCAGAGCTGCTGCATGGGTAATCGTTTATTTTTTGAGAACTGAGGGAAGGCTCAGACACAAGCCTCTATAAATGGAATTTGGTTTCAATACAGGGGCACACATACACAAACAAAGGTGCATTCACACCACCCTTCTCTCAGTATCCCTGACATTTATTAACCGTCCTATAATATTACTATAAGATTATTATGACTACTCAGTACACAGACACATGCAAGGATAATCAGATAAATGTTCTTGGACTAAATGTCTATCTGCGCTGTACATGTGCCAATGTGCCTGCCGTGTGATAGAAGGCGTGGTCTCTAACAAAAGTCCCTTGTTACCTTCATCTTCTTACATCTATACCCAATTATGCCTTTCAGACTGTGTTTATGTTTACAACGGTGAGGATCGCTACATAAGTACAGTACTGTTGTTACCGTTGTACTGTTTCCACAACCACAAATTAGAAACAAGCATAAAGAAAATCATAAAACAAGATTTAGACACAATTAAATCACCAGATCCCCAATTTCCAGGAGATGACAAAACAACAACTACAAAACAAATCGCCTGTTTAAATTTTATTTTATTTTTCTCGATTGTGTTGAAACTACAAAATGTACAGTGCCTATATAGCTGGCAGGGGAATGAATTGAGCTTTGGCTAAATCGCCTCAGAGCAGTGCACGTGACCCAGCTAGCTGGCCAGCCCTAGTTAAACTATACTATATAATGTATGTGTGATTCAGACCACAGCTCCATGTCTTGATATGCAGCTTTGCGAGCTGTCAGAACAACCCCAGCAGTGGCAAGCAGTACGTTGGAGAATTTTGAGGTCGTTTTGTGTGTGTTTCAGCATATTGAGTCATTTAGTTAAGCACCAAGGCTAAAACCGACTCCCATTCAGTGTCGCTGCATTTACAGGGACTACGGATCAGTTGCTCCAAGCCATCACTGCACTGTAATTGTCCTTGCAAGGTGTCAAGATCTAGGCCTTAAAAGAGGAAAAAACCCACGCAATGGCTGTGACCACACATTCATCCCGATAACTGCATTTATCCGCAGAAAAACTGCTAGGACCCAGAGTGCAGCAGGAGCCTGTCAGCAAGTCAGCTTCATAATCTGTGTTGGCGGTAATGCAGAAGGAGACCAGAGGGGGCAGTTTTTTACGACAGTCATTTGTAGTTTAACAACCTCGCAGCTACTACACGTCGGCTAACATCTGCGTAGGGACGACCTTTGCCATGGGTACATTACACGGCTTTTAAAGTGGGCGGATGGCTGTACTTTTCACAGTACACAACTTCCTGTCTTGCGATCGAGAATCTTGAAGCCGTTGTGGTTTTCACACGACATGACTGATCGGCGACAGGGGGTCACACATGACAAGACCTCTCACCAGGAGGAATCTCCGACCGGTCTGTCGGGTCTCCAAATGACATATTGTCACGAAAACCCACGGGAGAAGTGACACCGGAAATTACGCAATACCACGTGTGGGACAAGATCTGCTCTCATCGGCTGTAGCTCGTTCTGTAACTCCCGAGTCGAGCCCGACCCGACCAGATATTGAACCTGCTTGAAATCTTGTCGGTGTCTGCGTGCCAGTGGCGAGCGCTCGGCCAGCAGTCGAAGAAGGTCGAACACAACGCTTGTTGCTCACGGGAGCGCGCTATGAATTGCCTCCCCTCCGGGGTCTTGTCGGTGAGCTCCAAAAACCTGTCGGCGAGTGGAAAATAAAATCTTGCAGCCTGAACTTGGCATTAGTTTCAAAAAGGTAAAGACCTCAACCGTGTTGATGTAATGCATGTGTTGGAAGGTTAACTATGCATTCTCCTTCCTGGTTTGTGCGCTCCTCTTATAATGCTCCTCCAGCTTGTAACAATATATCTAAATCTATGTAACCACATAAACATATATGCACACACACACACATAATGAAGTACACAACCTCATATAACCTCAGTCACATATCTTTATTTCAGCACAGTGTTAATTCCCAGACATTCCAACCTTGGAGGTCCAGCCGCTGCTATCGTTGTTTTGGCCTCACTGCGATGCAGCTGCAAGAGCGGGAACAACACTTCATTGTCCTTTGCGCGTCACAGAGTTGACCTTATCTTGAACACATATGAATCTGTGATGCCAAACTGACCATACATTTTCTGACTCCTCAAAAGTTCGTCTCAGGGAGCTTCTCTCAAGCACATCTCTGACCTGACGCTTGATCGAGGAAAAAAACGTCTGTCTGCATCTTTATTCAAAACCACCGACTGACAAACTGCAGATTAAAGCGACCCTTTAATTTCTGTGACAAGCTGAATATCACCCTCTCCAGCTTGATTTTCCAGATGTTGTTGAGTCAAATGAAGCTGCTAAACTGAAGGTCAACACTGACTCAAGGAAGCGGGTGTAGAATGTATCGAGGAGTCTCCTGAGTTTGTTAATGATTAACAGGCCTGACTGACATTTGCCGTGCACAAATCCATTACTCTCAGTGTAGTAAAACTACAGGCGCA
This sequence comes from Zeus faber, assembly GCF_960531495.2. NCBI lineage: Eukaryota > Metazoa > Chordata > Actinopteri > Zeiformes > Zeidae > Zeus > Zeus faber. The sequence continues at coordinate 6,686,528 of NC_137197.1, forward strand.
CACCGAGATGTGATAAATATCTAAACTTATTTCACGCTGAATTCAAACCACAAGTCACGCGACTAGAGGCAATACACTTCCTTCCTATACAACCTCACAAAATCGTGATTTTTTTCAGGGTGTCTTTGCCTTCTTCATTGATTATAGCATCCATGCTTGATGCAACGCAAGCACATCTCAATAACACGGGAAACTGGATTGGTTTGTGCAACATGATAATCCATCTGCACCAGCATTAGTTAACTAACTTTGTGCAAAGTTCTTGTAGGTTTTGTTTGCCGGGCGAGATCACGAGCGCCCTTCAACAATAATTGCAATTATATAGTAAGAGGTTGCAATGGGGATGGTAATTAATTGGGTGGTGCAGCAGAGGGGAAACACCATTTTAAATTATGCCAGGCATGGGTAAAATACAAAGGTCAATGGAATTAACACAGACTCAACATCGATATAGTTTTGTTCGGTTACAAATTTTAAAAAGTTACTCAGGACTCACTGATATCAGGTAATATAGAGGAAGAGAAGGTATTTAACTCAAAAACTCTCTAGCAAGCAGTTCTTGAGACGTTTCATCATGAATTCCCCCAACTATTCGTTTATTGCATCTGGGTTTGTTATTATTACGCCATATCACTAACTCTCATTTCATTTCAGATCAAGTCACTCCCATCTGCGATCACCTCATTCCCTTCACTTCGGTTCCACGCCCATTTCCTCACCAGCAGCTTATTCCCTCATCAGTCCCTCAGCTTATATAATAGTCCCCTTCGCTTTGTTGCCACCAGATTGTCTAATGTGTTTCACCAAGCGGTTCAGTATTGTTCAGGCCTGTTTTTTCTGGACCTGCCTGTTTCTGACCCTGCTTGCCTGTTTTCTGGACCTTCTGGATTCCCTGCTTGCCCCTTGTCAGATTTGTTTGCCTGAGTCGGGATGGGTATCGAGAACACGTACTAAATTGGTATCAGTTCCTGGCTTGTCAGTACCGAAAAATCAATAAGCTCCTGGACAAAGTGTGCTGCTATCTGTCTTTATGTAACTTAACCCCCCCCTAATGATGACAAAGCTGCCGGGTCAGGCGGCGTCCTCTAATGATTCAGATAAAGCCGTCGTCTTTACATGTGCTCTCCAGTCATGGCTTACAGGGCAAAACGTTCAAAGGGTTGGGCTCACTTTGCTAAATCGAATAAAATGCAGGTAAATGCAATATATATAAAAGGGAATTGTGTGTAAAGAAGGTCACACCAACAACCTCATGAAACAAACACAACATTCTATAAAATGTGAAGCAGCGCAGCATCTTTGACTGCTTAGGCCAAGCGGCTGCTGCACCTACGTCCTCGGTGCAGCCTCCAGGCTGAGATGCTGATGGGATTTGCGACTGTCTCGACCTTGTCGAGTCAAGGTAACGCTCGTTATCGTTATAAAAATAAGTCTGGAGTTATTAACTCAGGACACCCTTTGAAGCACTTCTAATTCATGTTCCTGAATAATCCCGTAGATGGTGTCAGCCAAGCAGCAGCCACAGCTTGGTCAGTGGATAGCAGAAGTCAGACACTCAATATAGACGAGGGAAAATTACAGAGGAAACAAACAGCAGAATGTCACAGGGCTGTAGCCACGCTTATTGTGAAAGACTTACAGCCCTTCACTACAGTAGCATCAGCATAAATAACTAACTGCTAGGTAGCCTAGCCAAGTTTGAACTTAGTGTGAGCTGTGCTCACAACCAGAGATAACAGAATTTGTATCGCAAATGGTTGTTCATAGTTTCAACTGTAGGGAGATGACCACAGCCCGTAACCCCACTACCACCTCCCTTCCAGAGGCACATTAACAAACATCCTCATACCTGCTTGATATGTAGTTGAAAAGAAAAACAAGACTGATGAGCTTGCCAGTGAGTCAAAATTAGCCTGCAGGATCAGTCACACTCCACTATGTAAATGAAGGCCAACTGAGATAGAAAGTCCTAAAGACCCAGTGTATGAGGCTCAGAGTGGTCCTGCTGTGGCTGAGGAGATAGGATATCCCCTCACAGATATTGTGCAAGGATATAAGCCCTTGCACAATTTGGTGTAAGAGAGAAGGTTGTAGTCATAAGTGGATAATGCTGCAAATACTGTATGGACATGGCTGTACGACAGCTCCAAATCATAAAGCGTGATGCTTCCCGCATACTCTCAACCTTGAAGCACAAAAGGTCAATACCATCTACACCATCTCCAAGTGGGTGGCAAGGATCCGGCACGCCCTTGTGTGGATCAAGAGACCATCCATCGTGAAGACCGTGTTCCAGGAGAAGCAGCGTATCCTGAGTAAGAAACTAAGCCTCATTGCCAGATTGTCTTCGATGCTTGCACCAGACTCTCCAGCGTTCTCCGGACTGATTCCCTGCTACCGACTCTGCCTCGTTCCGACCACGTATCCTGCCTGCCACTCCGCCTGTCTTCTGTCTGCACTCCTCGTTATCGAACCTGCCTGTCCCCGACGATGTATCCTGCCTGCCCCCTGCCTGTCTTCCGTCTGCTCTACAAATAAAAGACATTACCAAATATCCCTGCCTGTCTTTGTGCTGCAATTGGGTCCTAACCACACCCGTTACAACATGGACAAATTTGTTGGTACCCATACAGCTCATTGAAACAATGCTTCATTCCTCCTGAAAAGTGATGAAATTAAAAGCAATTTTCTCATGTATACTTGCATGCCTTTGGTATGTCATAGACATAAAGTAAAGAAACTGTGAAAATAGATAAATTATTGCTAGTGAGATCAATTATATTCTCAAATGGCCTGGAAAGATTTGTTGGTACCCCTTAGAAAAGATTATAAATCATTGGATTATAGTGATATTTATAACTAACTGTTTTCTTTAATTGGTATAACACCTCTTCAATCATATAATCAGTCATTCAGCCTATTTAAGTGAAGAAAAGTAGTCACTCTGCTGTTTGGTTTCATCGTGTGCACCACACTGAACATGGACCAGACAAAGCACAGGAGAGATTTGTCTGAGATTAGAAAGAAAATGATAGACAAGCATGTTAAAGGGAAAGTCTATAAGGCCATCTCCAAGCAGCTTGATGTTCCTGTGATTACAGTTGCAAATATTATTAAGAAATTTTAGGTCCATGTGACTGTAGCCAACCTCCCTGGATGCGGCCGCAAGAGGAAAATCTACCCCAGATTGAACAGAAGGCTAGGGCGAATGGTAGAAAAACAGAAAAGGACAACTTCCAAAAAGGTACTGAACTCCAAGGTCAAGGCACATCAGTGTCTGATCGCACCTTCCGTCGCTTTTTGAGTGACACTGGGCTCCATGGAAGAAGACCCAGGAGGACTCCACTTTTGAAAGAAAAACAAATAAAAGCCAGACTGGAATTTGCTAAAATGCATATTGACAAGCCACAACGCTTCTGGGAGAGTGTCCTCTGGACAGATGAGTCAAAACTGGAGCTTTTTGGCAAGTCAGCTCTATGTTCACAGACAAAAAAAATGAAGGTTTCAAAGAGAAGAACACCATACCTACTGTGAAACATGGAGGAGGCTCGGTTATGTTTTGCGGCTGCTTTGCTGCGTCTGGCACGGGGGGGCTTGAATCTGTGCAAGGCACAATGAAATCTCAAGACTATCATGGCATTCTGAAGCGAAACGTACTGCCCGATGACAGAAAGCTCTGTCTCAGTCGCAGGTCATGGGTCCTCCAACAGGATAATGACTCAAAACACACAGCTAAAAGCACCCAAGAATAGATAAGAACAAAACATTGGACTATTCTGAAGTGGCCTTCTATGAGCGCTGATCTGAATAAAAAGAGCTGAAACATGCAGTCTGGAGAAGGCACCCTTCAAGCCTGAGACAGCCGGAGCAGGCTCATTGAGAGCTACAGAAATCGTTTGATTGCAGTGATTGCCTCTAAAGGTTGTGCAACAAAATATTAGGTTAAGGGTCCCATCATTTTTGTCCATGCCATTTTCATTTGTTTTATTATGTTAAATATTCTGTTGAATCAAAAATATAAAGCAAAGTCTGATTTCCATTAAATATGGAATAAACAATCATGGATGCAAATTACATTTGTGAGTTTCAAGTTATTTCAGAGAAAATTGTGGGTTCAAATTTTTTCTTCACAAGGTACCAACAAATTTGTCCTGGCCATTTTAGAATATAATTGATCTCTTTAGCAACAATTTATCTCTTTTCACAGTTTCTTTGATTTACTCTACGACATACCAAAGGCATGCAGGTATACGTGAGAAAATTGCTTTTAATTTCATCACTTTTCAGAAGTAATGAAGCATTGTTTCAATGAGCTGCAAGGGTACCAACAAATTTGTCCACGTCTGATGTTTCAGGCCTGCCAGACCATTCCATTGTCCTGGATGTGAGGACACGCTGGTTCTCTGTTTCTCATGGTCGAAAGATTTGAGGAGCAGTATCCAGCCAAACAAGCACCCTTCTTGGAGCCACGAGCCATAAGGCTCAAGAAGAGAGACAAGTAATCCACTGGGTTGGTTTTCACAATTACTTATAGAGAACGGGTTGATATTAAAGTCGAGCAAACATAATAATATATGACCTAAAACAAGGAGTTCATGTCAGCATGATAAAAATTAATGTCGTGATAAAAACAAATAATGTTATAACTTAATGTACAATATATACGTTATAATCTCAATAATTTCATCCCATCTCAGACTTGAAAAGGAAGGCTGAGAGCTTCATCAGTCTAATGCGCATTCTGTACACATCTCCCCTGTGCTATCAAGCGACAGGCGAGCTACAAGTGGGCAGATTCTGCCCATCCTTCAAAAGCTGGAGGACCACTTCAAAATTCAAGAGGAAGATTCACAGTTTGTGGCCACCATGAAAGAAAAAGGTCTGGGGTGACCTATCCAAACAGTACCAGATGCAAAAATAAAATAAAATAAAATAATAATAATAATCCCAATTCATATAAAGCTGGCTGTATTTTTCCCTAATAAATGAGTGACAAGATATATATATATATATATATCACGTCTTTATTTTTGCACAAAATTAGGGACAGCAGTATCAATAAGAGTATCAGTATCGGTACCGATCAAATGCTAACGATACCTATCCCTATGCCCGAGGGACTGATATCCTGGTTTTAACCTTGCCTGTTGACTTCAGTAAACTGAAATCTCCTTGTCACTTGATCTGTCTCTCTGTCATTCTTTTGGGTTCTAACCTGCCAGTCAACGTTACACATTCCGATTTTTAGGACCCAAAAAAAACTTTGGAAAATGATCATATCCAAATCTCTTTCTTTGTTTCATTTTAGTCATTTCTTGGAAATTGATGTTTCCGTCCAATTATCAGGGTAAGACAGAATGTCAAGAAATAGCCTGAAGCCATTGTCAAAACAATGACCTCGAAGGGAACAAGCAATGAAATGAGCCGGAAGAAGCCAAGTGTCACAGCCAGCTGAGGAGGTCTTGCCAACCTCATGTCCCTGGTTCCCGATTTGCCCTGAATTGAATCTTGCTCAAGTCTCCGGCTGGAAAGGAAGGGCGAACCAAGAGGCAGGGCTGACTATCGTACAGGGTTTTGTATAGGGCAGTATTTTGAAAAGGTCAGACGAAGGTGAGTGTACGTATTCTGATTCTAGAATGTTGGAAATGTCGCAATAAATAACATGGCGGCTCTTCTTCACAAGGTTGATGTGTATTATCAACGGGCTTTCACAAAGGACACGCCGCGCTCTAAACTCCATTGGTGTGTATTGGTTGCTCGGTGCAGGATCTGCGCACTGCGCAGAAGTCCCCGGCGCCTGACGGGCAAACAGGAAGTATCTGTACAATATGGAGGAGAAACCGGACACTATATAAACACCAGGTCAGAAGCTGAGCATCAGTGGTGAAATAAGCTAAGCTAACAGCCCGGAGTTTGGGAGACAGGGGCTCCCTACCCCGCCCCGGGCCTATGCCCGGAACAAAAAAGAACCGTCCTGTTGGTTTGACCACTCAGGGTGTGGTTACGTTAGCATTAGCTGCATGCTAGCAGGCCGCAGAGTCCCGACCTGGCCTGCAGAGGAACCAGCAGGGGGCACTGGAGAGCCGGGAGTGCCGCAGCCAGACAGCGGCGCTTTGAGGTGAGAAAGTAGACAAACAGGCCTGGGTTCAGCAGAACATTTAAACACGTAAGCTACTCCAATGTAAACGTTTTACACGATAAACGCGATTGGCGTGGTGTCAGCCTCTTCAGCGGACACGCCCCCAGCGTCTCAGAACAGAGGGAACTGCCTTTTTTTTTTCCTCCACGGTTTTGAAACCAGATTTTATATACTTACCCCTTTTTTTGGGGGTTTATTTAAATTTGGCTGGTTGGTTAATAACACATAACACAACATTTTTCTATGGTGTGACAAACTCGAACACATTTATTTTTGCTTTCCAGGGAATTTAAACTCTGCTTCTTGGACCACAGCAAATGGTTGCCAGTCTGTTCTAATATTTTCTGGAGGCATGGAACTATTACATTACATTACATTACGTCATTTAGCAGACGCTTTTATCCAAAGCGACTTACAATTGTTCAAACACCGACGGACGCAGCCATCAGGAGCAATTAGGGGTTAAGTGTCTTGCTCAAGGACACTACAGCATGCTAGCAGGAGGAGCCTGGGATCGAACCAGCAACCTTTAGATCACTAGACCACCAGCTCTACCGCCTGAGCTACCATCCCAACTATCGGGTGAGAGTTTGTTTTGTTTATCTCTTGTTTGTGTCATCACGACTACTGTACACAAGCATTTGAGTGTCACGCATAGTTGACTGGAAAAGCTAAATATTGCCAAACCTGTGATGAAAAAGGGTTACAAAGCTCCATTTTGTGTCATCCGCAGTTGCCATTTTTTATTTGTCAGTTCCAATGTTGTGTACGGCGACTTTTCCCTTTTTCCCTTCTGCCCGGCGGCGCCTTTGATCGTCCGATAGTGAAGCCAAAGTTAAGAGGAGTTTCTCCCGTGCAAAAGACAGAAGGCGTAAAAGAGATGAGATTTGTCTATACACCACATTTTACATTCCGATTCAACAACTTAAGCGCTCATTTTCAATTTTAAATCAAAACAGACTCTTCCAATTTACGGCCCGAACTAATAAACGCAGAGCGACTCCTCTTGATAGAAGCATCAGCTCAGTGGACGACACCGAACACGCACAGGCACACACACGCCCACACGAATAAGTGTAATATTTTAGTAATTAAAGGTGTCCTTTTACAATGAGTTGCACATTAAAGTCAATGGGATTAGTCAATTGACTTTAGTGGGGCGACACGTGTTGTAAAAGGTGATCCGAAGGCAACGAGAGAGCAACGGATCCATTAGCAATGATTAACCTTCATCCATTTGTCCAATGAGACCTCACACGGCGAGGTAATGAAATTGCCCGTTGTCATCCGCGAGGAAGCAAGCCAATTACAAACCACTGTAACACCGCGTTCTGCCCAGAGACTTGACGGCACCCATCCCTTCCCAAGGTCGTATCGGTGTTCTTCGCCCCCAGTTTTAACTCGGCAGCCAACAGGCTGAAGGGGGGTGGGGGATGGATTATGATGTGTGGCCTGGCAGGTAGGGAGCGGCGTCCACTCCTGAATGATGACATGGCCCCGCGAGGTTAATGGCGCCCGTGTTTTTTATACCTTCCGCCGACGCTCGCTGGAGGAGCTCGGGACGTGGGACGCACTTTGCTAGGGCGGCATCATTCTAACTCCAGTTTGGGGAAACTAAAACGAAAACCAGGATCTACGGAGGCGAGTACGGCACCGACAGACTGTACTTTGTTTGTTTACCAACACCCTCGGCGTCCTCCGACTTCTGCTTTAGCAGAGACGCCACCACCGCGCAGCCAGGACAAAGCCGTTTAAAAACGCAACATGGGGGGTGGGGGTGGGTGGGGGAGATAAAAATAGTGGTCTGGCATAAATTTGCTGCAAGACAAGAAGGGAAGGAAGCGGCAGACACAGGCGCCTCCTGCGCGTCCTTGCGCGCCGGCTGGGACGCTCACAGGCAGAGGAAGGAACAGTGTGCGAACTGGAACCAGGTGTCCGTCCTCGCGGGAAGCATCTGCATCTGATGAATCCGACACAACGTGTTTGTTTCCATCGTTGGGAGGTGATTTCAAGGTGCCGTTTGCAATTAACCCTTTTTGGAGTCGGGAGCCTACCCAGGGACATACATTGCTTTTAGCTTTTAACTGTGTTCTGTTAACAGTGTTTATCGGCATTGTCCCAGTTACAGGCGCAGATAAATATTAAAGCCGGGTGGAGCGGGAGATTCATGAGTTGCAACAGTTTAGACTCCTTTGCTGATCACAGCAGATACTGTGGAAAACAAAGCTGCTTCCCCCGGGAGCGATCATTCTCCTCCCTTCAATACGTTGTATATGAATTATATTGTTATGCTCATGTCATTTTGGTTTGTCCGGGCACGGGTTAAGAAGTGGCCAGGGAGAGAGAACACACACACACACACACACACACACACACACACACACACACACACACACACACACACACACACACACACACACACACACACACACACACACACACACACACACACACACACACACACACACACACACACACACACACACAGGACAGAAAGGATCCTCTTTTAGAAATGTCACCTTTAATCATCCGATATATTGTGTGTGCATGTGATGTGCAGGTAGTTTAAGTAATGAAATCCTTGTTTTAGGCTATATGAACTATTATTATTTAATATTATTCATATATAATAAGTATTCATATTATTATTAATAATAACAATAATAACAATAATAATAATAATAATAATAATAATAATAATAACAATAATAATTATTATTGTTATTGTTATAATTATAATAATTATTATAAACTTTATTTGTGCAGCACCTTTGTGCTGCACAAGTGCTTTACAGACATTTGGGAATTAATAATTTACAGTGATTAATGACAAAACATTTGAGAGGACATGTGGCTGGGAAAAAAATATTAATCACAAGGTTGTTGTTGAAAATAGTGTTAATGTTTTATCTATAAAGAAAGGCTGCCTTACTGGCTGAAATCCAGGGGGTGGGGAGGGGAACAAAAAACTATTTTTCAGAGACAGTATTACTGTGGGCAAATACATTACAAAACTTAAAATAGTGCTTTAGTGGGATTGGTTGGGATGATAGTGGGATCAGCAAGAACTATCTCTGCCCTTCTGTACCACTCTGTAATATTCTATTTGAATTCAGCATTTCTCAAGAAACTGGAGGAGCAGAGAAAGGGAACCGAGCAGCGGTGGAAACGAGCGGCATCTCCTGCAGGATTGGCTCTTCCATCAACGTGTTCACACCTGGTCCAAAAGGTGCCGGAAAGCCTGGATCTATAACCGCTTCCCACTGTGTTTTCAAGGCGAGACACAGAACCTCCAGGATCTGACGTAGACTTCCCCCGAACCCGCGGCCCCTCACCACCCCGCCTCGGTCACGCACTTTGCCTTCGCCCCGGGATTTGGACTCCTGACCTCTCCACTCAGCAAAGTTGTCAAAACACACCGACTAGAACCGGTCTCGGAGAATGACTCACCTTCTCCCCGAGGGCCTTGAGACTATGCAGAAAGCGAGGCCAGAAGTCCTTGAAGAGCGGTCGGTCGATCTTCTTCAGGCTGCTCTTGGTGCTGGCGTCCACGCTCACATAAAGCTGCGTCACTGGCACCAAGCTCCTGCAGATTGGAGGGGAGAGCGGAGGACGATGAGATGCAACTGCCACGGGAGGACAACATCAAACCCGAGAATGGGAGGCTCCGAGTCCAGTCAGAGATAATGAGCCATTTTCACAACTTTTCAAACATTCAATTCCCGTGACGTTGTTTTCTTTGCAGTTCGGTAACCACGGCACCGACTCTCAACAGGCAAAATTGGATGACTTGCCTTTTCGCAGTGTCCCCCAATTAGAATTTGGTGGCTGTTTTTGCGAGGGACATTTATCGAGCTGTTGCAGGGCTACAACAACCGTTCCGTTTGACTGCTTAACAAGGTCAGCGCATGGTTATAATAACGACCAAACGGTACAGCTATCACGGAAAACGTGTTGTGAACAGAACGGCGGCGTTCAGCACAGGAAAGAAAACATTCTAACAGGGCTCGGGTTGGAAAGATGTCTAACATTTCCGCCGATGCCTCAAATCTAACTGCAGGAATGTGAGTCCATAATAACCGGCACCGAGAATAGCGTAGCTTTTTTGCGGAGAGCAGATGGGGGTGAATATGGGAAGCCAGAGCACGCTCTTCAACCTCCAATATGTCAGAATTAACGGACCAAACATCTGCTAAAGAATAAATGTCCACTTGATAGGCTTTATTATCTGCCCGGTCTTAAGCGGCGTAATGTCTGGCGTGGGTGATTAGTGGCTGGTGCAGCACCAGGCTCATAACGGTGAAGCCAGATGTCCGCCGCTGTGACCATTTAAACTGAATCACCTCTTCATGGTAATATCTGAGCACCGGAGCCGGTGCTCCGGTGCTCAGATATTACCCCCCCCCCCCCCCACTTTGGCACAGCCCGTGTATTTGCGATCATCCCCCAGTCAATTCATTACATTTTATGCACAAGATAAACTGTGGGGCCGCCGTTAGAGAACGCTTGCTTGAAGGAGGGCGTCAGGAGGGGGGTGATGGGGGTAGTCGCGCGACACCTCTTACACACCGGAAAGACTGCGCCGATCAATACGTTAAGAGACGAGCGCAGTGGTGGTATGTGGCCTGCGGTGCACAGTCCTTCACAACCACAATGTCAAGCACCCGCTGACCCACTGACCACTGCAAGACGATGATGCCTGTGCCTGGTGGTGTGGTCAGGTACCCTTGCAGGTGGTCTAGCACGCAGACCACGCTGATGTCAATGGTTTCGAATGGTCTGACCTGACACTTGGGTGCCTCTCACCTCCCTTCAATGTGCCTGGAGTTGAGTGGCATCCATCATCCGGTTCCACAGGGCACTGTTCACAATGAAGCGCTCATCAGTGTGGGATGTGGCCAAAGGACGTCCACTTCTATGCCTTTCTGTGACTCTTCCAATCTCTGTATCTCTGTTGCAAGCTGCTGATGATTCAAGATTCAAGATTCAAGATTTTTATTTGTCACATACATATACATACTTCCATACATATATGCAGTGAAATGTAATGCAACGCACCCGGTGATAGCACACAAGAAGTCCTAGGAAAAAGTACTAAAATAAAATAAAATAAAAAGTAGAAAATTCCTTTCTAATAGACCGACTAACTGACTCCTAAAACGTAATACAGTAAGTGGAATACTTATAGAATAAGATAAAAAATATATAGAATAAAATACAATAAAAAATAAATTGAAATAAAATGGAATAGGTTGAAGGAATATGGCTATGTATATACAGATATGTGATTTAAAGTGGCATGTGAATTAAAGTGGCATGTGAATGTGAATAGTGTGAGGTAGTGTTTGGGATAATACAGCACAGTATACAACAGTACGGCGCAGCAATACGGCATCACGAACAACCCTGAACAGTGATACAGTATGCGGTACAGTATGCTACATACAGTACAGTAGGTAGTGGAGCCTAGTGCATGGCTCAGTTAGGACCCCTGGTGAGGTCAGCATTGACAGTTCTGATGGCTTGAGGGAAGAAACTCCGTCTCAGTCTCTCTGTTCTCGCTGCGTGACTGCGGAGGCGCTTGCCTGACCGCAGCAGCTGAAACAGTCCGTTGTTGGGGTGATGAGGATCCTTCATGATCCTACGGGCTCTGCTACTACACCTCCTGGTGTATAACTCCTGCAAGGGGGGGAGGGTAGTTCCAGTGGTACGTTCAGCTGAACGCACCACCCTCTGCAGGGCCCGCCTGTCCTGGGCAGTACAGTTCCCAAACCAGGCAGTGATGTTGCCTGTCAGGATGCTCTCCACTGCTCCAGAGTAGAAGGACTTGAGGATCCTCACCGAGACCCGGAATTTCCTGAGCTGCCTGAGTTGGTAGAGACGCTGCCTCGCCTTTCTCACCAGAGTGTCTGTATGAACAGTCCATGTTAAGTCCTCTGTGATGTGGACTCCCAGATATCTGAAGCTGCTCACCCTATCGACAGAAGTCCCATTAATCCACAACGGCGCGTGCGTCCTCGATTGTGATCCACGCCTAAAGTCCACAATCAGCTCCTTGGTTTTGCTGACGTTCAGGTGGAGGCTGTTGTCCTGGCACCAGAGTGACAGGTCAGCCACCTCCTCGCGGTAGGCCTTCTCATCGCAGTCGGTGATCAGGCCCACGACCACGGTGTCGTCAGCAAACTTGATGATGGTGTTGGAGCTGGACCTGGCCACACAGTCATGTGTGTACAGGGAGTACAGTAGGGGGCTGAGGACGCAGCCCTGGGGGGATCCTGTATTCAGGGTGAGGGAGCTTGACATGTACTTCCCCACCTTGACCACCTGGGGGCGGCCTGTGAGGAAGTCCAGGATCCAGGTGCACAGCGGAGCATTCAATCCTAGCTCCAACAACTTGACAGCCAGTCTGGTGGGGACTATGGTGTTGAAAGCTGAACTATAATCAATGAACAGCATTCTCACATAGGCCCCCTTCTGGCCATCCAGGTGCGTGAGCGTGGTGTGCAGTACCTGAGAGACCGCGTCATCCGTGGATCTGTTCTGCCGGTACGCGAACTGCAACGGGTCCAAGGTGCGGGGGAGGGAGGCGCAGATGTAATCCTTAATCAGCCTCTCGAAACACTTCATGACCACCGAGGTGAGGGCCACCGGACGGTAGTCATTCAGGCAGGTTGGAGAGGCGATGACACTCTGTGACACTCTAAGCTCAGTGGCCACTTCCCTCTGAGAACATCCTGTTTAAGCCTCGGAATGGCGAGGTACTGTTGATCAGTTGTTCGGTGTGGTCTTGGTCTCATGATGTCAAAATGTGAACAGCATGATGAAGAGGACTGTTGAAATACCAATTCTAATTGAACCAGGAAATGTATTGGTCAATTCTTAGACCAAACACCTGTTGTGAATTTTGCCGTTCAGCTCCTTGTTAGAGAACAGCAAGTTGTGCAAAAAGTACTGAAACATTGAACAGTTGGACACATGCATTCAAAAGTTTAGAGAAGGTCAAATTAAGTTCACCTGTAAAGGTTATAGTGCATTTTAGGTTCATCCTGAAATTTCACCCGAAAGCTGAATATCCCTAACTTTTTGTCGATAGCGTATGTGTAAAATTGGTAATTACTATCATCAACTACAAATGCGTAAAACAAACTTGTTTTTTTTTTTATTAAACATTTCTCATCCCATTCGTCTAATAAACGGTTGATTTACCTATTCAAGATACAATATCAGTGTTTAACGCAGAGGTGGCTGTGAAAAACATGCTCAGACATATTCATTCACACACAAATGCTCTGGGCTCCGCTCACAGGTGTTGGGGTCGCTATGCGTTTGTCATTGTTAAAAAGCGGGTCCCAAAAGGAAAGGCTCGAAAAAGACGGCTCTGGCGGAGGACAAAGCGCGAAACCGACACACAAACACTGAACCGTCTCCTCCGGCAGACGGAGGCGGCGTCCCTCCCTCCCTCCCTCCCCTTGGGGGCGATGCGGAAAACGTCCCCGGGGGCTGAGACCCCCAGAGCCCACCCCCCCCCCCCATCCCCCCGTGCCTCGCCCTGGACCCTCCGTTTCCCGCTTCCCGCAGCGCTATCCTCAAAGTCTGTGTGAGCCGCTCTGCGCCGCAACTGCCGCGAGGAATGAAGACATCTGTTGCACACGGGGAAGGGCGCGGGGAAGGGAGCACGGGGGCGCGGAAAGAAAAGAGCGCTTGCGAAAGCCGATTGAAGGAAATCGTCACGTCGGTGTCGAACGCCGCGTGGGCTGGAAACGCGAGGTTATTCGGGTTGTTATTTTGGACTAGATGGAAAAGCGACGGGATGGGAGATATCTGCACGTTTGAGACTGGGAAGAGGCTGAACCATGAGCAGCACTCAATGCCTGGTGAGTGCTTCAGAGTATTTTTTGGAATTTTCGCCAGGGGTGCGACACAGTGTTAAAAACACTCACAACAAAACGCATAAATTATCGGAATAAAGAAGAGGAAAAGTGAGAATTTAGCACTTTGTAGATCTAAACAAGTATGCTCACAAACACTAAGGCTTGGCAGCATACCAGTATAATATCCATATCGTGATAAGAGAAGGTATAATCTCGGCTTTTGGTTTCCGTAAGAATGTGATATACTAATGTCTTGCGTTACGTAATGCAGTTTTCTGGACTTCATAGACCGTTCTGGTCGTTCTAAACCACTCCTCTATCTGCTTGGTCAAAATATCCACATCACTCATGATTGTTTCACAAATATTTCTTACGGAAGCACCAACAGTCTTCCCCAAAATATCAAGGTACTTGTCAAAAAATATTGTGATATTAGATTTTGTTACTATTGCCGAGACGTAGTGGGCGCGCGCGCACACACCTATACCCACCCAGAAACACATGCACCCACACCCACACACACACACACACACCTCGAACCCTCCCCAATCCAATCAAGGTAATGCTGGGACATCAGCCTCAATAAAATTGGGCGGGGTAGTTTGGCGGGTGGGACTCGGGGGATGATGGATGGCTGCTGTCCTTGCCTCGGTCGCCCGTGACACAGTGCCACATTTGGTAAACACCGGCACCGTGACAAGCTGCCCGCCGTCAGGACAGACGGACGACTTCCATCGGGAGGTCAAAGGGCACGGAGGCTCGGATAAGCCAAGTTAAACATTTAATGACTTCAAACAGAGTAGAAGCGTGGAGGGCGGAAGGTTGAATTAAGCGAACGCGGCTGCGGTACGGATTCATCGATGAACTCGTTTGGCTCCTATGACTACAACCACCAGTCCAGCCCTTTCCCTTGACGATTAATGATGACGATTAAATAAAGTTGTTTATTTGTTGTGGGCGCCAGCTGTTCTCATTACAGCGATGTCAGAGCGTGTTGGTGTTTTTTTACATCCACGTGTGATATTACATTTTGACCCAAGCGCACGCTCCCACTTATTTCCTTATGCGACAGAATTGCAGAATTTGAATTGTCTGAACTAGTATTTTGTGTGTTATTTTGATGGTTTAATTTGGTTCTTTGTAAGCTCCTTAAGGAAATAAAAAGATAATATTTTACCACAAAAAAATCCCAAATCATATAGTTTTTACATGTTTTGAGTGGTTTTTTTTGTTTATTTGTTTTTTACCAAACATTTACAGTATATCGAATAGCAGAGTTTAGTAGTTTATTAAATTAATTAACTACAGTTTTCTTAGTCAATAATTGATACCCAAACATACTTTTTTTTTTGTAAATGAATGTAGCACGGCCACAGTGTAAGTAGGTATCAGTAAAGATACACACTAACTGGTTTCAGCTGGTTTTGGTTTGAAGCTACAGTATGAATAAAAAACGTCATTATATAAATTTGAGGCAAAAGCCGCTTTCAGCTCACATGATTGCCACCGTTAATGAGGAAAAGGTGGCTCTGGTTCATAACTGTGGGGATTTAATACCACATCAATATTTCACTCACCTAGGAATATCTCACCAAGGAAAAACCTTTTCTACCTTGTTTTCCTTTAAAGAATACAACTGCGGCTTATCACATTGAAGCATACGGTATGCAAAGTATGAGAGGACCAACATCCTATTTCCCCCCCCCAAATAATTATGACATCCTACCCTGATAGTTTAAATCTTTAATTTACTGCAAAAGATTGCCTTTTCAAGATATTATATCCCAACTCCATGACAATTGAAACACCTCAAACAATAAAGTGGAATTACCGCCCACCCGTCGTAAAGGGCTCTCCAGCTCAGTGCACAAAGTCCAGCTGCTGCTGCTGCTGCTGCTGCTGCACGTAGAAGCTGCTCTGAGGTGACATCACAGGGCTCCTTCCTCCGACACAAAGCGCTCTCCTCCTATTGTGCTGCTGACAGCTCTTTCCAGCTGTCTCCGCAGATAAAGGACCAAAAGGTAGGTGTGTGTGTGTGTGTGTGTGTGTCTCTGTGTGTGTGTGTGTGTGTGTGTGTGTGTGTGTGTGTGTGTGTGTGTGTGTGTGTGTGTGTGTGTGTGCTCCTGCGTGTTTGGAAAGGTGTGTTGCGACGCAAATCGGGTCAAACGAGGGGAAGAGGGCTTTAATTTATTTTTCATAGCACTGGCAGCATCGGGGGACACGCCGGGAAGCACGCTGCCTGTACTTAACAATTTAGTCCAAGACCGAAAGGCGGACTTGGAAGCTGGCGTCGGGAAGCTCTGGGGCTGCGCTGTGCGTCGCGTTGCTGGCTTTCTAGATTATGCCTTATCAGGCGGCGTCCCCCCAGATTGGGCTTTGCCCGACAATTGACACTCAGAGGCTTCAAAGAGAAAAGGGATTGAGAGGATGGATTTGAACCGCCTAACATCAAGAAAACAGACAGGCAAAACAGGTTCTGTAGGATGAGGCAATGACACCTTGGAGACAAAACCACCTAGAAGTGGTCCTCATTCTCTTGCGCACACATCAATCCCCTACCCAAATATGGGCAAACAAAATCCACACAGTGCCATGTAGCTCGGTTGTGCCCCCACCTGATTTCCTCAGGGAACTGCGCGTTGGTCACCAGGAAGCTGGAGATGCGCTTGGAATGGAGGAGGCGGAGGAAGGAGTTGATTTCAGGATACATGATGGGTTCGCCAACCAGGGACAGGGCACAATGCTTAGCGGCAAGACCCTCCTCGTA
Source organism: Zeus faber (assembly GCF_960531495.2). Taxonomy (NCBI): domain Eukaryota; kingdom Metazoa; phylum Chordata; class Actinopteri; order Zeiformes; family Zeidae; genus Zeus; species Zeus faber. The sequence goes on from NC_137197.1 coordinate 6,703,305, forward strand.
TCGGTCCGGCTTCACTCCCGGGACACCTGCGGGGTTTGAGGTCAGAGGTCAGAGATCAAAGTGCTCACGTTTGAAGCAGTTTCCCCAATCACGCATATTGTCTTAATCAAAATCAATGAAGTAATAGGTGCGGCCTGCAAATGGATGCAAAAGTGGAGCTCTGTCAATGAAAGTAGTAAAAAGAGTAGCAGTAATAAAAAATAAATAATGACAATAATAATAATAATAATAAAAAAATATATATCTGCAGGCATCAATACTCGGGGTCCAGTTTAGTTGTGTTAGGTACGTATTACAGTTTTCCGAATTTCCATAGTGCCGGGATCAGACGACATAAATTCAGCCCGATTTTGACCCGATTTTGTCATTGCAGACAACCTTCCTGCGTCGGGCCCGAATATGAATATCAGGAAGGGTTGAACTGGTGTTTTTACCTTGTGTAATGTAAACTTTAATTCACCTCACCTTGTGTTGCCGCTGTGCGGTAGCAGACGGCACAATGTTGTAATAATCCATCCAGTGAGTAAATTCGCCAAGCGCCGCGTTCCGCCATCTTTGTTTACACTTGCTCCCATGCGCACGCAAGTAACTTAAAGCACTGTGTCGTAAAATATTGGTGTAAGCAGTTCTGGTGGAACGTGGTGCAGGGAGAAATTACTCATTGAATGGATTATTACAACATTTGGCCGTCTGCTACCGCACAGCGGCAACATAAGGTGAGGTGAATTAGTTTGGTGAAGTTTACATCTCCAATTTCGCATCATAAATTTATACCATGGGCACAGTATTACATGGAAAGGCTCACAGTTCAGAACCGTGGTTGACCTTAAAATGGTATACCGTTACATCCCGAATAACGATACATTGCTGGATCATGCTGTGCAGACACAAAAGAAAGGGGGAATTCCTCCAGAGGTTCTTAGAACTTCTTGTGGTGCGAACGCCTTCTGTGACCGATTATAGTTTTCAAGGTTTTGTGCAACGCAGCACAAGTTAGTTTTCCGAGTTTCCATTAAACGCAGCATTCTCTCCGGTTGTCTGTCTATGCGTAGCAAACGCGAGACAGTGCGCAAGTCATAGGATGCGAATGAGCTCCGAGAGACGAAGCTTGGACTTACATAACTTTGGATGATGATGTCACAAAGCGCCCCGCTCCTAAAACTAATCGAAATGCGCCAACGTTCTTCTACTCTTGGTGAAATTGCAACAGTTTCCACCAATTTCTGCTCCAAATGTAGATCAATATTGATCAAACTCAAACAACAAGACGTCTGAAACGTCCCGGTTCTAATGAGACCTCAACCATGTCCGTGTGTACTGCGGTTGCCGTGTTTCAGATACTTTCAGCCCAAAAAAATGCAGAGAAGATAATAAAAATCCGAGCAATAACCATAGGATGAATGTATGTGCCTTTAAATTTCACGCCGATGAGCGTGCTTCACAGTAGAGAATGAAAGTTGAGGTTATTCAACTGTGCAAATATGACTGGAAACCAAAGCTGAATTTATTTTAGCAACTGTGCAACATATCAAGATGCTTTCAGGTCCTCTCCCGGGCCATTAAGTCACTATTTGGGACGTGCTCCTCGATTCTCCATCCTCTCTCATAAACTAGCATCTGGGTTCAGCGTCTTTAAATGTCAGATGACTCAGAGGCCCTTCTTTCTGTGATTCAAAGTCTTCCAGGTAAGCAATAGTCTCCTGGTTATATATCAGGGAACTTGTGCTATATTGTATTATTACCGCAGTGTGTGAGTTGAGCTCACATTCCCACCCCTAACGACTAATGCAGAGTCCATTAAAATAAAAGTGGAGGAGAGGAGGGAAACAGAAGGAGCCGGTGAGGGGGGAAAAAAGAGACGAGACAAGACTCGCTTGATCCTTTGAGTAGTTTCAAAAGCTTGTGCTCTGGGTGGTTGGCTCCCAGCCCAGTCCATTTCACTTTCCCTTCCCCGCTCTCCCTTTCCTCTGGGTGGCCTTGCTCTCTGCAGCTCCCCACCCACTGATCACAGCCAGTCCTCCAGCAGGAGCTACCAGCTGCTGCTAAACACGCTTTTCATGAGTACAACTCGCTGTGACTATCCCAAGTGGGCAAAAACAAACAAAACCCCCCCCAAAACAGGAAAGCAAACAGCTTCTTTGATATACACTTATTTTTCAAAAGGAAAGATAAATGGTATTCGGAGGTTATGCAGCCTTTGACTTTATTTCACCCCACACATCAGTCTGGAATGGCTGGTTCTAAAATGACTTCCCGTAGTGACCAATCAGTGTCCATGGGGTAACTATGGGAGCCGTTTAGATGGAAGCCACGGCTGGTGTCCTACGTATTATTGGCGATGATTGCATAGAAGTAGGTGAAATAAAACGAGGCCTATGCTGCCCATGACAAATTTAAAATGCTGGCCAATAAAAATGCAAAGAGGTCCGTGGTGGCCTGTCGTTTTAAAGTGCAACCTGACTTGGAGAAAAAAGTTTGGATATTTAGCATTGTATACTTTCTTGATATCATTTTGTATTACTACAAAATTCAATATACAACGGAGACACCGCGGCACGCAACAACGGGCGGGCTACATTACGGCATCATTCTGACAAATTATAGGATCACAACCAAAATTAAAGAAATCCTAGGGAGAAAACCTACTTAATTCTACTCATAACAACAAGTCGAGGGGTACGGCGGAGAGACGTGCCTGAAGCGGAGTCTGAAACCTCATTAAATGTATTTCTTCACCATATTAGTTATGTGGGATCTCATTAGGCTCCCCACGGGTCCAGGGCTGCTGGGCCTCTGGAGGGCCCTCTCACTCCCGCTGAAGTGGTTCGCTGCCACATAAATAATTTCTATCAGTGAGGAGGCTGCTGTTCTGTGACAAGTGCGGTGTAATCATTTGAAAGAGAGGGAAGGAGGCTGATTTAGAGAGCCAGAGATTGGCTTGGCAAGAGGGTCAGGTGATATTACTGGAGCCCTGCTTTGTCTCCTGCACAAGAACTGCCTCAGAACAGATAGTGGAACATGGCCTTTTGAGAGAAGAACGGCTATAGCTCACAAAAAAACAGGTATAACAATTGTAATAAACAACTGTATAGGGTATATAACCGTGTATGTGGAAATAATCTGGAAAGAAAAAACTAGTCAAAGAGTATATTTTGGCATATCTCATATCACATAAGATCCACTGACTCACAAAACACTACTCTGCGATGCCTTGTGCAGCATCCTTGTGGCCGTACCTGTGTATAAAACCGTGAGAGGGCTTTTAATTTGAAACCAATGTTACCAAAAGTAAATGTTCAGTCTCCTTGCTGGTTGTCCCAACACATTCAGAAGAATAATTTCAGCTTTCAATGAGCGGCTTTTGCCGGTAATTAACTGCCGGCTCTCTTCATGTGTGCGAGCAGCATGAAGTGGACTAGTCTAAAAGTCAGAATAAATATTGTGTATATTGTAAAAAATATTGCGTTTATTATAAGAGCCATTTGAAACCGTTTATCACATTCTTCAATAACCGAACCCTATTTTAAATACCCAAACGGTGGGGGTGTGTGTCGGACCCCGTGTGGGCCCGACACACGGGACTGGGAAGGCACAGCCAAACCGGCGGCCATCCCGGGATCCCCAACGAGAGGTCCCTAGAGAGGGCACGCAGACACGGGGAAAACGATCTCCCACACGCCACATTCCAGTGCAAATTATGTCAATATGTAATTTAAATGTGTGCATTGATAAAATAATAACAGGACCTTATAGGTTTAACCGATGTAATGTTTAACCGGTGTAATTAACAGGCGGCTCACTTCGTGCGTGCAGCGCTTGTGAATGAAAAGTCTATTTTAAAGGCTGGTTATAAAGTTTTGTATATATCTGTAATGTAGCACAGTGTTTATGTTAGTTAGGATATTCTTTCATAGCCCTGGAACTCAAACCATTTTTTGATGCCCCAAAACCATATATTTAAATAATTAAATTGATATCGTAAATGTGCAACGATTAGTCGACTTACGGCCTAAACTGACGACTAATTGTCGACTAGGAACACCTTTAGTCGAGGGCAGCCCGAGAAATAACCAATCTTCTTGCTGATGGTGTTGTTGGCTTTTGTAGGTTATATGTAAATCCGCATTAGGGCTGTAAGACATGGAAAAATTTGCAAAGCATGATAAATGCTGCAAGATTAATGTCACTGTATATTGTGATGAGGAATATTTCAAACCGGGGCAAACCCCAAGAACAACAGTTCAACCGTGAACATTAAATTGAGTGTAACCTGCACTTTTGAGTCATCTTTTATATCCCGTCTTAGATGTACCGTCTTTTGGTATCAATTCCTCCTTTGCATTAAAATCATCCAAACCCACCACTTTGTTTGTTTTTAGTCAAATAACCTTTTGCCTGTCGTCTTCTGTGTATCTCTGGTCGTACGTCACTTGTTCAAATTGCTCCATATACATGTATCATTTGGTTTGCATACAGCGAGTGCAAGGCACTGCCAGTGATTATGTTATTCAAGGGACCTATTATGCTTTTCCTTATTTTCTGTCATATATATATGATGCTACAGTGTAGGATGTTCACATTAGACGCGGCCAAAGTGTCAAATAATGACGTGAACTAATGACAGAGTTATTACTGTGAACAAAACGCTCAGGCTTCCGACCGCTCTGAACGCTCCGTTTTCAAAGGTTTTTTCTACTCTCTGTCGTCGGCTCGTCTCGGATTTCTTTATATGATCATCTGCACCACGGGATCCGCCTTTCTCCAAACAAAAATAATGCAAATAGTGTTTTTATTGTAGATGTATTTATGTCATTTTATTCTCGACCTCAGAGACCTATATTAGCTTGTGTAAAAAGGAGTATAATAGGTCCCCTTTCATGCAGATATAACAGCCCGTTGCAATGATTATATTATATATTTCATACTGCGCTGATGATAAAAAAACAACATATTATGCAGCTGTACTTGACACTGCCAGGTAAGAAGTGAAAGATTCATGGTGGGGCTTAAAAACAGAAAAAAGAAAACAGACTGGGCCAGTCAGTAGCGTTCACCGTTAACAAGCACCATTTAAATTCAAATTCATCAGAGATCAAATGAGAGATTCTCCTCCTCAATATAAGTCGGTGATCACTTCAAAAACCTCAATTACTCCGCTGAAATTAGATCCATGTGACCCCCAAAGCCCAACGGGATAATCAATACTGCTCCCTGGGCTGGGAAGGGGGCGCGTATTATTGGTGTATGTGTATTAATGTGGTGGTTTCTATTTTTTCTGTTATGTATTAATAAATAACAATAAACACCACAAAGTACTGCAATTCAAAAAACCTCACACAACCTTAAGTCCCTGTAAAGCAAAAGTAAATGTGCGTGTAAATGGGAGTTTGTCACACCCCAGAAAACTGTGTTATTAACCACCCAGCCAAATTTGAATGATTAAAAAAATCACCAAGTATATAAAATTAGGTTTGAAAATCATGAAAAAAAAGGCAGTTCCCTCTGCCGCCTCTGGGGGCGTGTCCGCTGTAGAGGCTGAAACCACGGCCAATCGCATTAATCATGTTCAACGTTTGCATTGGAGTAGCTTCCGTGCTTAAATGTTCTGCTGAACCCAGTCCTGTCTGTCTACTTTCTCACCTCACCTCCGCTGTCTGGCTGCGGGACCCCCCGCTCTCACCGGTGCCTCCTGCCGTGTCCTTCACAGGCCGGGCCGGGACTCTGCGGCCTGCTAGCATGCAGGTCAAGCTAACGCAACCAAACCCTGCGCGGTTCAACCAACGGGACGGTTCTTTTTTTGTTCTGGGCGTCCGTGGCACGCGCTCACCGTCTCCCTGAAGACACCTCTTACTCCAGGTGTAAGATGAAACAGTGTTTTATCCCGACGTCTGGGCCGTTAGCTTAGCTCCAAATCCGACCCGGTGTTTATATAGTGTTAGGGGAGGGGCCATGATGAGGGTATGACCGCTCCACGTCAGTCATACATCATCCAGTCTTGTCACATGTTTACAGCGATTACTTTTTAACATGTTTTAATGTTTTCAGAAACAAACGACTGAATTCACTTCACAGGGACTTTAACTGTAATTGTCCCTTGATAGAAATCCACGCACCGCCACTCACTTCTACCAGCGGCTTTTTCCGTCCATGTGTGAATGAAGACGGTCTTTTTTCCTGCCCTCCAATGACTTTATCGCTTTTACAAACCTGTCTCAAAAGCCAAATTCTGAGATTCCCGTGCAAGTATATCAAGACAGGGCTCTGTTCTGTCTGCAGTTGGCCTTTAAGTTAAATCAAGTCAGTGTGTGGTGGGCCCTTGTACAACCACCTGGACACTGAGACGCCATTCAGACCCGGCACTCGATCCAATCACAACCAGAAGCTATAAATAGAGGTGTGAACATACCCATGATGCATTGATGATCTGATCACCCAAACCACATTTGGGCGGTCAGACACGCACCTAATCACATCAAGCATTAAGCATCAAACAAGACATGAATGGGATGGGTCGTTTGCATAAGTGAAAGTACGTTTCATGCATTTACAAACCTCACCTCCACCCGACTCGACGGGAGATACCCGATTTTTCTCATCTAATGATGGAGCTCAAAGTACACCTGATGATTCATATTGCAGCTTAGCTGATCACAAGGGCATTTCCAGGACACCCCATGTTGTTTTGAAACATCTCTGATGCCATTTGTAACACTGTTTTGAAAGGTGCTAAATGGAGCTTTAGCTGCTGTGGTGTGGGGGTGGTGCGGATTGGGCAGCCACACCCGTCTTGGGTCTAGGTGATTGGGCCGGGATCAGGGGTGGCTGTACGCCTGTTGCCCGTCGGAGCCATCAACGAGCAACAGGTGAAACCCTCCTGCGTGTGTGCACACACACACACACACACACACACACACACACACACACACACACACACACACACACACACACACACACACACACACACACACACACACACACACACACACACACACAGAGCCTCTATTATGACCCGCGTCCATCTGCTCCCGGTGTGTTACATCTTGCCGCTCTACAATAAACTGGTTTGCTCTGCCCGTGTCTCTGCGTCAGAGGTTTTACAAACACACGTTCAACGGAGGAAATTCCACGCCACCGCTTATGCCATTGGGCACAATACACGGCTTTCAAAGTCGCCGGATCGCTGTGCCGCTCTCTGCCTCTCCTCTCTGCCACTCCTCCCCTCCCCCTCGCCCCGTGTCCGCTCTCATTGGCTGCAGCTCGTTGCGTCATGCCCGAGTCGAGCCGAGTCGAGTGGGTTCACGCGCTCGTCACTCGCGGCAGCTCGCTATGATTTGCCTCCACTCGGCGGCTTTGCTCGGTGATCTCCAAAAACCTGTCGGCGGGCGGAAAATCAGGCTTAAATCTTGTAGTCTGAACTCGGCATTGACTTAAAACCCTCAGTCAAACAAGGAAAAACTGCCAGAAAAATGATTGATAGACTTCAGTTGATAGATTTATAGCTTCTCCCCCTTCTAGAAGGTTCAGGCTGCGTTTTTGGTAATACACAACTAAAATGAGGGAGAAAGGGGGGACGCATAGAAGAAGCAAAAGAGGAGCAAATGGACAATGTTAAGCAGAGTGAGACTCAAAAACCACAACAGATGCATCACCGTCAACGTCACGCTCAAGGTCATATCAAATCGAAATATATTCCATTTGCTCAGTTATTTACGTACATATTCTTGCATGCTTCTTGAATTTACCACTTTTTTTTTTTAATTTTTTTTTTTAATCCTATCTTGACTTGTTTTTACATTATGATGGCTGGCTCTATGTACAATAATTCCATAGCCAGGAATATCTGCTTCCATACTGTTTTCTTGTGTTTATGACAATAAAATCCTTGGAGCATCCAGTATACTTCTGCCCTGCACCCTCATTATCAAATACATTGTTTTTCCATTGTTTTTTTAGTTTTTTTAATTATCTGATAAATAAAGAACATGCATAGCAGTGAGGTATTCCGTGCTCTGTAATACAACCAAGATCCTTTACACCTGCAGTGAAGTTGATGCTAACCAGGCCCGATGGCTCCAACAGTGTCCAGTCCTTTAAGGCTTCAGCACATGGAGGATATATAAATGTTCCGATTACATTTCCCTCACAACCTCCTGGCCTGCACTTTCAGAATGATGCATCATACACCCCTACTCTGTGACAGAGTACAAGAACAAAGTATAATCAACTGCCCACTAAGAAGACAAACGGAGAACAGCTCTGCCTCCGAGTGAGAGTGGAGCCACACACTGATGTGGTACGGAGACGGTCCGTGTTTGTGTGTGCGTATACACCGTACATAGTATATATACAGTGTACGTATATATTGTATGTATGTAAATTGTAGGTTTGTGCTTATGTATGATTTGTGTGTAATTGTGTGTGTGTGTGTGTGTGTGTGTGTGTGTGTGTGTGTGTGTGTGTGTGTGTGTGTGTGTGTGTGTGTGTGTGTGTGTGTGTGTGTGTGTGTGTGTGTGTGTGTGTGAGAGAGTGCAGAGCCAGGCTGACAGGGGTCTGACAACTAAATGAGTCTTTAGTCTCAACTGGCTGCACAGCCACTGTCATGTCAGCACAGCTCTGCATTTGCTATGTACTACTTGGATTTATTAACAGGACGTAGTTTTTCTGGAACAAGGGGGCCGCACCACATGTGTGCCGCTCTGTTGGAGAGTATCTAGGTTAGCTATGACTATCAATGTACTTTTTTGGCGTTTGTGTTGAATTTTTGAGGGACGGTTAGATGAACATATTCATCGACAGCCCTGATATGAAATACAAATACAACCTATATTTAATATTTTATCCTTGAATCAAAAGTGATAAGAGCAGACAACCAGAAGTACTGAGTCTTTCGGCTGCACAATATTTCAAAAAAGATCTCTTTAATGACAGAGTTAGAAATGTGCTCCACATATTCCGTAAACATTCCTCATAAGCTTCGACAGAAAGTGCTCCGGGGTGTCGGTGCACTGATTATTTGGCTGTTTGGGATGAGCTCGGGAAAGATAACCGCTCATTCTCAGCCAACACTGAGAATAACCCCCAGAATATCAACAACACCCAAACAGATGCTGAGAAACTTTGGAAACCGGTCCAATTCAGCAGAGAGAAAACATCACATACCTCAACACTGGATCTTAGAAGCTACATTTGTGTGTGAGTAACAAGTCGCTTTGTGACTTGCACACGAGTCCCGCTCCAGGGAAAAGTTAAATACGACGGCAGCTGCTGTTAGCCAGGTTTTAGGGCATGCGGATGAACCTTGTTTTCATTGTTTCATGTTGATTGAGCAGGGACACGACATCGCTTTCAGAGACAGTCCACCCCTGGCAATAAAATAAATCCATGTTTTACCTGAGAGTGACAAATCCAACAACAGCAACAGTGAAAATCAAACTTATTTAAAACCATCAGGACATTGTACCCTAAAAGGTCATGACTTAAATGACAACTTAACAAGCTGGTGAAAAATAAACAATGAGGGATTTTCCTCAAACTGATTGGCAGGTGTGGTTAGATCGTTGGGTTTGTTCAATGATGGACTTATTTCAAAGTCACTTTTGCTTATATGATAGAGACAACCACATAGCTTCATAGCAATGCAGACTACACCGATCAGGCACAACATTAAAACCACCACTAATAACTACTCATATTGTGTAGTTCCCCCTCGTGCCACCAAAACAGCTGTGCCCCGTGGAGGCGTGGACTCCACAAGACCTCTGAAGGTGTCCTGTGGTATCTGGCACCAAGACGTTAGCAGCAGATCCTTTAAGTCTTGGAAGTTGTGAGGTGGGGCCCCCATGGACCAGGTTTGTTGTTCCAGCACATCCCACAGATGCTCCATCGGATTGGACCCTAACCCCGCCCATCCACATGATGTAGAAGAAAACGTGATTGATCAGAGCAGGCCACCATCTTCCATTGCTCCATGGTCCAGTTCTCACGCTGATGTGTCCATTGTAGGTGCTTTCAGGGGTGGACAGGAGTCGGCATGGACACTGTGAGCACTCCCATACGCAGCAAGCTGCCATGCACTGTGTGTTCTACACCTTTCTATCATAGCACCATTCACTTTTTCAACAATTTGTTCTACAATAGCTCTGCTGTAGGATCGGACCAGACGGGCTAGACTTCGCTCACCACGTGCATTAATGTGCACATGGACGTCCATGACCCTGTCGCCGGTCACCGGTTGTCCTTCCTTGGACAACTTTTGGTAGGTACTAACCACTGCGTAACAGGAACACCCCACAAGATCTGCGGTTGTGGAGATGCTCCGACCCAGTTGTCTAGCCATCACAATTTGGTCCTGGTCAAAGTGGCTCAGATCCCTACGCTTGTCCATTTTTCCTGCTTCCAACACATCGACTTCAGACCTGACTGAACATTTGCTGCCTAATAGATCCCACTCCTTGACAGGTGCGACTGGAACCAGATGATCAATGTTATTCACTTCACCTGTCAGTTGTTTTAATGTTGTGGCTGATCAGTGTATATCAGAGAGCGAGAGCAGAGGGAGAGAGAAGAGAGAAACAGACCTCTGAACTGGCGGATCATATTCTGGTGCTTCTCCAGAGCATCTTGCAG